>NC_086017.1:151415000-151763750 GCF_029281585.2 Gorilla gorilla gorilla | reverse complement strand
ACATATACACACACACACATATATATATAATCAGCTGTCCATAGCCTACTCATCTCTGATAATTTATATTTTGTACTCAAATTTCCCAAATACCCCTACCAAATCATTCTCTCTTCCTTACCAATATCATAATGTCCCTGACAATAACATAACAAACCCAGCTCTAACACCTACAGATTTCTTTGAGAACAAACAACTTCTACATGCAATTTCTTTTCTATACTCACCAACTGGTTTTCTTCAACCTCCTGCCCACCCTGTCCAGCTCAGGACATCGACAACCCTTTATGGAAACCACCGAGGTCAGACTGGATGCAGTCAGTTGGATTGATTCATCATGACTAGTTCAATTAAGAGCTGATCACCTTCAAACACCTCTGACTTTGGAAGCAATTGATTTGACTGCCTCTTTGGTCACATGGCCAGATTTACCCATAATTTTTTGCAAACTTGGATGCATCTTTAGATACAGAGCAATGCTTTGGCATCTGGGGGAGGGGGTTGTTCCTGGTGCTGTCACTTGTACCCACTCTCCTGTTTCCTCTCCAACTATGAGTCACATTTTCCCTCAATATCTCCTGTCTTACTTTTTGAGTGATCAGCCCTCTAAATTTCCCCCCCACGCCAAAAACAAACCAAAAACAAAACAAAAACAGAAAAACAAAAAAAGCTTTTTGCTGTATCACACCACCTAAAGTTTGGCTAGTGAACACGAGCAGACCTCTTCTGAATCCCACACATCAGCTGTGCACTTGCAGCCATGTAGAGGAGCTGGAGGTGGGTGGGCGTGGGCTCCAGATGTGGGTGTTCTATATTGGCCAGGATGGATGCACTTTTGCCACCAAGGGTGGATGAGCCTTTATATTAACATCCATGACCCACAGGCACAAGCAGGGCCCTCCTCACAGAGGCCCTTATGAATCCTTCTGAAGGGGAGACGCTACCTCCTCATCCCTTTGCCTGCCTTCTCTGCAGAGGTGCTGGAGTCTGCAGCTGAGACCTGTGGGTTGATTCTCTCTGCACACAAAATGTGGGCTCATTTCTCTGGTAGCTCCTCCTGCCGGGGAAAAGGACCCTCAATATGTGTGTGGGTGTCCCATTTCTGTTCTGAAATGTGCAGTAAAAAGGGTCCAGGTAACAGAGATGCATTTTCATTTCAAGATAAAAGCAAACAGACATTAAAGCTAACACGTTTCTGTTGTCTGTGATTAATACACACTGTCTGCATTTTGGCTCTTCTCAAGTCTGTTGCCCTCTTTTCATTAGTCTACTGGGAATTGAGCTTCATGTTGATGAATCTGCTCTGCAGTAAATCTGATAAAAGGAACTGGAGAGCAGCACAAGGCTGGGTCATTAACAAATTAGGGTTTTCTCTCCTCAGTTGGGATGCTGCCCATGACCTCGACGGTGGAGCAAGCAGGCCTCACCCAGGCACATCTACCCCTGCTTCTTGCTTAGGGGCTCCATTTACTGAGTATAGCTAGGAAGAGGTAGTCCCCAAACAACCCCACTCCTGTTTTCTCCCATGTGCATCACAAATGTTGTCCTCTGTTCACTGCACTTCCACCCTTGTCGATCTGATTTTACAAAGGACCTTGACTCACAAACCGAGAAGGAAGATGGAGGAGGCTTTCTCCACTGGGGGGTCTTAATTCTTCAAACCCAGTCCCTTCACTGAGGTCAAGTGATCTCTGGGATTCAATTCAATTCAACATTTGTGGCACACATGTCATGGGCCAGGTGCAGTGCTAGGCCCCCGTGGTGCCACAATAGCTAAGTCGGTAGTCTTCTTACCTTGAGGAGGTGGCCATATCAGCAGAGGCAGCAATAGTTGGACATCTATACTAGTCTCACACGGCCACGTTTTCCAAGGTCCTGGCCAGGCACCACATCATTCAACTGCATGTTCTCATGGGGCCGGGGTCCTGCCTCTGGGGAGGTGTTGCCTCAATGGTCCAGAGGTACCAGCTCCTTTCTGTTCCCCAGAAACAGGGGTGTCTTTGGGCCATTCAGGAGGACTCTGAAAAGACTGCTGAGGCTGTGAGCAGGAGAGAATCTGGGTTCTTCAGAACTCAACAGATGGTGCTAGTTTTCCTAGGCTACATGTCTAGTCCCTTTCCTAGACTGTTACTCTTCTGTCCTTCCACCCCAAAGCCCAGGGCCCTGGCCCTCTGACTCTCCATCTCAAAACCCCTCGTATGAGGAGACTGTACCTCGTAGGAGGAGTCAGTTAGGTGTACACGACTGACAAAGTACCAGCAAGTTCCTTTCAAAGGTCTGTGGACCTTCACAGAGTTTAAGCTATAAATCAATAGTTGCTGGGCCTCAGGGGAAAGGAGAATTGGTGAATCCTGGCAGCCTCACAGACTTTAGAAATTAGAAGGCCCAGACAGATTCTAATTGTAAATGAGGCTGTAGGTTTGTTTTTGGATTTTTGTTTTCTACTTTTAGTAACATCCAGAATGAGTTACTGCCCTTCCAAGGAAGGCCATCCATTCCCCAAGCAATTCAGTGTTTGAATTGTGATGCTGCATGCCCCAGTCTCATTACAAACAAACAGAGCAGTGCTGCGGCAACCTGGCAACGTCCTTAAATGACCCCTTCTACACTCTGCCAGGCCCTGGGTGTCTCCACCAGCATACAGGCTGTGTAGAAAGCAGCTCTCCTAGTGACCAGGGTCACTGCTGCAGTTTCAGTGTTTCTCCACAAAATATGGCCCTCGAAGAGGCTGCTCAGCTTACAGAAACCTGGCAGGTGGCCTTCCTGGGAATGAGTGACCTCATGGCAGCCTCTCCTGGGCAGTCTCTCTCTCTAGGATAGAAGGGGCTGGCAGGCAGGAATTGTCTCATGCCCAAGGGCAGGTGAAGGATGGGGACTAGGACCAAGGTTCCTTGAAACCACTGCTTCAGTGAGTACAAACTGGAGCCGAAAAGGCCCAGGATGGGGGCCGGGGGTGGTTTGCTTTGGCACCCTCACTGCACTAGTCATTGATTTTACCTTGTTAGTTAATAGTCAGTTCTTCCCAATGCCAGCTCAAGTCATCTCCTCATCCTCTGCATCAGTGGTTCTCAAACTTTAGTGTGTGTCAGAAAGCTCATTAAATCACAGACTGTCTGCCTCCAGAGCTTCTCATTCAGTAGGTCTGGGGTGGGGCCCAAGAATATGCATTTCTCACATGTTCCCAGGTGATGCAGCTGGCGCAGGGAACCACTGCTCCTCAGCACCAAGTGTAAGCCCTCAGCAGGTCTCGCGGAGGTGGGCCCTCCTTAGATCTTCAGCTCTGATGTTGGGCCTCAGGAGGGCTCCCTTGCATCAGTCTGGCTTGTGCCTTTTGAGACGTGGCTCCTGCTGGCCCCTCTACCTGCATCACCCTTCCTAAATTTCCAGGTCCACCTGGCTGCTGTTTATATTTAAGGACTGCTTCTGTCTTATTTTCTCTGAATGTCAGCTGTCAACCATGTTATTTCTGCCCAGTGGGCAGGGTAACTGGCTTTCATCCATAAGTGAACTGAGTCAGCCTTGATTGGAATTGAGGGATATTCAGGGAAATATTGCCTACTTCCCTGGAGAGCTCCTCAGTCTGCCTCAGTGATGCATATCAGGGCCCCTAGAATTACACCTGTCATCTGACTTAGGGTGGGTAGCTGTCAAAGCAAGTTACCCTGCCTCCCTAACACTAAACTTCTGTCCCCAAAGTCCTGACTGCTCGTGCACAGCCTCCAACACTGCAAAGGGACATCCCAACAGCTCACAGGCCAAGAGCTCCTCATGGTCAGGGAAACATGCCTTGTTCATCCTCCCTTCCCCTGTTGCTGGCACAGGGCCTGGCCCATCACAAGTGCCCAGTGAAAGTCTGCTGAATTACACTGAACATAGCTGCAAACACAGACTCCCATCTGTTTACTACCTGCACACAGGGAATGTCTGTCAGCTTTCTGGGGTGCTGCTGGAGGTAACTTCTTCTGTCTCTTTTTGTCTCCCTGGGATGGAATGAAGCCTGGCTCTTAATCCACAGCCCCCGTAAAGCCAACTCTCCTTTTCCAGTTGGCACTAAAGGGAAAACTAGAGCATTATCTACATAGCAGGTATAGAATACATCTATAAAGTAAAGGAAATAAAGACAGGAAATGAGGGTACTGGGGTAGACTTCAAAACTTTCATTGCTCATTTCTTTTGCCTGCAGCTGGACAATGGAAAGTGGCTATGTGAAAATTAAATTGTGCCAAGGGCTTTTGCTTGTCAGCCTCAATAAATGTCTCATATAGACGCAGAATCCTGTACCATTCATAGCCTGCCAGAGTACATTGCAGAAGGCTTTGGGGATACTCCAGAGGCCTAAACGTTATCTTACCTAAAAATCATCTACTTTTCACTGGCAAATTCTTACTTCCCTACTTTTTTGTAAAAACTATTTGGTTAATTTAAATGTGGGGATGATTAAAAAAAAAGTTGTCTTTTTTTTTTCTTGCTGATATTGAGCCATAGAGCCAAGAAGATTGCTAATTTTGAAGTGTGCTTGGTCGGGCTTTCTACTGATGATGTTGCTATTGATTCAAACAGTCACAAGTCTTTAGGATCATTTTTAGAGCAATGGCAAGAGTAGGGCTGAAATGAAAATCAGTCTGAGATAATGAACACTCCTGCTCAGAGATCATTATGGGCTGAGCTGTGCTGGGAAGGCACTGAGCCTTGGGGGGTTAACACTTGCCTCAGTGGAGTTAGCACTCAGTAACCAGGCAATCACCTCGATCCAAGGCTTTCAACTCTCGTGGAATATCTGTCAGTTTGTCAGTTCAGCAAATAACAAGTGTTTTGTTTGTTTCTTTTTTGTTTTCCCCCGGAACATGGACTTTTAAAACAGCTTAATTAAAAACTATGGCACTTTTTCCTGTTGTTCAGTTTGGAGGCAAAGACTACTGGGTAGTTGGTGAGAGGCTTAAGAGAGCAGCTTGCTTTCTCCTGAAGTGGAAGGCTAACTTCCATGGTGTATGGTACGGGTTGCCAAACTTTGGCCTTGGGCCAAATCTAGCTGGCTGCTAATTTTCGTATGGCCTGTGGGCTGAGGAAGGTTTTTATATTTTTAAATTATTAAAAATGTAAATCAAAAGGGTAAAAAAAGATATGAAAATTTCATAAATCCAAACTGCCTGCTTTTTTAGTGTTTTTAAATTGTTTTATGGAAACTAGATAAAGTTGTATTGAAACATTCATTTGTTGTATGTATTGTCTGTTTTCATGCTACAACAGCAGAGCTGAGTACGGTCATCCCTCAGTATCTGTAGGGGATTGGTTCCAGAACTCCCCTCGGACACCAAAATCCACAGATGTTCAATTCCTTTATATAAAATGCATAGTATTTGCATATAGCCTATGCACAACTTCCTGTGTTCTTCAAATCATCTCTAGGTTACTTATAATACCTAATACAGTGTAAATGCTGTGTAAATGCTGTTAAACTGTATTGTTCAAGGAATAATAATGAAAAAAGGAATATGTTCAGGTCAGTTGCAACTATACTTTTTTCCCAAATATTTTTGATTCAAGGTTGGTTGAATCCATGGATTTGGAAACCTCAGATATGGAGGGCTGACTATTCTGTGACAGGTACCAAATGGCTCACAAAGCCCAAAATATTTACTATTTGCCTCTTTACAGATAGTTTGCTGACACCTGACATATAGGAATGGGGGACATTGCTTCCCACCACCCCCAGCTCTCTCACTGGATGGTCCATGTATACAAAGTAGAGCCCTTATTAAATGCAAAGATGTTGGTCTAAACCCTGCTTGATAGGATGATTGAGTAAATTCAAGAAAGTGGTAATGAGGGCTGGGTGTGGTGGCTCACTCCTATAATCTCATTACCTTGGAGGCCAAGGTGGGCAGATCACCTGAGATCAGGAGTTTGAGACCAGCCTGGCCAACATGGTGAAGCCCTGTCTCTACTAAAAATACAAAAATTAGCCGGGCATGGTGGTGGATGCCTGTAATCCCAGCTACTCGGGAGTCTGAGGCAGGAGACTCGCTTGAACCCGGGAGGTGGAGGTTGCAGTGAGCTGAGATTGTGCCCCTGCACTCCAGCCTGGGTGACACAGCAGCAAGACTCTGGCTCAAAAAACAAACAAACAACAACAAAAGAAAGCGGTAATGAAAAGAGATTTCACTGAAATCATATTTTTGGTATCTAGATGAATTTGGGCCTTGGCTATGCTTACAGCATTTGATCAAATGTGTGATGATATATGTTTAGTATTTTTTAAGGCACGCTACCAACTAGCCGGTTGCTTTACTCCACTGAAGCAACTCATTCTGCACTGGGATTTAAGGATTCCAGTCTTCTCCTCCAACTTCTCCTCCATGTCATCTGAATCACCTGAGAGTTGTAGCCTATTTTCAAGCTCAGGAAGGCAGAATCTGGTTGTCCACTTGTCAAGACAAGCAATGAACTGGGCTGTGGCCAAACCAGTCAGCAGTTCCTCCTGGACATGAGCCTGCATCTGCCTGGCTGCCAGCATCTCAGTGAGAGGTCACAAGGTGTCTAGGCCTTCAGGGGTTTTGGTTCCTGGATGTCAGCATATGGAGGGTGGAAAATGCCAGACTGATTAATGACACCTTTTTCTTGGGATCACAATATCTGGGGGAGGGCAAGCCACATTACCCTGCTCACCTGGATACCTCCCAAAGCTTCTGTTACTGGGATATAACCACTCCCGTCTTGTTCTCATCCATGGTGAGGAAGAGGGTGTTGCGAAGATGACCAATGCCTGCCAACCCAGCGGATTCATTCAAGTGCCTGATCTTTGCAGCTGACATACAGAGAATGACCTCTCATAGCCAGAGTTGAGGGAAACAGCTCTGATTTGTTGTCACCACTGTTTATCTGCAAATGAGTCCACCAACCAAATGCTTCCTCAAATTATTCATCTTTGCTGCCCTAGCCATGGGCCACCTTTACCTGCTACCCCCCCACCAAAAAAATCCCAACACATATAAAGATTTTACCTAACAGCTCTCTCAACTATGAATAAGGCAGCCACCCAGAGAGCATGAGGAACACCTTCCCTACCCAACCAGATCGAAAAGACTGAGCAAAGAGAAAAGTGTTCTCCCAAACACCAGACTTAAATATTTAAAATCAAAATCTAATTCAAAAAGAATGGGTTTTAAGCATATGAAGTGTTCTTTTTGCTGCCACAATTTTGGGAGAATTCGGTTGCTCCTAAATGCCCAACTAAAGATCTTTTTTTTATTTAAATGGGATTGTGAAAACTAATCAGTCCTATAGACTTTCCTCTTGTGGATGTACAGACACAGCCTAATAGAAAAGGGCTATTTGGTTGGGAGAATTCCCAGGAGAAATATCTGTTTCCATCCAATGAATATAAAACCCCAGCTTCTTCTGGTGTTTTTCCCTGAGAAGGGTAAAATAAGAGCACTGGTTAAGTTTGTGACCGCATCCTCCTTCTCTTCCTCTTCATTTGTCTCTTGTGTAATTTCTAGGCCTGTTTATTTCCCCTCTGCAAATATAATGTAGGGGAGGAGCTTATCTTATTCAGCTTTTCTTTTTCTCACAGCTGTTGGTAGAATGCTTAGCACATAGTAGGTTTGCAGCAGTGTCTGTTAGGTGCATACCTATGAACATAAGTAGAATCCTGGACCAGGAGTGGAAGCTGGGGAGTCTGGTCTTGTCTATACTTTTGAATGACTCTGAACAAGACATTGAATCACCAAGCCTCAGTTTACTCACCACAAAAATGTATCTAACAACAGATGTCTCAGTTACTTCACAGGATTTGTTGTGAGGTCCAAAGGAAGGAACAGATGCAGAAAACACTTTAGGAGGTGGGAAAAGCTTCACAAGGTTGTTCTCATGAATCAGAAAGTTGAAAAGACCTGCCATGGGTCCTCCCTGGGTGGAGGTCAGACTAGAGGACATTGGCAGTAGTCCCCTTCTTAAGCTGTTTTGATGACACAAAGAAAAGGCTGAGATTCTGAACTATTTTTTTTTTAATGTAAATGCCACTTAACTAGGGACCAGCTCTGTGCCTGTGCCAAACCAATTGGTGTGAGCTTGGGGAGGAGTGAAGGATGGGGACAGAGCATACACATTGATGACAAAGAGGAATCTGAGACATTCGAAACAAACATGTTCTCAGAGCTTCGTGGAAATTCTGTCAAGGCCCTAATTCTTGCCTGCTATTCTCTTGGCCACAAAAGATCACAGACCAGTTACTATAGAAACAATTCTCTTCATGGGTTGTGCATGTTAGGATGGAGATGGAAAAGATTTCCTTATCAAAAAAAGAAAGAAATTAGGTTTTCAGATATATTTGCCCTCTATCTAAAGTGTTCCTCCTTTTATGAGCAGAAGAAAGAAGAAGCTGCAATGATTGCAAATATGCTTCTAATTCCTTGCAGTTAAATTTCAAACTTTCATTGTAGACTTGGTGGAGCTCCTGCGTTTCTAATACATCCAGAAAGCGTGTATTTTCTCAAGAGGGAAATAGGAGATAAGGGACCATAAGGCTGAGTGGTGAGAGCCTTCCAACCTCAGGGTCCCCTCTGTCCTGGGGGAGCCCAGCCACCCCCACTCCACCCACCATGAAGCCTACGTTTGACCTCATTAGCATTTCCATCTGCTTTCTGGCTCTAGGCTTGTTGTGACTGTCCTTGTTGTGTGTTGTGTTGTGTCCTTGTTGTCCTTGTTGTGACTGTCCTTGTTGTGTTGTCCTGGGGCAGTGCCTGTGTGGAATGCCTCCCGGGCCCTGTGGTTTTGTGTGCTGAGCGCCCCTGGCAGGGCAGCTGCATGGTTGCAGCAGGTGCCCAGACAGGCAGGCTCAGATAGCTCTGATGGGGGATCAGACCCTGCTTGTGGCCAAGGACCTATTCTTGGTTTGGGACTTTTCTTATAAGCTTATATGGCCTCAGAAAGAAGCAAGGGGAAAGGCTCTCCAAGCTGGGGAACTAGAGAGAGAGAGAGAGAGAGAGAGGGAATGTGTGTACCTTTCCCTGTAAACTTAGTTCTGCCTCAACAAGGACTTTCCTTTAAACTGTTAAGCACTAAGACCTTAGGTGTGTGAAGTTCAACCACCCTCCTTGTATGAAGCAACCTGGAGTCAGCATAGGAGGACCTGCTGGTCTGTGTGGAGGAGACGCACAGTGAGTTGGAACCCCAGGGCCTTGGGGACTCTGAGCCTGGGGAGGTGAGTGACACAAAGGTGGGCCTTCTTCCCTGCAGGAAAAAACAAAGGCAGACTCTGCAGACAGGTAGTCAGGATGCTGGGGAGCTTAGGGCAGAAGTGGGGGCTACAGGACAAAGTCTACCCTGAAGTCCTCACTGATGGCCATGCTGGGCTTCTTGGAACTTCCCCATGGATGAGACACAGGGAGTGCCCAAGGCTTAAAGGGTGGGCTCCAGGAAGCTGGAGAAGGCCTTCCCAGACATGTCACAGACATCAGAGGTGAGGTATGATAGACATGGGCATACACTGGGTCAGGGTTTACAAAAGGGACATGTGGGCCGGGCAGCAGACCCCTGGGCACTAGTAGGGGAGGGTGGAGTCATCCCACTCCAGCTGGGCTTGCCTGGCTCCATTCTGCCCATGTCTGCCTCTGCCCATCCCTTCCTCCTCCTCCTCTTCGCTGTCGTCAGAGCCACTGCTGGAGCTCGTTTCTTCCTCTGCTTCTTCCTCCTCTTCTCCCTCAGTCTCATCTTCCCCATGCCCTGGTCCTTCATGTTTCTGGATATCAAGGAGAAAAAGCAAATGCTCATCAGGGGCTGAACAGAGGCCACTTTGGAGCTTATGTCTCTCCATCCATTAAGGAAACATTTACGGCCCCTTGGAATTTCTTCTTTTAGTGCAAAACTCTTCAGCCTGGAGACAGACTTCCTGGAAGGGAAGTCTTCTGGTAAAAAGGAAGCTAGAAGGTTCAAGGCAAAAGCCTGAAATAGCAAATTCCAAGGCATGAACTCAAGGTAGACTGTTGGGTATAAATGATGGGCTGGACATTTTAGCCAATCCTATCCATCATTTACTGAACCTTTCAGGCCAAGGCTTGTTTTCAGGCATTTCTGGAGCTTATTTAAATGGAGCTGTCCAAGCCTTAGTGTTTGCTTCTCAGTGAGAGGATGGCATTTGATCTTGTATCTCTTTTCCAAGTGTGCATGCAATGTCCCTGGGAGCAGAAGGCATTCTAAGCAAAGACTCAGGTATGCTTCCCCTCAAAAATATTCCTTTGGAAAGGACAAATTTATTGGTCCTCAATTTCCATGCTTCCTGCTCACCCCCTGACTTGTGTCCTCAGGCTGTACCCCTTCCTTTCCAGTCCAATTCCCCCTCCCTCCAGCTTTTGGATAATTCCAGCAAAATTTCATTTCTGGATTTATGTTCTGCATTGATGAACCAGGTCATAAAAGTTGTTTCTCCTTGCTTGGCTACCCAACCCCTCCCCTTACACTTCTTAGGAATTTTCTCTTACCTCCTACCTTCTACCTTACCCCAAATCCTACCCACTCTTCAAGGTCTCCCCTAGGCCAACCTCCTCCAAGAAATCTTCCCTGATTGTTGCAGTCCTGAAGGCTTTTCCTCCTCAAGGTCATTGACTTTTGACATCACAAGGTTGGCCCTTGTTAGGCACACTCTTGCCTTGTCCTCAGACTGCTCCAGGTATAGTGGTCTTGTTTTCTACACTCAAGGCTCAGCTCTTTGAAGGTGGAAATTCTGGGGTCTGTATAGCACTGAGCTCAGCATTTTACCTACAGCACATGCTTGGAGAAACTGAGCCACATCAGCACACTGGCTTTGAAATTGGAGTGTGAGGCTAGCCGAGGTGGAAACTGGGGACCAGGCTGGGGTAATCATCTTCCCCTAGCTTTTCTAAGCCTGTGTCTATCATCAACCAGAACCCATGGGCAAAGGGCGTGATGTAGAGGGCTTCCTTTGACACTCATGGATAGATTCTGGGGGCTGTTGGCTAACTGGAAAGATACAGACTTCAGAATCAGACAACCTTAAATTTGACTATTGGCTGTGTTAATTTGAGTATGTTACTTCTTTTCTTAGTTGGTTTCCACTTTGGTAAATGAAGATGATAACTCCTATTTTATAGGCTGTTGGAAGATTAAATGAGGTGGTGTATATAGAGCACTCTATACAGTATCTGGCATAATGGGGGCTCAATAAATGGCAGGCGTTGCTGCTATATTTTTCTTTTAATCTGTTCCAAGCCTTTGAGTGAACTCTTCAGGCGGTGTAGAGCAAAGCCATCTAATTTGCACTGTTAGTTACTCAAAACTTCAATACTGAGTCCCTAAGTGTTAGTTAGCTGTGAGCTAAATACTATGGGGGAAGCAAGGCATAGCCACCTCGTGGTGTTTGCTTGCTTTAACAAAATTTCTGGTTCTGTTTGTGGGGTAAGAGCAATTAATACATTTTAAATCAGAGAATGTAGTTGGTGGGAAGGTATGATCTGTTCAGGTTGAGAGGGCTAGAGGAGCTCAGAGACAGGAAGAATCAGTGAAGCTGGACTAGATGGGGCAGGGCTTCCAGAAGGAGGGGGTATGGGGCTGCTTTAGGCATAGGAAGGGTTGAGCTGGGTAGAGGGAGAAGCGCCCCACCCAGAACTCCCAGCCGTGCATGAGGATCACCTCCATGGGGTTGACTGTAATAGTCAGCGCAGAATCGTCCCAGTCCATCTCAGATTCCTTGGCAGCCTCAGTCTCCTGGATGAAGTGCTGATGGGCGATCCGGACCCGGTACACACCCATGGCCACGACAAACACAAGCATGCACACGGAGATGATGATGACCACCGTGGCAATGCTTGGGACCACTGGAACAAGGAAGAAACTCGCATGACTTGGTGAACAAAGGCCTAGCTCATTCTTGTGAGGGAGCATGAATGAAACATCCAAGCATAGGATAAAGTCTGCCCTACCACTTCCCAGCTGTAGAACCCTAGAGCAGCACCTTACCCTGTCTGGGCTTCACTTTCATCACCTCTATAATGGACATAATAATTCCTATCCTATGAGTAATAGTTAGGTGTAAATTAAATAATCTGTGAGTTTCCACATAGGCACAGTATAGGTGTTCATTAAATGCAAATTCTCTTTTATTCCTGGCTTTACCCCTCAAATTATAAAGAAACTTCCACAGAGCCAAGCACTGTAGAGTTTAGTAGAAACAGATACAAGTGCCCACCAGATGGTAACACAATATGGCAAGTGCTCAAATAGAAATTTGGGCAGAGGACGTTGCAATATGGTGCGTACGTGTGTGTGAGTGTGTGTAAAGGGCTCATGGAAAGCTTCATACAGGACATGGTTTTGAGTTGGGCCTGAAATTTTGTCCCAGCCCTTTGTACTGACCTCTGCTATTATGTGTGTTGTGTAATTTCTTGTTTACTTATTGACTGCCTATTGAGGGTGTGAGTATCTCAAAGCCAGGGCACATTTTCTCCGTTGCTGGGTTTCCTCCCTCAGTTCTGGGCACCTACGTTTGCTACAACATAACCGTCTGTTGAGTAGATAATCTTGAGTCACAATGACCACCTGTGTCCTGAGGGTCCCTCCTCTTGGGCACCCTACCTGAACTGCGCTGGATGCTACTCCGGGACTCAGGATGATGGACAGACTGGAGGAAGGGAGGCTGCACAATCAGATGATTGACATGCTCCTTATCTGAGACTCTGTCTTCATGAAGGATGCTGACCTGGGAAGAGTGGGGAGAGGTGCTATTGACCCAGGAGTGGCAGGTGGGCCAGTTACAGCAGTTCTGAATGAATGAGGGAATGGGTGAGCCTTGGCTTCCCTAACAATGGCAGGACCCACTCACCTCCAAGTTGAACTCATTGCTAGTGTAGCGCCCATTGAGTTCTGAGCACTTAATCCGGAAACGCCGGGCCTCAAGGGAAGCCGGACGCCAGTTGCGGTAGCGGATGTGATGCAGCACCTGCTCATAGCGGCTCATGGAGCCCACACCTGTGCCAAGAGACCACACCTGTCATCAGAAGGCAGAAAAGGAGGAGGAACAGAAGAGAGGAGACAAGCCAGGGCTTGTGGTACAAGACCTCATGGGTCTTGTAAATTTGTTGAGGGTAAGAGCTCAAGATATTTTAGGCAGACAATGTGCAGAAGTTCTAAGGAGCCAAAATTACACTGATGCACAAACTTTCCATACAGACTGCCTCAATCTTCCAGATGTTTCTGTGACATTTGTTGAGATCAAACATTGTAAGAGAAGGCATCCACCTAGCTTCTACAAAAGAATTCCCCAGGAGTGGGAATGTGGGACTGGTCCCCAAGATGCTGGAGTAACTTGCCAAAGGAGGGTCTAGAAATCCATGCTTGAGGCCAAGGATCTCCAACTGGTCCCTGGGGCTTCACAGTGCTCCTTCACAGGTGCAATCTCACTCATGTCTCCCTGGACAAGGACATTCTAAGAGGACACCCTTGGGGCAAAGGGGGCTGAGTGTGGCCTTACCGTAGATGGAGTAGCCTGCAGTAGAATTAGTGGCATCCAGGTGTCTTTGGTGGAGCTCACTGTGGTTGAGCTCCAAGCACTCCTGCCTTGGGTCCAAGTCCCCTCCGATCACCAAAATGTCACAGAAATCTAAGTTATGAAGCATTTCCTCTAAGACTTCTGATTTGGGGTCTGTAGGAAGACAGACATGGGAAATGCAGGCATGAAGGACAGCTCAGAAAACAGCCCTTGCTAATCACCTTCCTCCTCTGTTATTGCACCCCAGGTTAAGGCTGGGTCAGGAGCAGAGTCTGTGTGATCCCAAATACCACATCTACTGCTCAGATGTCCAGGCATCCCTGAGGATGAATTAGTGGGATGAATTAGTAGCATGAATTAGTGGGAACAGCATGAATACTGTAGCCAAAAGGTGTGATTTGAATACCAGCTCTGCCACTGAGAAGCTGCATAGTGTTAGAGGAACTACCTACCACTCAGTTTCCTCATCTATAAGGCAGGCAAGGGTC
Source organism: Gorilla gorilla gorilla (assembly GCF_029281585.2). Lineage (NCBI taxonomy): Eukaryota > Metazoa > Chordata > Mammalia > Primates > Hominidae > Gorilla > Gorilla gorilla. The sequence goes on along the minus strand of NC_086017.1, from coordinate 151,749,761 downwards.
TTGGGATGGTTGAAAACAGTGTCCAGTGCACATTGTAGGTGCTCAATAAGCAATAGCTCTCATTTGGGGAGAGGTAAGTGGCCTTCCACCATGGTCTCATAGCTTTCTCCATGTGATCATAGTCTCCCTGACCACCTGAGATCCTGAAGGGCAGAAACACTATCTTTTTATGATTGAATCCTTAGTGTCTAACCCAGGAGCTAGCATGGAATAGCTATTAATAAACCTTGCTCAAATGGAGCTGAATCATTAATTAATAATCAAGTCAATATGATATAACCAATAATCAATATTTGATAAACTAATATAATTAATGTGCTCCCAGGGGAGCACATTAGCAAGTTGGTCAGTCAAGTTGTCCTTGCCTAATTGTATGACTCCAAATTTCCCAAAGAAATGTCTGAGTATTTGAATGCTGGGCAGAGTTCGGCAGTCCTAAATTAAAATCCCATCTTAAGAAGGCGACTGGTATTTATGAAGTATGTGCTATGTGCCAGTCATGTGCAAATATAATCCTAATAGACATTAAAGGGGGTATTATTACTATCCCCATCTCACTGATGATAGGCTAGTTGTCTTCAAGTGGTTTTGATCTTGCACTCCTTTATTGAAAAACTTGTGAAGAGAGATAATTTAAATAAGTATATTTATTTATTTATAAAGTGCACTAAATATACTTTGTGTGTTATAAAACATTTATTAAAACAGAAATTTAAAAAATTCACTAAAGATGGATTATTTTAAATAATTATCTTTTAAGTTTTTAAATGATATCAAAAATATTTTTGCTCTCACTAGGTATATATTATATATTATTATAAATAATTTATCTTAATTTTTAAATGCTTGTCAATCACAATGGTTTCATGTATAATCAGCAAAATCTAAAAGCACAATAACATACGCTTAAGACAGGGTCTATAATTAGCAATGCTGTATGTGCATCTTTATTTCAATGGCCTTCTCACAGTTTCCAGGATTTTTGCCGGCTTCTTGTCAGGTCTGGTCATATCGTCCTTGTTCCTACCTCCCGCTGTGGCTGACTGAGAGCTCCCTGAGGTAGGGAGTGTGTCACGGCTGCCATTTTCTCATGGTTCTCTCTCACCATGGGTATTATCTTCCATCTGCAGTTTCCTTGATTCCCACTGTGTAGAAGGGAGTGTGCTGGGTTCAGGGACCCAGAGGCAAATCAGCCATGGATAAGCCCTCGGGGTCTCTTGGTCTGGTTTAATAAACAGGAAATCACCACCAAGGGCTAAAAAATGTGTGCTGAGGGAAGCACCAGCAGTTGGGAGTGTCAGAATGGTGGTGGTGGAACAGCCTTCTTGGGGAGGTGCTGAAGGCAAGGATATTTGCCAGGAATCAAGGGATAGGGAAGGAAAGGGACCTTCCAGCCAGAGAGCAGAGCAAAGGTGTGAACTAACAGAGTGTGAGGGAGGCGTGTGTGTGTGCATGTTGGGGGAATCTCCTGTCTTTGGTATTGACAGCATAAAGAGAATGTCAATGGGGGCAGCAGATGATGCTGAAGCCGGTCACTGAGGCCTGGGGGCAAATGCCATTATCCTACTTGTTTAAGATATCCATAGTAATGACCATTCCAACAACAATAGGAGTAAAAATATAAAGGCACTAATAATAGCCCTTGGACACTTGGCTATGTGCTCTGCCTGTACCTCTCATAAACAGAAGATGAAATGTGAACCCAGATAATTGCTCTTCCCTGCATTGCCTGTATGCTGGTGTCAGATGTAGCAAATCCAGACACTTGGTCATGGCCTGCAACCACTGAGGTCAGAGGCTCTTCTTTATTTCTGTCTGATTTTAGCCACAAATGAGAACAGGGGAAGAGGGACAATCATACAACCTCATGCACGTTGGCCTGTGACCAGGAAACTGCCCTGCCTGGACAGGTGGTAAAACATCATCTATTTTTTATGAGCTAAGAAGGGCTGTCTCTTGAGTACCCCATTCACTAGGGACCAGGGTGGTTTAAGGCAATAGGTAATTAGGATTATTATAACAGCAGCTCTTCAGGGACTTAGGACCAGAGGCACCAGCACATCATTAGCAGTGGCTTTGGAGGGGGAGGGGAGAGTTGAATATATTCTCTTGGAAGAGGCAGCAAAGGACACTTCTGAAATTTATATTTCCCCCGTCCCTCGGAGTAACAAAAGGGAGGTTTTCTTCCCTCCCTCCCTTGCTCCTTTCCCGGTTTCCTTCTTTCTCTTCCCCACCCCCTGACCCCCGCCACCAGCATATACTATAGCTTTCAGCATAACTAAGTGTTTCTCTTTGGTAGATAATTCAAATTACTCCTCTTTCACTGAAAAACCTTCCCAATAATGAAGTTGTTGGAAATAACAACTTAAAAGTTTTCTGAGAGCGTAGAGTAATATTGCTGAATGAGACCTAACTTTTATATATATAAAGATGCAGCTATATTTTTTCTTTACATATCTTTAGCTTTTCTTCTGATTACCAGAATAACACATGCCCACTATAGAACATTTTTGCAATTACAGAAAGGGAAGGGAAGCAGAAACAAACGGGCTCTCATTATGCCTCTCAGAGAATAACCCTGTTAGCATAGGGTGTGTGTCCTTCTTGGCATTTTTCTGTGTGTGTTTTTTTTTTTTTCTTAAATGGTTGAGATCATTCTATGTATAGGTACTATGTAACTTTGTGTCTTGCATTTTTTCACTTACCATTTAGCACAAATGCGTTCCCTCTGACCTCATATCCCTCATTGCTAAGCCATCCATTCCCCTCATATTCATTTCATTTGTTTATAGCTTTGTCTGTTTTGCTATAATACATTACGCTGCCATGTATACATTTAAGCCATGTATACATTACATGAACAATGCTGTTGTTCTGAAGTATGCTTTCACGTGGCTGTAAAAAATTAAGGTTCACCCTCCCCACAAACTCAAATGCACCTGTACCTGTGGTTTTCACGTCCCCGGGGGCCTCGGTTTTGGCAAAGGTGCTCACAATCTTGATATCAGGGAAGAGGGTCACTCCCCTGGCACTTTCAAACTGGGCAGCAGGTCTCCAGAAGTGGTCTGTGCCCCGGAGGGTGATCCGGGGCTCGATGGCCTGGAGGACCATCACATAGGCATCTACCTCAGGGATACTGATGCATACGTCTTCCCCAAAGCACCTGGGAAAACAGTCTCGGTCATGGCACTGATGAGCAAACAATTAAACCATCTGTCATACAGCCAGGAACAAGGGGTTGCCACCTCCAGTTCTTAACAAGGCATCATGACTGTGTAAGTGTCTCTGAGGATGTCAACAGACATTCAAATTTAAAGCCACATTATAATCAAAACCACTAGTGATCTAGGGACTTGAAAGATTGGCTCCTGAGAGAAATGGGAATTTTCTGTACGAGCAACACGTAACCATGAAACCTTTCATTATCCTTTAACAAAGAAATCAATGGCAACATTAATTAGATAGCAACTGCTTGTTATGTGCTTTAGTATTTGGTAAGCAAATTGTTGTCTAACTGGTTGGTTACAGCCGTCTTACTAATTGAGACCCCAGGGCTAAACTCTCCTGCCTCAGCTTATACGATATGTCTCTATGTGGATATCACACACGTGTGCCTTTTCTAGGTGTGAGAGCAAAGTGCTATTGTAATCATCCTCCTTTCTCCTGATACACTGCCACACAATTATCTGGGAGGCAGAAATGGTGTGACCAAAAGAGCGAGGTCTGAGACAGACAAGGATCCATGGCCTGGCTCTGACACCTCTGGGCTGGGTAAATGTGGACAAGGCACTCGACTCCTGTGAACCTCAATTTCTTCATCTATACAGTGGAGATAACAATAATTTTGTCCTATAGTAAAGGATTAAATGCAGACATATATAGAAAAGAAGCTGACCAGAGCTTGCATCATGGTTTGAGCTCAGTAAGCACTGGTTGATTTGAACTTCTCGTCAGACCTCATGGGGGCATTATGTCATTAGCCCTCTCCCCTGGTCATCTAGATGTAGGTTAAAACGGGGGACCCCAGAGCCAGACAGATGCTCTGGGAGTGCTAGGTGGGGTTCAGCTGGTGACAGCCATCACCTTACATGCCTTGGGAAAGTTCTCAAGGAAATGGTAGTCTGGGTGGATTCCATGCTGAGCTACTCCATCCTCTTCTACAGGTGGGTGAAATGTGGGAGCTGTGGTGGCCTCCTCCTCTTCCCAGTTTTCTCCCACTTGTGCCAGGCCAACCCCACAGCACTCCCGACCTTTCTTCAGTTTGCAGAAGCCTGGTCTCAGCAGGACGCAGGCCAGTTTGTTCTCTCATCTTCACTCTAATGTGGCAATGACCTGGAGGTACCTGTTTCCTACCCCTAAGCCTGTAAGAGTGGAGCACCCCTCCATTGTTCTAGAACTATTGAATGTAACTACCATCTGCGGGGTTTTTTTCTGGTGCTTGTCCCAGGCTCCAACAATGTGGCAGTCAGCAGACCCATCTTTCCCACCCTTGTTCCTCTCTTTCTGAGTCCTTCTCCCGACTCTAGGTGCAGCATGACTGCACTTCTACCTTCCAGGAATTTTCCTGGGATCCCCCTCCTAGCAGCCCTCCAAGGTAGCCACTGTGGCTGAGAAGTGATTTGATAGGCCAGTGAGTGAGTTATCCAAAGGCTTCAGTAATCCTCTAATTTAACTCTGATCCTTGGAAACAAGAACCATGCCTTCTGTTTTTCTGGCATACCTATGGGATTTAGGAACTCTACATAGCTGGGTTGGTTAACTTAATTCAATTTAATAAACATTTGTCAAGCACTTCCTATGTACCACGCACTGTGCCCTTAAATCAGAACACTTCAAATGCACACCCAGATCACTTCAAATTCCTAGCTCTCTGAGAATTTATAGAAAGTAGTACCTTCTAGGCATTAGATAAGATACAAGATAGAGAAAGGTGGATTCAAGGTAGTAAAACAACAGAACATCTTGCTTAGGAAGAAAACAAGAACACAGATCCATTGAGGCATCCTCAGAGGAATAGCAGAAGTTGAGGACAGCTGAAGAAAGGCAAATCCTGTTTTGTGAGGGAACATTCCCAAGGGACCTCAGTTGGGACCTTCCCAGCTGCTGCCTCAGTTGGCCCCAGGCTGACCAGCGTCCACTCACTGGACTTTGGAGGAGACTTTGAGACGCCGCACACCCGCCGTCGGGAACTGCCTGGAGTTGATGTAGGAGACTTTCTGGAGAGCACGGTTAATGTTCCCAATGTCGTCACCTTCCATCACTAGGATGGACTGCGAGGGGTTGAAGTGATACTGGAAGACAAAAGTGAGCATCATGGAAGAGAATGGTCAGTGATGTACATGGTTTTATGGGAGCACTTCCTGTCCATACAGGGCACCAAAGGTCACCATAAACACCTCTAGAGCATCTGCCAGTGACACAGTTGTGTGTACAAATGATAGTGTTTAAACTCTCAAGCATTTCCTCCTACTCTCTGGTGGGCTTTGCGGCCCTCTCCTATGAGGTCTTTCCAGGGACTGTGCCTGGTAATATCGGTCTGAGCCACAGGAAGGAATATTGAAAACCCAGCCACGGTGCTCTCACAGCCCAGCCCTTGGCGAACAGTGGTCCATGCTCTGTGCTAGCCGGGTGGTCTGGACCACTCAGAACTTGCGTTTTCACTCCTTTTGCTGTCTTTGTCTTTGCGCTTGAACTGCTCCCCAAATTCATGTTGCACTCCATTTTCTGACCCATGCCCTATCTTCTTAGCTTCCAACCTTCAAGCTCATTTTTCAGTTAATGGCTTTCTTTCTCTCTCAGATCTAATTTTTTGTCTTCCTTTTCAAGTGCTAAAGTCTGGTTTCCCATGAGTTGTACGCACCTGCTGCTTACACATCTGCCAGCAGCCCTGGGTTTGTTATCTATTCATTTCATTCCAAGTCCCTGGTATCCCACACTTGCCAAAGGCCATGTAGCGGCGATTCTCCCCACTGAGTCACTTGGGTACTCAAGCTGGACATAGATCCTTGCCCTCTCCATGTCCCCACAGCAGTTACTCTTCTTGGAATGAGGCAGGGAAAACTGCCTTTGTACTGCCCTGAATTATTGACTTTGACACTCGTTTGAGCAAGAATTATTAGGAAATGCTATCAATAAAATATCAGAAACATATCTGTGAATTCAGAGTATATATCGAATGCTCATGGCACAGGAAAGGGAGACATGGATCTTTTTTTAAGTAGCTACCTAACTTAAAAGTATTTACCCTTTTGAATAGATAATATATTCACATGGTTCAAATGTACACATGTGCTAGGTGAAAAGTAGCTATCTCATTTCTATCTCCCATCCACCCTGTTTCCACAGTCCCATCCCACAAGTACTCATTATTATGTTAGTTTCTTAGTGGTAAATTGCATTATTGTTCAAAATTAGTTGCTTTCCCTCCCTTGGGAGACTTATACATGTTTGCCCTATTGTTAATAGGCTTGATTGTATGACTTATGGTACCCTTCCCTGCAGGATATACGTTTTTGCCCTGTGCACTCAGCAGTGGTCATGTTACTTGCTTGGTCAACTAAATGTGGGCAGAAATATTGTTTGATTCATACGCTATGGAAGATTTAATAACCAGTTCATGGTTTGCCACATCCCTTTCTCTCTGCCATGAAACTGGCAACATTCCTTTAGGGGCTAGTCCATTGGCTTGCATCTCACAGTGAGGCAGGTATGGATCAGAGCTGCAGCCAATCTATAATGGACATGAAGCATGAGCAATAAATAAAATTTGGTTGTATAAGCCACTTAGATATTAAATAATTTGTTACTGTAGCATAACTTAGCTTATCCTGACAGTTATACTCAAGTATTCTTATAAATATATAATCAGTGAATATAGATTTCCATTTTTTTCTTTCTTATATCAAAAGTATCTCATACATAATGTATCACACTTTATTTTTCACTTGGCTCACATCTTGGAGCTCTTTCTGTATCAGTACATGACAAGCTTCCTTATTTTTTTTTTAGTAGGTGTATTCCATTGTATAGATAAACGGTAATCTTTAAAACCAGTTTCCCAATATGGATATTTGGGCTATTTGTCATCTTTTACTGACAATGTCAGAAGGAATAATCTTGTGCAAACACATCTGTAGGATATATCACTACAAGTGAAATTGCTAGGTCAAAGAGTATATGCACTTTTAACTTGGATAAATGTTGCCAACTTCTCCATTGCTAGAGATTATATCAACACATACTCCTTCCACCAGGGTATGAATGCAGCTTGTCTCAATTCCTCAACAATACAATATGCCATCAGATGTCAGGATTTTTGCCAATCTGATAAATGACAAATGCCATCTTAGTGTAGTTTAAGTTTGTATTTTTCTTAGTATGAGGATCTGAGTATATCTTTTCATAGGTTTAAGGAAAAATGTATATTAACTTTTCCCTGATCTGACTTGAATGTCTTTATAAGGGTGTTCTGTTCTGTGTCTGGACTGAAACAGGAGTTGGATGTCTCATGAGCACTATTGTTGACACTGAACCACCTAAATCCCTTGCATGGTGTCCCCTAGCCAACTGATAGCTCAATCTTTGTCACCTTCGACCATCACATGTGTACTTCATTGTTACCTACTCATAAGGCCTCCCAGCTTCTCTCATTTTGGTCCCCACTGGGCTTTGGTGCCTTTCTCCTATATCATTTACAAAACGGTAACACCACTATTATAGTACAGTGGCCAGTAGCCCCTGAGCACAGGGACTCTGCCTCTTATCCCTGAATCCCAGAACTTAGCCTTAGTGTTCTGAAAGCCCCTGTTAGACAAATGAGTGAAGGCTCTCGAGCCTACATTTTACTATCATCTCCTGTCACTCCCCAAAAGGACTTTTTTCTTTCACTTGTCTTTTTAGTGAAGCTCTGTGGGAGTCATTATCAGTACTCACCAAACCCTGTTCTCCTTTCCTTCCTGGGCATTGCGGAGGCTACACTTCTCAGCCACCTTGTACCACAGGTGGCCAGAGTCACATGACTACCTCTGGCCAATGGGCAGGAGAGGAAGGGAGGTGTGGCAATTCTGAGCTGAGGCAGTGAAAGATCCTGAAAGATGCTCGAGCCTCTTTTTTTCCTCCACTTCAGTGGCTTGCAGCATTCTATGCAGAAACCCCACCCCACCTCCCTAACTGAGTATAAGAGAAAACTAAGCTTGTCATGTTAAGCCAGTGAAGCTTGAGGTTTGGGGATCATATGTTACTGTAACAGCTTAGCCTGTTTGGGAAAATTTAGCACTTCCCAGGCCTGATTCTCACTTCCCCAAGGTCATAAGGCATCTTTAAAAGAGCATGGGCTTTGTGAACTGTAATATTCCAGTTCTAGTACAAAATGCAACTTTGGAGTATTTCCTTTCCCCTCTTAGACTTCATTTCCTCATTTAAATAATGGGGAAATAATTAATATCTACCTGTGTGCGTCTTACATGAGATAATATATATAAAATTTCTAGCACTTACAAGATATTAAATATAGGATAGCTTGGATGATCATTCTTACTATTGTAATTATGCCAGCACTGAGTCTTTGTGCCCCAGCCTTCACTGCTCTTGTGCCCTTGTGACACAATTCTCTTCTGTCCTTCCAAGTCCTGAGGAGCCGTGTCTCGCTGAGCCGTGACATCAGGCGAAGAGCACCACTCTCTGGTGCTAGATCTTGGAGCCCCCAGGCATATGCATGGTTGATGCCACAGTCAGTGTCTGAGTTGGCATCTCTCTTGCCTGGAAGGCCTCACCAGCTTAGAGTGCTTATTCCTGGAGCTGCCCCATGCTAGTGAGTCACGATTAGTTCTGAGGTATTCGCAAGTCATCAGTTTCAGATTTGAGAAGACCCAAGGTCCTTGTTCTACAAATACCATCTGTGTTTTAAAAGGTTTTTCTGCCCCTCTTCTCCAGCCTCGTCCCCTGCACCATCCTCCTATAGCAGAGTCTTGTGCTGTTGCTATCTGTGTCTGTCTGCATCCTCCAGCAGATTGTGAGCACCTCAAGGGCAGGGGCTACTGACTTTTCCTCAGCATCACTGCAGGGTCTAGCACATCGAAAGCATGAGGTAGATAATAGGTCTGCAGTGGAGGTTGGTCTCTGAGCCTCACATGAGGGCTGCCTAGGAAAATCAAGAGGTTTTTCTAGAGGGATGGATAAGCAGTATCCTATGGCAATCAGCAGAGGGCACAATCTCTCTGCAGCCACCTGTAGAGAGACCAGGCGAGTGTGTTGGATCTCCAGTTAATACCCTGGTCTGTGCCACAGCATTGGGAGGTCTGTCACAGAGCATGAATGTAGGCACTGGCCTAGCCATCAGCATAGTTCTTGCAGGGTCAATAAAACCTCCAGAGCAGGTTTTGGGTGTTCTTTTTTTTTTTTTTTAAACTGCGGTATTCCCAACTCTGTGAGTGGGTGTCTGATTAAACAAGATACCTGTTTGTACTTGCATCTCTACTGGGGCAGGAGATGGTGGCATGCTAGGGGACCCAGCAAAGGGTGGCATTGCTCACTCGCCCTTGGGTATCTGTGCTGTGACCATAGCCTTTCGTTGAGCCAAGAAGGTGCTAGACAGATAGCCCTTGCAGAATGGTCTTCTTATTAGAGACTTCTCTTAGAGATTCGACTGGCATCTGCAGCCCCACAGCAGGCTGGACCATCAGGGAAGTCCCTGCTCAAAGCCCTGGCCTGTTCCTTGAGAAAAGGCTGGCTATGACTCGATAGGAACCTTGCTGCTCCCTATGACACCTGCCTGCCCATGGTCCATATTAAGTAAATTTGGACTCTGATTTTTCTGATTTACAGATTCAGCTGAACCATTTCTCTGAGTGGGGCCAGATGAAGATTTGACACTTTAGAAGTTCTTCTGTCACAAAAGGGAGCTATGATTTGTTGAGTCTATTAGGTTTGCTAGGATATATATTATGTATATACTAAAATATATAATATATATTTAAATATATAATATATATATTTAATTATATGTAATATATAATTTAGATGTATAATTAAATTCTTACAACATCACTACAAGGTAAATAATATCAACTTATTTTATACACAAGAGATTCGGGCTTAAAGGATTAACGTGTCTTGCCCAAGGTCACCCAGCTAATAATCAGTTGACAGAAAAAAACTTAAACACCTAAACATGGTTAATAGGTGGCCTCTGATGTGGCCCCTGCCTACCTCTCTGGCACCTTCCACCTTTTTCCTCCTGCAGTGATTTGAACCTAGGAGTGTCTAGTTCTAAAGTTCTTGCTCTTTCCCACTCTTCCACATGATGGAGATGACAAATTGGCAGGGATTGTGCTATGAAAATCAGAACAGGGTATTGCTCAGGAATGTGGTGATTCCACAGTATCTTGTATGGATACAATACAGCAGCCACTAAACCATTTTAGGACTCCAGACATGCTGGAGAAATATTCATAAATATGCATGATTCAGAAGAAGACAGGTAAAGCAAGAAACATGGGCTTGTCCCTGTGAGCAGATAGAGAATTTCCTTAATCACAAAAGGGCCTCAATTCCCTCGACCAGCCAGAGAGGTGGGAGGAGGGCAGTAACTGTCAAATAAAATAATAGTCATTATTCAGAAATGACAGGAGTAAAGGGAGGGAGGAAAGGAAAGAAATTTGTTTTAATGATTTTCAAGAATGTCTTCTAATCTGAGTTGCTGATATGGAGAAAAGAGCATGAACTGATTTTGGACAAATCCCTGAGCCCCAGTCCCCTTAGTTTTGAAATGGGGTCATAGTATTTAATTTGTTGTGAGAAGTAGGGATAATGAACATACAATAGCCCCCAGTGGGTGCTCCATAAATTGGGCGTCTTATTAACTTCTCACACGGTGCTCTAGTTCTTACCAGCCATGCCCTAGGAAAGGAAGAGGATCATTTGCAGTGGCTTGGTTATAAAAAGGGAGTATCCTGAAAAATCAGATTAGCCTCCTCAGTCCCCACAGTTTTTTGTGCCACTTATTTTAGCACCTCCTCTTTTCATAGGCTATGATGACTCTGTAGAAATTGCTATGGTTCTTAAATTTATAATTTTTAAAAGGCATGACTTTTGCGCCCAGCATCTTTGTGTTTTTGCTCTATGGGGCCTAGTACCCTGAAACTGTGCCTGCCTGGAACAGTTCAGAGCAGAGAAGATCTACGCAGATGCAAAGAGTAAATTTAGAATCAGAAAAAGAGAAGACATCAGGAAGACAGATTTTTGCATCACTGGATTGACAAAACCCTAAGGAAGCAACACAAACAGTACGTCAAGACTGGCCTTTCCAATATGAGATGGTCTTTTGAGCTTGCCCCAATGACAAGTGATTAGCTATTGAGAGCAACTCTGTGTGTGTATCTAATCCATGCTAAACATTGTTTTGGAAAGTCAATCTTGCCTTGCCATGACTTTTGTACTCCTCCCATCTTCCCCATGCGACCCAGTCTCCAGAGTGAGCATCCTAAACCCCACATATGCTGAGATCATGCTCCCTTGCCTGAGGCTTCAGTGGCTTCCCATTGTTGACAGAAAAAAACGTAAACACCTAAACATGGTTAATAGGTGGGCTCTGATATGGCCTTTGCCTACCTCTCTGGCACCTTCCATCTTTTTCCTCCTGCAGTTTCGGACTCATAACACTGGCTTTGTTGAAGTTCTAGTGAATACTGTGCTATTCCTCAGCCCTCTCTCATCACTCACACTTTTGGTTCTGCCTGGAATGACTTCCCTCTTTCCCATCCCCTTTCCACTACTGCCTTTTTCCTAGCTGGTTCCTACCTATTCTTAAACATTCTACTCAGGCCTCATCACCTCATCCAAGGAGGCTTCCCTGACTGCCAGTCTCCAAGGTTCTGGATCTCTGGAGTGGGACTGAATCTACTCATCACTAACTCTGGGATCTTATGCAAGTTCCCATCTCCTTCAGTCTTTCGTTCCTCATGTACAAGTGTTCTGGGAATCAATACCCATAAAACGTTTAGAACAAATAGTGTCTGGTACTTGGGAGACCCTCAGGAAATGTTAGTGTTCATAATTATTGTGGTAGTCATCAACTGGATTACAAATGTCTGCTTGGGTCACTGAGTTCCTCAGAACATTTCTTTTCATATCTCAGAAACCAGCCTATAACAGAATACTAGCATATCCATGGAACGATTATGGAAGTGGCTGCAATTTAAAGAATACTCTCAGACCACCAGCTTTTCCAAGGGTACCCAGCACCAGAGCTTGACTAGCAGTAGGCTACTGATCTGGAAATTTCTATTGGAATGGTGACTCCCTGTCCAGAAGAGGCAGGCCCAAGGCAGGGCAGAGCGGCCCATGGGTAGTACTGGGTCACGGATGTTAGGCCAGCTGAGAAACCTCTGCTTTTGTCACATTCTCTGGGGAAATGGCCAAGGACAGAAACCCTCATAGCTGCTGGGGCTTCAAGGGGCTGTCCTGTGCTCCAGGAGGCACAGGCTGGTCTGTTCCAACTTCCAGAGGAGGCCGAGGGACTGTCTTTTCACACTGGGGTCCACTATGATTGAGTGGGGGCTACAGTGATATTGGCTCTGCTCTTTATTCAGGACCTTGTGGGCCGGTGCCAACATGTGCTTGCTCTGTAAGTCCAGGTGAGGTTAGAAAGTGACCCTGGCTGTTGGGGTGCTTGCTGAGGCCATAGTCAGTCACATCCCTCCCTGCCCTCTTGGAGGAGCTTCTCTCAAATGAGAGAATGAGAGAAGCTTCAGTCAGAAGAAGCTGAGCTTCTCTCAAATGAGAGAATGAGAGAAGCTTCAGTCAGAAGAAGCTTTGCTTCTCTGAGATCACTTGAATATTTCTATTTTGCATAAACAATACAAATCATGAACTGTTCATGTTTTTTTTCTTTTTCTTCTTCTTCTTCTTCCTCTTTTTTTTAAGATGGAGTCTTGCTCTGCTGCCCAGGCTGGAGTGCATTGGTGCGATCTTAGCTCCCTGCAACCTCCGCCTCCTGGGTTCAAATGATTCTCCTGACTCAGCCTCCTGAGTAGCTGGGATTACAGGTGCACGCCACCATGTGTGGCTAATTTTTGTATTTTTAGTAGAGATGGGGTTTCACCATGTTGGTCAGGCTGGTCTCGAACTACTGACCTTGTGATCCACCTGCCTCAGCCTCCCAAAGTGTTGGGACTACAGACGTGAGCCACAAGCCACCATGCGCAGCCCATGTTTCTTGTGCCTTGAAGTGACAATGTAAGACAGAATGACCTCCATACCTGCTTTCTCATTCTACCCCACCCAGATTTTCGCTTTCCTTTTTGATTTGTATTTCACAAGGTCCTAAGTTTTTGTTTACTTTTTATGCTTTTGAAGTGCATCCTTGCATCCTTTGGTTCCTTTAGCCAAATAAACAACAGAGCAGCCAACTAACGCACAAACAAATGAAATACAACAACTTCCTCCAGGTGGATATTGAACATGTGCCTGCTTTTGGGTAATGGACTGATTATACACAAGGGCTTGATCTAGGAGTTTCAGAAGAGGGCAGCAGAAGCCCATTGTGGAAGTCACTGTTACTAATCTCCCTCCGGAACCCCCATCTCGTGGCTGCACCTTTGCCGTGGAGCCATTTCTGTGTAACGTTCCAGGAAGCTCCATTTCCTGACGTGTGCTGGCGCTGTGCAGGCTGGGCATCATGAATCACTGTCTTATTGGGAGTGATGCCAGCTCCTGCCTTACCTTTATTCCTTGGCCAAGGCTTTCCAAGGAATTAATATCCAGCCCTTCCTTGCAGGCCTGCAGGCAGGAGATCACCTTCTGGCTTTCCATTTTGCCAGGGCGGATGGTAAGACTGGCCAGGCTTCCATGAAAGAACTGAGCAAACCGTGGTTTGGTGACTTCTCCTCCTGAAAAAACAAACACCATCATTTGCCCTGTGAAGACTGGGTAGGAAACAGCACCTCAAGGCACCACTTGGCCATGCAGCCAAAGATGCCTTGACTGTGTGTCCCCTGAACCTGAGCTTTTCCTTCTGAGTGATGAACACAGTAGCCAGAATCTCAGTAAGAAGTTATATGCTGCTAATACCCTGGCATTTCCTGGCTGCACCAGATTTAGGAATCCTGGCATTTCTGATTTTTAAAGGTTATTTTCAAGGGCACGCTGTCTTAGGAGACTGGAGGGCTCTCGTGAGTGAAAATAGGGAGAAGGTGTCATTGATTAAACTTCAGGCCTGCCTTGTGCCAGTCTGTCAGGGACTTCATCTGAACAAGCCTGCAATGATGTGGTGGCATTGTTTTCACCTGGCAGGTGCAGAGCCCTGAGACTCAAAAACGTTAAGGTACTTGCCCCAGGACATATACAGCTAAACACTGCAGCTGGAGCTCTAGTTCTGGCCTGTCTGACCTCAAAGCTGGCATTTGCCTCCCTACATTCCACTGAGAGCTTGGCAGGAGACTGAGGAGTACTAGAAATGCTGCATTTATGAGCTCTGGCTTTCTCACAATGTGTTGATTCCACCCGTGCTTAAATTCAAGGCCTTTTACATAAAAGGACTTCTCTGATTCCTGTGGTTCTCCCTTTGGCTTTCCTCTCATTGCCTGCTTTCTTTTACTGTCATACTCTCTCCTGGCTGTGCTAAGTCCTATGGGAGCTCAGGTCCACTTTTACCCGTGTGCAAGTGTTCCAAGTGCTTGTGTTGCCATGCCAGCTTGGAATCCACTCCCTCCTTTTTTCTCTCTGGTTTTCCAAATTGGATCTCTGAGGTCCATTTGAAGCCTCGCCTCCCCTAGGAGACCTTCCTCACTGATTTTACTGAGCACAGGCTCCTTCTATCTCTGAGCAACCTTCCCAGCCTGGATCTTGTACTACTGTTTGTTCAGAGAAGAAGAACAACGCATAGAAAAGGTGGGCCTAGGTTGAATTCCAGCTTTGCTAGTTTCCTGGGAAGGTTTCATAAGCTCTCTGGGCCTCTGTTTGCTTCTAGGGCACACTTCTGGGTTTTGCCTCCAGGTTCTCCTGGGCTCTCTTGGTGGCTCCTTCAGCTTCCCCAATGCCTGGCTCTTGCAACACTTGGCCAGCAGCTTCCCCAGCCCTCTTTGCTGCCAGCAGTTGCTAACAGAGTGTGCTCCAGTGGGACACCTTCTGTGAAAGTCTTCTCTGGCTCCCTAGAGGCCAGACTTCCAACAAATGACACCCCTGCAACTTCTCTGCTATTCTTCAAGCCACACTGTGCCAACAAAGTCTGGACCTCAACTTGGGGGTGGGCTGGCTTTTTCTGGGGTGCTCTACCTCAGCCCTGAGGGTAGTGGATGGTCCTTATATATTCTATTCCTATGTTCTTTAGAGTTCTCTTTAGAGTTCTTACCCACTAATCCTGTGTTACTCCAATCCCCATATTTATAATTTTTAGAAAGGTTTTTCTGTTGAAATTATAGTTTTCTTTCTCCTGTTTGAATCCAGATCCATATACCTTCCATGTCTGCCCACATGCCTTTGCTTAAACCCATTCCTCTTTATACTGAGACACCACCCCTAAATAGCTTAGATTAGGTAAATCTCAGAGTTCAAGGCCCCTTAAGCCTCCTGTTTCCTGTGCTCATGGAAAACCTCCATGATCCCCCTCTGCCCACCATGTGTCTCCCTCTCCTGGGACCCCTCCCCTGCATACCCTCTCCCTGCCTGGAGCCCTACCCCACCCTGCCCCCTCCCCACCCTGAGCCTTAGAGCGTTCATTTTAACATACCCTTCACCACCTGGCATTATTAGCTAATGGTCTGCATGTGGGTGTTTATGTCCTCAGTAGCCTAAAATATGGTGGTTCTTAGCCTTGGCTACACATTTTAATCATTTGGAGATCCTTAAAAAGACAAACTGATTCCTGGTGCTGGGTAACATCCCCAGAGATTCTAACTTAATTGGTATGGGGAGTTTTAAAAGCTTCTCAGGTGAATCGAATGTGAAGTCAAGGTTAAGAACCACTGGACTATAGCTTCTTGTGGGGTTGGGCCTCTTGTGCACTCCTCTTGTGATCTCTATCCTTTGTGCCACCCGCAGGCTTACTCTTGTCACTCTGTGCACACTGTTATAATTTATTAGTTTGAGTCTTTCTCTCCTGGATGGCAGAGATCACTCATGCATTATTCATTTTAATGAAGATAATACTGAGCAAGTGTTAGGGGCTGAGTGCTGCAACAGGCACTTTGCATAAGTCAGCTCATGTATTCCTGTCAACAACACTGGGCGTCTTGCAATTTTCTGGCATCCTGCACCGTGCCTGGCACATAGCAGACGTTTTGTAATTGTTTGCTTGAATTGAAGGAGATGTTGATTTGAATATCAGCAGAGTGGTGGGCCCTGTGGTTGTCTTTCCAATATCCATCTCACTCCTTCCTTCTTGCAAAGGCAGCCCTAAAGTTTAGGGTTATTGACTTTAGCTCCAGAGACAGACTCTCTTTAGTTCAAGCTAATTAGATTATTCCATCCCTATTGCACCTGCGATTGATTGAGGGGTGGACCTGGGACCCAGGATGAAGCCATCACCTGGCATTCAATAAGCCACAGGAATTGATCCAGGAAGAATCATGAGAACAAATTGAGGCCAGTATCATGAAATAAGTTGATTGTCAACCTCTGTATAAAAAGCTTCCATTTTTTCTCTTCTGAAAGTTTCTGGAACAAATTCTTGCTCTCTTTCCTGGACACAGTTCTGGGAAGATGGGAGGCTGGCTGTTGCAGCTGTCTTGCCAGCAGACTGGTGATGACCAAGGCCCTGCATGGAGAAGGGCAGTGGCAGGAGAGCCCCAGCAGGGAAGAGCAGAGCCTGAGCTGCCCTGCTCTCTGCCCCGCCTTGGGACGTTCTCAGCCTGGGGTGCCACTCATCCATCTTTATGGTTTGAGCCATCTTGACCCACAGTGTTGTTACTTGCCACCCAAAGCATCTTCACTTTGGAAATAAAGGATAAGTTTCTTTTGAGGTGCTCAGTTTACAAAAAGTCCTAAACAGATTTGGCTTTGAGGAATTAGTTGAGATGGCCCACGGCTATGGGAAAGCTAACTGGGGCCTTCTGATTTAAATCCTCAGTGCCCCCATGCATAAAGTGCTCCTTCAAGCCATTAGCATGTTCCCGTCCCAGCAAAGGGGCATCTCTGTTGATCTGCAGGCGGAGGGTGTGAGCCTGTGTGTGAATGGTGGAGCTGCCCGTCTCCAGGGCATCCAGCTGGTCATCTCTTCACAGCCTCCTCCTCCGTGGAGCAGCAAATCCAACAACTACTATCATTTACTGGGCATACAATATGTACCCAACACCATGTGACATCCTCAGCGTACATCATCTCATGGAATCTTCATAAAACTGTTGGGAGGTAGATACTCATTCTATAGTTATAGATGAACAAATTTAGGCTTACAGAGGGGAAGTAGGTGACCAAAAGCCACACCGGTAGGAAGTGGTAAAATGTGTGTTCCTATAGTGTGAGTACATCCATCTATGCACAGGACCAGCTGAGGTTTCCTGGTGGTGCCAGGCAACCAGGCCTAGAATGAGACTGAGAGAAAGCCCATTAGGATCTATCCTCTAACCCTCTTCAACTGCTCACTCAGCAGCTTTAGCCTCAAAGGCCAAACTTTGTGACTGTCTTGAATGCTAAGACAGTTTCCTGTAAGCCATCTTCTCTCAGCAAAATACACTCAGGTTCTATATTTTTGACTCAAGAATATCAGATGTGTGATGCACTCTATTTATCAGTGACAAGGCTCCAGGAAATTGATTCAATGAGCATTTTTCAACAGGAGGCCAGTATAAAATTTGAAATATATTTGCACTTGGGTGGTTATGATGCAGAATTTAAAAAAAAAAATAGATATATTGAAAAATCTTTCCTTTGAATATCCAGGATGTCTGCATAGGCCACGTGACTCCTCTGTTGGTTAACAATTAGACATAAGCATGCTTATGAATCATCTTAAAATAACCTGATTTTTCCATAAAGAATCTTCCTTAAATGTTTGCAAACATGATTTTGGATTCCTGATGCTAGATCTGCACCCATTTTTAAAGCATTTTCTGTATGACTAGCCTTCTGTTAGATTCAGTTAATTTAAGATGTGAACCATGGTCTTCAGGAGCTTACGCTGATTTGAGAGAATAACATATTGACACTGAAAATAAAATTAAAATATGAGTAAATTGCCAGTATGATAGATGTTCTAAGGCAGGATATGATTCATTTCCAAACAATTGATATAGGCAATGTGTCCAACAGGTAAGAGGGAAAAAAAATAACCATCATTTGTTAGGCCCTTGAAACATGACAAGTTCTTTCACGTGCTATTTTACTTAATCCTTAAGTGGAGGGACAGTATTTTTGAAGTCTTAGCTTCAAAAATTTTTCCCTAGTTGTTTTAATTTTTAATTTTTCCCTAGTTGTTTCTTCTACCTTACCTTCCATCTAAATACACCCTGGCTTTTAGCTCATTGTCGCAGGGAGGGTCATGGCAGAGAGAAGAGTAGAAGGGGCCTGGAGCTGAGTCTCTGCCTGGTGTGGTTTCCAGAAGCCTAAACCATAAGGAGGGTGGAGGAGGTCTGCGTATAGATCAACCTTTGGGGGAAAAACAGAATAAGAGAATCTGGCCTCCTCCCAGAGTCATAAAGAACACCCCAGACATGGAGGTGGGTGTGACTGTGGCAGGGAAGGGGCGAAGACATCCGAGGTGCAGAGCAGAGACATCTGAAGCCTGCTTCCTGGGCTGAGCCCTGGCAGGGGTGATGCCAACAAGGAATGCTGGCCTGATACATCTAGGCAGATGGACCACGGATGTTCCTACAGAGAAAGCATGAGAAGCAGCAGAAATATTTGTGTGCCCCCTAAGTAAGGTAATCCCGACAGCTGCCAGTTCTGACAGACCATTAGTGACCGAGAATCAGAACAGGTGAGCACAATTTCCACAATGCATGGGAAAGTTCCTGGAGGCTCTGCTGAAAACTCTAGCACTTTACAAATCTCCCTGCAATCAGCCAAGCACCCTACAGAAATTGAAGAATTGTAAATTAGCAGCAGTTAAATCTCCCTCACTCAGGTGGACTGGGGACTTGAACTGAAACAAGGCTGGATGTGAGAAAGACAATTTTTAAATTTGTGTATTGAGATTCTTATCTGCCACACTTAAAACTTTAATAGATGAGGTTTTCAAAGTTAGGTAACTTGACCAAAGCCACATAACCAGAAATGAGTGAAGCCAAGATTCAAACTCCCAAGCTTGCTTCCAAGCCTTTGGCCTACATGCCAGACAATGAGATGTGGATTGGAAGGTTCAAGGGGGAATTTCTTGGAGGGGGATGGGTTGGGACTGACTCAATGCTGGGGGAAAATATTCAGTTATAATGGGCTCTGTGGACACAGAATGGCTTCAGCAGCAACTCCCAGAAACTGGTGTCAAGGTTGCTGGAATACATGGTTGTCTTAAAAAACAGTTGTATTTAGCAAACACAATTTAATGCAGACTGTCTTATTCTGAGTCAGAGTTTGCATCAGGAATGAAGAGCTACACACTCATTCCCCCAGATTCCTTTCATTTGAGAGGTGGGGCTCACACATGATAAATACAGCTTTTGAACCAGTGTGTCTACCTCTTCTATTTTGAGGTAAAAATATGCACGCATCTATGTAGTGTGAACATACTAAGTCTCTTCCTGTGCAAAGTGTGTTCAGGATGCTGCTGGTCTTTCCAGCTGTCATTCCCATGGCTATTTAGTCTGAGAAACTCATGGAAAGGACTGGGGGCCATGAATCCTCTTGCTGGGGTTGGATGCTGCTCTGTGTATGGCTGTTTCCTGGGGATGCCCCTTGATGAACACAATTTCATGGATGCTTGGGTGTCAATTTTAAGCAATGCAAATAACGAGACCATCTGAAATCTTGCTTTCTCTCATTTCCTTATTTCGGTGATGTAGATACCTGTGGAATGCAAAGACTAAGTGAAGTGTGTAATAGACCCCTATAACTGCAGCTTTAAAACTCGGTCCACACAATCCCGGGGGATGTTCACACAGCTGTAGGCTGCAGGTGGCTTGTGGGGACAGATGACCTGTCATCACGGCTGGCCATGGCACACTCCCAGCAGGCTTTCTCAACCCTTTCATTTTTATGAATCTGCCTCTGCAGGCTTTCCAGCGCATATTTGTATAGCATTACGGTGAATGAAACATACAACTTAGCGATGTCAACAAATGTCAGCTCTCTGGGGTTGAGAACCTAAACTCGTGGAGTTGGAAGGGCTTTCATCTATCATCCAGAATGTTGTTTTGTTCTTCACGTGGAGGAACTAAGGGCCTGAAAAAGGAAGATACTGACTTCAAAGACCTAGAGCAAATAAGCAGCAGTAGGAAGGTTCTAGAATTCTCTACTGACTCCAAATTCACCTCTCCCCCTACAAAACATGATGTCTGATGGGCCTGTCAATCTTTAGTCCTCAGATTGACTCTGCTCAATCTGTGTGAAAAATGCCAAGGGAGTTTGGGTAAATCCGGGATCCCCTGGCCTTCCTTCCTTGGCTGAGGTGGTCCAGCAGTATACATAGGGGCGAGGGCTTTGGTGGCATAGACCTGCATTCAAGTCCAGCTCTACATGACTCGCAGCAAGGTACTTATCTCTGAATCCCAGTTTCCTCATTGGCAAAATGGGGGTCATACTTATGCCTATGCATCAGGTTGTGAGGACTAAGTGAGAACACATGTAAGATGCTCAGCACTGCGCTGGCTGCATACAACTCAGACTTGGCAGTCAGTGATAGAGAGCAAGGTGCCAAGAAACCCCAGGATGGGATGCATCAGGTGAGTTTTCTGTCTCGTTTTTTAGGGTCTGTTCCCCTCTCCCACTGAGTATCTCAGAGACGATACTGTTTTTGCTTTCAGACCCTCATCAAATCTTCTAATTAATAACATCTTCAAAATATGATACAAAGTTAAAATTATAACTCAGTGATACTGTGTTTCCAGACATGATTCACTGAACTTTAAACTTGATTTTAATCTGTATCATCTTCACACCAAATGCACCCCCAAATCAAATTGACTCCAGGACCTAAAACAATTTATTCTTGATTTTTAATATAGACAATGTTAAGAGACATCTTTTTAGTTACCTCTGTATGTGCCAGAACATGAGCCACATACCTTTGTCAAAGTAGCCTCAAGAATAGGATATAATTTAACAAACATTAATTATTAACCTTCTATAGATCCTGAAGTCAAGGAAGGCAGAGGAGAGGATCTCTCAGAGCAGCTAGCCCTTGCCCCCTGCAAACTCTTGACCTAATAGGGAAGAACTGCATTAATAACTCCTTTAAGATGTTTCACAGAGTGAGTTCTATAGCTGCATAAGATTGAGGAACCTGAATCAAAGTCAAACAAACAGATTGCTTTACTGGAGTACTTTTGAGAGCCTTTAATAAGTGAACATGCACTGTGACTCTCAAATATGGTGGTTTGGGAATGGCTTATCTGTTTCCCCGACTTGACCTTGGCCTCTTTGTGAAAGGGTATCCTGTAGGACTGGAGCTTCATGAAGAACTCCTTGGAAAACATGACCTGAATATAAGGCAGACTCTGCTAGCATGTGCCTCTTTCTTCCAGCTGTAGACACCCTAGGGACTCAGGATAATTTAAACACAGACTTTATTAAGAGAAGTTTGTACTAAATTAGACCAAGCTTATTAAATGAAGGCATGCACTCCAAGCCTCTGTACTAATGCTGTTGTCTGGCAGAAAAAAATGACCTGAAAATGTGCAACCACATGATCTCAGGACCACATGAGGCTCCAATTTCCCTATACCCACAAATCATACGTTACTGCTTACTGCAACTCTCAGGGGTTATTTCTGCCTTCTTATCCCTTTCTGACCCTTCCTATTCTTTGCTTTGGCTTTTCCCAAAAGCCACAGTGAGGATTCTGCATCGTCTATTTACAGGCTCTAATATTTAGAAACAGCTTCTCTACACCCTGCTGCCTTATTTGTTAAGTAGAGGGTAGGATTCAGCAAGACCAGAATCCAGGGTAGAAAGGCTTCCTTATCTAAGACTAGAGGGAGGTATCATAGGCAAGGCTGGACACTCTAGGAAGGTTACAACCCATGACACTGGAGGAGAGTCCCCTGGCAGAGACAGGGGCTGAGGCAATCACTAGAGTGGAGTCACAGGTAGCCTACCCTGAGATGAGATCTCCACCGAGAATAGATGAGGATGAGGCAATGAGCAGAGCCCTGAGATGAGATCTCCACCAAGAATAGATGAGGATGAGGCAAGGAGCAGGGTGGTAGCTTTGTGAGAAAGTGCTTAGAACTGTAGTTCTTCAAACATGCTTAGCCATTTCATTAACGGCTAACACAAAATAGGTAAAACAGAGTTGCTCTGGTCATGGCATGGGGAGAGATGCCCTGGACCTCCATGTGCTGCAGCATCTCCTGGAAACCCCAGGGCTCCATTAAGGCACTGGTCTGGCACAACCGGCAGCCTACCTGACTCACTGCCTTGCACAGCTGGGTTATAGTACCCGGGTGATCAGGACCAGTTTAGAGGTCCAGGATTGAGGCAGATGTGAGTATACAATTTTTATTGTTTTTGAGTAGAACTTGAATTTTTGTTCTTAGAAATGGGATAAGTAGGAAATCTAAAGAAAAGGACAAATTCATTTAGTCTTTTAAATGATCTTTTACCTTGTGACCCAGAGAGAAATAAGGAACCTGGTATTTGTCTAAAGCCGGGAGCATCTGCCTCAGCACTGGGTGAGCTCAGCCATGGGAGAGGATCTGCCTCCATCCTGAGAGTATTGTGTCATCCTGGACACAGAAGTGATAGCAAGGGGGTGTGCATTAGCCACAGCTACACAGAGGAAGGGGACCTCTTTTGTGATGCTAGGTTCATTCCGAGTGCACAGGCCTTTCCCTACAATTGAGAGATGCCACATGCTGTAGGCCTTTCCGGTAACATTTCTTAAGTGTAAATGAAGTCCCATTTTTTTTTTTCATTGCTAGAATAAATACTAATGGAAATGAAGTTTCAGTGTTTATTTTGGCTTTCAAATTGGCTAATAGGACTAGTTGTCTAATTAGGGCTGCAGAACACTGACCAGCCACAGTGCTAGAGCCAGTTCCCAGGAGATCCCAACAAGCAGCTGCTATCAAACCATTTTCTACTCCCATTGTTAAAGCCTCATCGGAAATTTCACAAATGGGAGCTAGTTCCCTTGCCAACCTCAAAAGCACCTGAAACACTCCCCACAACTGCAAGCCCAAAGGCAATTAAAGGTTCACACAGAGAGATTATACTATGTATATAAGTGGACTTCAGAAGGTTTAGAAACATGCAGAGATAAGGGCTGCATCATAGGCCATTAATTTCACAGCATCAGGTCTTATTGAAAGATCTTTTGATATTTTCATCTAAGACAAAAATGTGGCTTCAAGGAGGATGTGAATATTTGTGGGAATCCAAGGTCTTTAACAAAGCAGTGTGGTGTCCCAGGGTTTGGTCTCATCTCCTTTTCCCAGATTCCACTCCTTCTGGTTCACGTACATTCCAGTGATAAGGAACCCTGAATACACGGATGCCAAACTTCCCTGCCATAGCATATGGTGTTGCCTCCCTTACCTTCCTAGTGAACTGTTTGTTAGACATTCTATAAAGCCCAATTTTAAAGATCTTAAGAATTTTTCCTCTGCTGAAAATTCACCAATGGGTTGTCATTTCTCTAGAGAAAATACTCAAATCTTCCCATGGCCTAAAACACTGCATGATCAGGTTCCTATCTCCATCTCAAGCCCCACCTTCCAATACCTGTCTTCTGATTATTTTCCAGCTTCATTTACCTTTCTGACCATCAGTGAACCCATGAGGTCACTATATGTGAGGGTTAGTCCTGAGGAAGGAGAAAAAAGTCAGTGCATGCAAGGAGCTATGGGAAAGCCAGGGCCACAGAAACTAGATCATGCTATGGTCTTGCAGATTGTCTCCAGTGTTGGTCTTAGATGAGAGGCTCAGAGAAGGTTGTGGAGGAGGCGGGGGGACAGGGAGATGTTCTAAAATTTTCACAATCATTCAAGCAAAACATGCCAAGCACACTAGATGTGCCTAGCATCTAGTCCTTACAGGAATTCTGTGAGGTGGGTCTTACTCTTATTTCATAGATTAAAAATAAAATACAAGCTCCAGGAAGTTAAGGATACTGCTGGGTCCGTACAGCTAGTAGATGGCAAGGCTGGGATTTGATTTGAGGTCACTTTTTTTTAACCCCAAAGCTGAAACTCTTTTATTGTTCCTTGGTTGTTCACTTAGGTTTTACATAATAAAAGATTAGTAAGGGGAACGCAGCATTCTTGTGTGTTTTTAAAAATTTATTACAGGGTTGTCATATGTCTCAGGAGTTAAAGGGTTTGTAGCATTTGTATCAGTACACATTAGCTCCTGCCTTTTTCCAGACATAATTACATAAGCAAAATGACCAATTAGCAATAGAGGGCAGTGAGACACAGTGAAAAGAGCATAGGCATTGGAGGCTTGAGGTTGGGCATATTCAATTGAGCGACTTTGGGTAAACTCCTTCATCTCTGAGCCTCAGTTTCCTTATCTACAAATTGTGACGAATAACATTTTATTTCAGAACTGTGAACACCCCATGTGTATAAAGGGCCTCCTTGCAATTACAGCTTTTAAAGTTTCCACAAGGAAACAACATAAGGCACTTCTGCTCACAGTTAATTTGCCAAAACAAGTTCCATGACCACGCCTAACTCTAAGGGAGATCAGTCCTAGCATATATCTGGAAAAAGGACCAAAAATACTTGGTGAACACCCTTGTCGTCATTCTTTCTACTACATTCTTTGAAAGTCAATGTATACTTGGGTTTCCTGTTTGAAATCATTTTTGTGGAATGGCTTTTAAATAAATTGTAATGAGATACAATAGTAGAGCAGCTATTTATGGAGTGACAATATCCTCTTCAGATGTGGCCTAGAAGGATACTAAGGAAGGAAATATCTTCCAGGGAATGGAATAAAGGGCTACAAATAATATTTCCCATCCTAAGGGAGGGGCCCTTATAACATCTGCCCCAAGGGATTTCAGAATTGCTATGGACCAAAGACTGCTGTATTTCTCCCTCTTAGTGAAAGAGTTTTCTGGTTGGTCTGCCTCATTCTACTGTTGTATGGTATGTGTGCACGTGCACATATGCAGATGCATGAATGTGTGTGTGTTGGTGGGGAGGGCATGGCGGTTGCATTGGTGGAAAGTAATTTGTCCTATTAGTATATAGGTCTCCACATCAAGTGCAGCTACACTGTGGCCTGCTGTAGGCCTCTGTGCATCTCACCCTGATGAGGCGATCACTAGAAATCACTCGGAAAGCTTGGACATTGAGCCTGGAACCAGAAAGAAGTGAGAATGTGGGCATGTCCCATTTAAGGAAGGATGGGAGTATTTTCTACGTGGGAAAGAGAGCCAAACAAATATCTATTGGCCTGGTGGACAAACTGTGGTGTTCATCAATGTTAATACAATATTTTCAATTTTTCTTCTAGATACAGTGTAGATTTCACTTTCTTGCCCTGATGTAGTTAGATGTGGCCTTCTGACTTGCTTTGGCCAATAAAATATGAATAAAAATTATTGGCATCACTTGTAGGTGGAAGCTTTAAGAGTTTGTGCACGATTTGCCATGTTTTCTTTTCCTCTTGCTACATATCCAGCCATGCAATGTGGCTGCTCTGTCTACTGACTGTGGATAAGGCGGAAAAGAGCTCTCATTGATTTTCAGTAAATATGAGGTGAGAATTATTTTAGGAACTGAGAGTTGGGGCTTGTTGTCATTGCAGTGCAACTTAACTTATTCTTATTGATTTTAGTTCCTTATAAAATCACATTTTTTTTTGTGGGGCTACTTCCCCACTCTGGGCAGTTGGCATGTAACTCAGCAGCAGTTGCTGTAGCTGGCCTTGCAGACATGGGGGCGGGTTTCCATTGCACACTGGGGTGACAGGGATTCAAATGTGGTTTCTGAGGGGCTCTTGAGAAGAAGCATGGTAACATGGAAGGGGACATGATTAGGGCAGTGTTTTCTTAGGGGCATTATCCAGGCTATGTTCCATAACACCCACAGGCTGGTTGGAGTGTGTCTGGCTAGGGCACTAAGCCACACCAGGGGAACATTTCTCTAGCATAGTTGTGTTCAGTGTTATTGATTCCTGTTCAACCTCTGAATCACTGCCCTGCTATACTAAATAGTTTCGTGAACTCTTGCCATGTGACACGGTCTACCTGGCATTCTGGGGAGCCTGCAACTGAAGATACTCTCATTGCCAAGCTCTACTGAAATATTTAATAAACATTTTGCTATCATGTGACACACGTGAGACATCAAGTAGGTGGGCTCAGCTCAAAAACACTTTCTCTTGCCTCGTTTATACCTTATCTCCTTCCCGGGTTTTGAATCTCTAGTGCTTCCAGGCTGCACTGTATGTACTCCTTTCCATCTTCTTTTACATGGAGCTGCCCATAACTCACTTTGTCCAACCTACAGGGCCATGCGTCTGTCCTAGTTCACTCATGGGCCAGGTGGTCTTCTGAAGGCATATTCTTTTTTGAGACGAGTCTCGTTCCATCGCCCAGGCTGGAGTGCAGTGGCGCGATCTCAGCTCACTGCAAGCTCCACCTCCCGGGTTCATGCCATTCTCCTGCCTCAGCCTCCCGAGTAGCTGGGACTACAAGCACCCGCCACCATGCCTGGCTAATTTTTTGTGTTTTTTAGTAGAGACGGGGTTTCACCGTGTTAGCCAGGATGGTCTCGATCTCCTGACCTCGTGATCCGCCTGCTTTGGCCTCCCAAAGTGCTGGGATTACAGGCATGAGCCACTGTGCACGGCCGGCATATTCTTATACTATAGCCCACCTCTATCCCCAGCCCCTCATGGTGAAGAGTCAAAGTCACAAATCTTGGTAATTTTCACAGAATCCATCAACACAAGGTTGTGCCACATCTCAAAGTACTAATCTGCTTATTTGGGGAGTATTTCCATATCCTTCTGCTCTCTTACTGGTACTTCAAAGCATACCCAGCCCTTAAAGGAGCTGAAACAAAGACTCCAGCAGACCTGAGTGAGAGACAGAAAGATCACATGCATGCTTGGAGAGCTGGGTTTCCTGATCCCAAGGAGATTAGCCTGGGTTTGGGGATTAGGAGAGAGGCAACAGCACAGGAAGAGAGGAAGGGGCAGACACCTTCAAGTGGGAAGGCATAAAGGGCCTCTGTCCTTAGATGCCAGGGAAGGTACTGAGGGCTGAGCTGACCTTGAGAGTGGCTTGTGGACAAGCTGCCTTCCACAGCTGTGGGCAAGCCCTGGGCATTTGTGAGTTCCCAGAACGGAGGGTTTGGGGCTTAAACAATTTGTGTGGGGATAAAGGGAGATCCTTGGTTCCTTATCAGCCTAGCACTCATCAGAGCCAACCAGAAGTTCGAACACAAGATTCTATACTCAGTCTTTTTCTCTGTATTGCCCCAGTTTGGAAATGAATAAGACTTTAAAATAATAAAATACATTAGAAACTCAGAGACAACCATGAAACTGCTCATGTCGATCTAAAAATCAAAATCTGGCCTTAAGCTTGTTATTATACAATACGTTTAGTTTGTGGATTTATACTTATTTTTATATGTCTTGCATTTTTTTTTTGTAAGGGGTAGTAATTTTTCTAGCCTATTCTCACACCACTTGCTTTTCCTTTTTCTCTACCAGTATGTTCCAAGAACTATTCACAAACAGGTCAGAGAAAAGGGTTTCACTTAGGATTACCTTGCCAACAAGCGCCGACTGTGAGTTGCATGGCTATGTGAGATGGATGAATGGGCCAGTCGTTGGTCACCAGGTATGGTTCATATGTTGCTCCATCCATGTATAAGGTTACCACAGGAAACTCCACGTTGATGACATAGTAGTGCCACTCTTTGTCACAAATCTAAGAAAAGGAAAGAGAAGCAACATTTAAAATTGAATATGTAATAAAACATCAAACAGGCTTTATGAAAGGAGAACAACACATTTTTGGGTCAACAATTTTTATTGCAAAGCACTCAAGGAATATAACAGTTGACATACACTGAAGTTATAGAAGCTCATCATCAAACATGATGGGGCAAACTGTGGGAAAGAGAAACACCCAAGAATCCAATATCAGGCAGATAGTGGATGATGGGGAGATTTTCAGCCTTACCATGGTGCACCTGGGGAGGCAGAGAAGAACCACAAGTGGGTCCTACTGGCCTGGACTCAGTACAGGGCACCCTTTCACAACCTTTTAAACCCAAGACTCCTGCTCTCAGGGCTGGGAATCTTGTGTCAAAATTTCCAGTTGGCTCTGATTATTGCTAGGCTGATCAGGAACCAAGGATCTCACTTTATACCCACACAAGTTGTTTAATCCCCAAACCCTCTGTTCTGGGAAACCACAAGTGCCCAGGGCTACAGAAGGCAGCTTAGTGGATTAGTGGAGATGCTGGGGGGCTGGAAGAGAGTCACAATTCTTAACCTCAAGGGACTGAACTCATACAGCATGAGACAAGATAGAAACCAAGATGGGCATGTCTTGGAAAGGGAGATGGGAGGCATGACAGGTGGCAAGACTAGAGAACGATGCCACCCCTGGTCCTATCCCTGAGCAAGTGCCTTGGGAGTCGTGCTGGACTCTCCTTCACACTCCCTCTAATCCCCCTACACCCTGTGGAGGACCCCTCTGAAATGTCTCTCATCTGCATCCTCTTGTCTCCATCAACTCTGCCATCTGTGGCAGAGGAGACAGATGAGTTCTGAATGAAGGTGACCCCAAGGTGAGGGCATCAAAGCCCTCCCTACAATTCCATGCTGGATTAAATATGCTGTTTCTCATGAATAGATAACACCAACAGGGATGCTAAATAATCTTTCTCCTTTCAGTTTGAAATAAGATTTTTTTTCATTAATGTTCTTTTTATATTGTCCTGTCTCATGTCTCAGAAAACTGCTCCTTTTGAAGCCCGTTAGTCTGATAAAGCCTGATGAATATTTTAGGGGACTTCGGAAGGTAAGCAGGAGGGGTCCAGACAGATCTCTGTGAAGTTCTGTTATACTCAGTGAGAGGTCCTGACCCAGTTTCCACTCCCCTCATGCTCGGTGCCCTGGACCAAACCCTGGGCTGGGTGCAGGGCTCTCAAGCTAGGCCTGTTATTGGGGTGGGGTAACCCCAAGACATACAGGTGGCACACAGGCAGACCTGAACACAGAGTGCAGGGCTGATAGACTAGTAGAGAACTACATATTTGAATCAAGCACCGAACCCAAAGAGGTAGGAGCACCCTGGGCTTGGGGTTTGCAATCAAGGATAGCCAAGCAACAGAGGTAACCTGGAATGTGGTTCACATCCTGAGGATATTCCCAGAGGTATCTGGAAATCTCTGTTCAGGCCCTGGGCAGGGAGGAAGCGGGTGACAGTGAGGTAACCCTGACCATACCCCATGCCCTGTGGAATGTAGGCAGAGTGCCAAGAACCAACCAGACAGCACTCGGGGGCTCCCCCATCCTGGCATCCATCACTGCCCTCACGGTGACCATCCTCTCTGTGTGACTGGCATGTTGAATCCATGTGCTTTAGCTGGCTCTACAGCAATCCACATCTGCTGAAGCTGGATGGAGAATAATCCTCTGGCATTATTTCATTTACAACACTTAGCATTTTGGTAGGACAACATAAACAATTGCAAAGAAGAAGTAATTCTATAACTCAACAGTAGCAGCATCCCCTCTCAACATTACAATTTTTTTCCTAGGTGTTTTTTCTCCAGTTCTTCCAAAGTGTGCTAGATTGAACAACAGCCCCCATGATGCGCAGCATAAAAACAGTGATTCTCAAACTATAATAACTTTTCAACCTTACTGAAAAATAGAACTTTTCTATTTATAGCATTCCTATAAACATCCGTGAAACAACAGCTGGGAAAGGTCTATTTGGATCACACTGCATAAGAATTTGAGAGTTTGCATATTTCATTTAGCATCAGCACTAAAATGCCTTTAAAAATTTCATTTTAAGTAGCTCTGTAATATGGCTCTGTACTATACTTATTTCCAGATATTAATTATGTAACAGCTATTATATATGGTATTATAATGAATTTCTTGTGTATAAATATTTGTTTGCATTTCTGATTATATCCTTAGGAAAGATTCCTGGAAATGGAATTACTGGGTCAAAGGCTGGAGGTATTTTTAAGACTCTTGATACATATTATCAATGTTTTTTTCTGCAAAGGTTACGCCTATTTATACTCTTACTCACAGAGGGTAAGAGAGCTTATGCATGGTATCCTTGCCACATTGAGTAATAAAAAATAAATAAAAATCCTGTTAATATAAAAGGGACACATTTTATCTCATTTTAATATGGGTCACAAAAGATGGCAAGATTTATATTCTCCAGCATCAACAGGGAGAGCATTGT
The DNA here is from genome assembly GCF_029281585.2 of Gorilla gorilla gorilla. Taxonomy (NCBI): domain Eukaryota; kingdom Metazoa; phylum Chordata; class Mammalia; order Primates; family Hominidae; genus Gorilla; species Gorilla gorilla. The sequence continues at coordinate 151,719,262 of NC_086017.1, read as the reverse complement.
TGGTGTGAAGAACAGCCTCAGCCAAGAGTCAAAGGTAGGAATGCTTGGGAGCTGCCCCAGTGAGCTCCTAATTGGGCGTCTAAACAATCTTTTAGCTCATACAAAGCTTATGCCTGCAGAGTTTTTCCACCAAGTAATCTGTGACAGCAGCTAAAGGAAATGCCTAATTAGGGTTTTATAAATGTGGATCTATGATCAGGAAGAGACCTACATTGACCCTCTGCTAGAACTGCAGGGACAAACTGTAACTGAAAAATGATCAAGCCAGGAGGCAGCTAAAATAAATGTGTCAATGCATAGTTCAACCAAGAAAGAAGAAAATTCAGCAAAGTGACCTTTCCTTGGGGGAGAGAAGAACTTCAGTTCCCGACTGTTCATGAATCACTGGTGTATCCAGCCGCACCAAGCATGTCCAAGCTCCAAGAATGTCTGACACCATCCCCCAGAATGATGCCTGAGGCCTTGCCTAGTCCAAAGACACATGAATCTCTGGACACCTGCAGATGTACTCCCAAGGCAGGTAGCTGCAGCATAGCTGGTAAGTGACTCAGAGACCAGAGACCCAGGGATACACGTTCAGGAAGGGTAGCAGGGACAACGCCAAAGGAGGTCTGAGTTAGGAGTGTGCTGGAATTTCAGTGTGAGTCAGGGGCCAGGGAAGCCTCCCATGAGATGAGGAGGAGAAAATCAGGTGAGAGGTTCTCTGTGTAGTTGCTGACTGGTTGATCTAAGTGTTATATAAGTGGCCAAATTGGAAGTTCTGACTTGGTTTCCTCAGGAAATCAGGTGTTTTTGAATGCAGTTATTCAACATAAGATACATTCACCTGTCAACTATTATGTCTACTAGGTGCTGCAAGAGATACAGAAGTTATGAGATAGGTCCTTTGCTTTCCAGATTTTCAATCTAATGGAGGGGCTGTATCAAGTACACAAAATCTTCAAATGTAATGAAACTTGAGATAAGTGTTGTAGACCAGGTGCAAGGCACTGTGAGGTCCCAGGGAATGGAGAGATTCTTCTCACCTTGGAGAAGGTGGAATTTAGGGTGGATATTGAAGAACTGTTAATATTTCATTAGGAATAGATGGCAAGTAATAAATTCTAAGGCAATGAAGCAGAAACCTCTTATTCCTCTATTCATTCATCTGTTTTTTTTTTTGTCAGAGGCACTAGTTTTGGGGACATATAAAGATATACACATTCACTCATTCATTAACTCCTACAGACATTTACTAAATGCACATCCTACTTTGTGAACAAAAAAGCACCCGCCTTTATGGAGCTTATAGTCCAGTCACGGAATTGACAAAAAGGCTTATAACAGATTGGGATTCATATCCAGCACAGATTTGTGCAAGGTGCCATGTTAAACCTGTTGAGGTAGATGAGGATGACAGAGTTTGGGGTTGTCAGGCTGCATTTGCGAAAGGTGAAGAGTGTGCAATAAGGCTGCAAGGAGAGATTTGAAACTGAGGACTTGGATTGCTTTTATTCTGTAGGCAATGGGAGATCTGGAGGCTTCTAGGTGGGAGAAGGGGGTGATAGTCATAAAAACAATCCATCAATCTTGGAACATGCTTTTCAGTATTGAAGCAGCTTTTCATATTCCTCCTTATACTATTTAATTTTCACCACAACCCTATAAAATAGGAGGACCAATTCTGTCTTAGGCACTATTAGAAAATTAAGGAGAAAGAAATGACATTATTTTTCTAGATAATTTCAACTTTTATTTTAGATTGAGGGGTACATATGCAGATTGTTACATGGGTATATTGTGTGACTCTGAGGTTTCAGGGACAAATGATCCTATCACACAGGTACTACTCAAGCATAATACTCAATAGGTGGTTTTTCAACCCATTCCCCTCTTTCCCTCCCCCATCTATTAGTCCCAGTGTCTATCATTCCTATATTTATGTCTATGGGTATCCAATGTTTAGCTTCCACTTATAAGTGAAAAAATATGGTATTTGGTTTTCTTTTTGTGTGTTAATTTGCTTAGAATAATGGCCTTTGGCTCCATCTATGTTGCCACAAAGGACATGATTTAATTCTTTCTTATGGCTGCATAGTATTCCATGGTGTATATGTACCACATTTTCTTTATTCAGCCCACTGTTGATGGGCACCTAGGTTGGTTCCATGTCTTTGCTATTGTGAACAGTGCTGCGATGAACATACAAATGCATGTGTCTTTTTGGTAAAACAATTTGTTTTCTTCTGAATATCCAGTAATGGGATTGGAATATCCAGTAATGGGATTGCTGGGTCAAATTGTAATTCTGTTTTAAGTTCCTTGAGAAATTTCCAAACTGCTTTCCATAGTGGCTGAACTAGTTTGCATTCCCACTAACAGTATATTCCTTTCTCTCCATAGCCTTGCCAGCATCTGTTATTTTTGACTTTTTAATAATTGCCATTCTGACTGGTATGAGATGATATCTCTTTGTGGTTTTGATTTGAATTTTTCTGATGATTAATGATGTTGGGCATTTTTTTTCATATTTTTGTTGGCCACTTTTACATCTTCTTTTGAGAAGTATCTGTTCATATCCTTTGCCCATTTTTAAATGAGATTATTTGTTTTTGCTTGTTGATTTATGTTCCTTGTAGATTCTGGATATTAGAATTCTGTTACATGCATAGTTGATGAATATTTTCCCCCATCCTATAGGCTGTTTACTCTGTTGATAAATTCTTTTGCTATGAAGAAGCCCTTCAATTTAATTAGCTCCCACTTGTCAATTTTTGTTTTTCTTGCAATTGCTTTTGGAGACTTAGCCATAAATTCTTTGCCAATGCTGATGTTGAGAAGGGTAGTTCTTAGGTTTTCTTCTAGGATTTTTATAATTGGGGTTTTATATTTAAATCTTTAACCCATTTTGAGTTAATTTTTGTATATGGTGAGAGGTAGGAGTCCAGCTTCATTCTTTTCCATATGGCTAGCCCGTTATCCCAACACCATTCATTGAATAGAGTGTCCTTATTCCATTGTTTACTTTGTCTATTTTGCTGAAGATCAGATGGCTGTAGATGTGCAGGTTTCTTTCTGGGTTCTGTATTCTGTTCCATTGGTCTATGTGTCTGTCTTTGTACCAGTACCATGCTGTTTTTGTTACTGTTGCCTTATGGTATAATTTGAAGTCGAGTAATGTAATGCCTCCAGTTTTTTTTGTTGTTGTTGTTGTTGTTGTTGTTGTTTTGCTCACTATTGCTGTGGTTGTTTGTTTTTGTTTGTTTGTTTCATATAAATTTATGAGTAGATTTTTCTAATTCTGTAAAAAATGACATTGGTATTTTGATAGGGATAGCATTTAACGTATAAATTGCTTTGGGCAGTGTGGCCATTTTAATGATATTGATCCGTCCAATCCTTAAGCATGAAATGTTTTCCCATTTCTTTGTGTCATCTCTGATTTCTTTCAGCAGCGTTTGGTAGTTTTCTTTGCAGAGATCTTTTACCTCCTTGGTTAGACGAATTATTAGGTATTTCATTTATTTTGTGGCTATTGTAGATGGGATTGTGTTCCTGATTTGGTTCTCAGCTAGAACATTATTGGCATATAGAAATGCTACTAATTTTTGTACATTAATTTTGTATCCTGAAACTTTATCAGTTTCAGGAGCCTTTTGGCAGAGTCTTTAGGGTTTTCTAAGTAAGGAATCATATCATTTGAAAACAGAGATGGTTTGACGACTTCTTTTTCTATTTGGATGCATTTTATTTCTTTCTCTTGCCTAATTGCTCTGACTAGGACTTCCAGTACCATGTTGAATAGGAGTGGTGAGAATAGGTGTCCTTGTCTTGTTCTAGTTCTCAAGGGGAAAGGTTCCTCTTGGGCTTTTCTCCATTTAGTATAATGTTGGCTGTGGGTTTGTCATAGATGGCCTTTAATATTTTGAGATATGATCGGGTTTGTCATAGATGGCCTTTAATATTTTGAGATATGATCCTTTGATGCCTAGTTTGTTGAGGGTTTTTATCATGAAGGGATGTTGGATTTATCAAAGGCTTTTTCTGCATCTATTAAGATAATTGTGTGGTTTTTGATTCTGTTCACATGGTGAATCACATTTATAGATTTGCATTTGTTGAATCAACCTTGCATCCCAGGAATAAAACCTTCTTGAATGTGGCGACTTAACTTTGTGATGTGCTGCTGTATTCAGTTTGCTAGTATTTCATTGGGGATTTTTACATCTATGTTCATCATGGATATTGGCCTGAAGCTTTCTTTTTATGTTGTGTCTCTGCCAGATTTTTGTATCAGAATGATGCTAGTTTCACAGAATGAGTTAGGGAGGAGCTCCTTCTCTTCAATTTTTTGGAATAGTTTCAGTAGGATTGGTATCAGTTCTTTGCAGATCTGATAATGGGCTGTGAATCCATCTGGTCTAGGGCTCTTTTTGGTTAGTAGGTTTTTAAAATCTCAGAATTCATTATTCGTCTGTTCAGGTTTTCACGTGCTTCCTAGTTCAATCTTGGGAGATTGTGTGTTACCAGGAATGTATCCACTTTCTCTAGATTTCCTAGTTTATATGCAGAGAGGTTTTCATAATGGTCTCTGAGGATCTTTTGCTTTATGTGGGATTGATTGTAATGTCATCTTTGTCATTTCCAATTTTGTTTGTTGGGATCTTCTCTTTGTATTTGTTAATCTAGCTAGTGCTCTATCAATCAATCTTGTTTATTCTTTCGAAAAAGCAACTCTTGGTTTTATTGATCTTTTGTATGGACTTTTGGGTCTAATTTTGTTCAGTTCTCCTCTGATGTTAGTTATTTCTTTTCTTCTGCTATCTTTGGGGTTGGATTGTTCTTTTTCTCCCCTTCTTCCTCTAGGTGTGATGTTAGATTGTTAAATTGAAATCTTTCTAACCTCTTAATGAAGGCATTTTAGTGCTATACACTTTCCTCTTAACACAACTTTAGCTGCATCCCAAAGACTTTGGTAAGTTGGGTCACCATTTTCAATAATTTCAAGGAATTACACAACTTTAGCTGCATCCCAAAGACTTTGGTAAGTTGGGTCACCATTTTCAATAATTTCAAGGAATTTTTTGATTTCTGCCTTAATTTTGTTGTTCACCCAAGGGTTATTCAGGAGCAAGTTGTTTAATTTCCATGTTTTCATGCAGTTTTGAGAGATCTTGGTATTGATTTCTATTTTTGCTGCATTGCAGTCTTGAGAGTGTGCTTAGTATGGTGCAGTCTTGAGAGTGTGGTTTTGATTTTTTTGAATTTATATTATTGAGACTTGCTTTATGACTGAGCATGTGATTGATCTTAGACTATGTTCCATGTGCAGATAAGAAGAATGTATGTTCTGTGGTTGTTGGGTGGAGTAGTCTGTAGATGTCTCTTAGGTCCAGTTGGTCCAGTGTCTAGTTTAATGCCAGAATTTGTTTGTTTTCTGCCTCAATGATCTGACTAACACTGTCAGTGGGCTGTTGAAGTCCCTCACAATTGTGTGGCTGAAATGACGTGATATCTTAACTCAAAGAACATATAATCTTATTGTAAGTTAGAACTAACATACACACCACTGTGGGCTTCCACATATGGCCTCTTATATTTTCACTTCACACGTAACCAATGTCAGCTTCACATGCTCACTTCCAAGTCAGGATCTTGAGCAGAGAATCATCTTCTAAATGGTGTACTTGCATGTCAGAGTATCTCCAAATTGCCCCACTTGGATGTTCTACAGGTACTTCAAACACAGTGTGTCTAAGTTTGAGTTCAGTGTTTCCCATGCTACAGCCTAGCCTGCTCCCTCTCCTGTGATCCCTGGCCTCAGTAAATACTCCCTCATGCAATCTGTTATCCAAGCCAGAATACTGCCATTGCTTTTGAATTCCCCTACTCTTTCTCCACTTCCTTTACCACACAGTTCTGATAATGCTTTCGTCTTATCTATTCTCCCCTCATTCCTGATCTGTGCTTACAATACCCACTAGAGAGGGAAAGAGATGGATGGAGGGGTGACTGATTGAGAAAGTGAGTCTGAGACAGGCTATTGCAAGACAGAAAGGATTTGAACAGGGGAAGAGGACCATTTGTAGCAGGAGAATAATGAGAGGGCTTTGATGTGAGTGTGGTTGAACAGAGCGAACAGTCTGCTAAGTGACCAGCTGCCCTGGGGTTTGAGGAACCACGGAATGAGACAGACAGGATAGCAAAAGGGATTGGTACAGGCCAAGTCTTTGGGTAATGAGTTGGGTATCACAGCTGCTTCATGAATTTCTAGGGAATCATGTTCTGACTTTGGGAAAATAAGGGAACCCTTCTAATCCTTGGGAGCCTCACATGTGAAGTGAGGATAATAATAGTATCTATGCATAGGTTTGTTGTGTGAATTGAGCTAAGTAAGGCATATACAATGTTTAGCACATATTTTCAGCCTGACTGGATAGGGGACTGCTTTCCTTTTCCAAATAAATTGAGATGCTGGATATAATATAACATTAACAACAGAAGAAAACAAAAATAAAAAAGCTGGAAAGAGAACTCTTCAGGAATCAAAAACAAGGAAAGCATAGCTGCACTGGGGGGCTGAAACTGAGTGGCTACTGAGGAGCTGTGGCCTACTGCCTCAGCTGGAGTTTTAAAGTCCATGAGGAGCAAGAATGGAGACCTAAGTTCTCTACACAAAGAAAACTTGAGATGGGATGTCTGCATAAAGCCTGAAGCTTCAAAGGACTGTCTGAATTCGGGTCCCAGAATAAACACTGCCACTGCCCAAGGGATGCAGGGAGTAAGCCAGCCAACCACTTTGGAATAAGTCACCTCTGAGAAGTTAGACGCCCAGGCCTGCTCTGTGCACGGGCGTCAATTCCAAATGCACACAGTTCACATGCCGTAGAAATCCTGAACTCAGAAACAAACCTAAAAATGCATCCTTGAAGTCTTTAGGGCACTGAGCAAAGACAAACTCAAAACCTCTCAATACAGATGTATTTACAGTTTAGGGCATGTGTTAGACAATTCCTACTAGAGATAAGCTCAGAGTAAAAGATTACAAAACAAAGAAGAAACAACCCTTTGCCTGTCTGAGAAATAGCAAACACAACAAATGATTAAACTCACATAACAGGAACCACAGGAGCAGTTTGAAAGGGAACAGGGAAAGCGGGTTTGAAAAAGAGCTGAATAAAAATTTCAGAAAGGAAATAAAAACAAATCAATAAGTTAAATATAAATGAGAAAGCTGAGAACAAAATTAGTGAATCTGAAGATAGATGAGATTGTATGACAAAATGATAAATTCCAACAAATATCCTTGAAAGATGTGTGGCTGGAGGTGAGGTTGGGCTCTAGCGGACTAGCATGCTACAGTAAGGAGTGTGTTACCTTATTTTAGTGCCTTGCATTCTAGAAAGCCATTCTTTACTCCAACAGCCTTATTGTGTGTTCAGTTTAGATGACAATGGACAGAACTACAAAAGCCCCTGCTCCAGAGGACATATTTGAAGGGTCACCTTCATTTCATGAAACGGAGAGCTGTTTACCAGGAGGATTGGAACCATGCAAACCAGATTCTCTTAAGACTTGCAAGGCCATACGGCCTCAGGCCACTAATTTAAACACTAGTAAAAAGAGGCTGGACCTGGGGCCAACATGGCCAATTAAAAGCAGCTGCGGTCTGTGGCACTCACAGAGAGGGATGAAAGTGATGCCTGAATTCAGCACCTTCAACTGAAATATCCAGACTCTCATATTGGGACTGACTAGGCAAACAACCCGACCTGTGGAGAATGAAGAAAAGCAGGCTGGGGCAACAGCCACCTGGGAACAGCATGAAGCCAAGAGAAGCAGTGAGTGATCCCACAGATTTTTGCAACCTGCAGATCAGGACATCCCTTCATTAGCCCAAGCCACTAGGGTCTCGGGTCTGACACAGAGGTGTGTGGAGTCCCTGCAGAGCAGCCACTCAGGCAAACACAGAGACCCAGTTTTGCTGGCCCTGGGATTCCCAGCAAGGTGGAATGTCAATCCCTACATACCCCTAGGAGGTGGGCTGTATCCAGGGAGCCAAGCAGTGTCATTCTGCGGGCCCCACTTCAACGGCACCTCACAAGTTAAGACCCACTGGCTTGGAATTCCAGTGAGCCACAAGTGACAGGCTGGAATCTGCATGAGAAGGACCAAGTTCCTGGGGAGAGATGTGACCGTCATCTCTTTGGTTCAGTCAACTCAGCTGTTATAGCCTGCTGGCTCTGGAGAGTCCAAGGGTCTGGACAAGGAAGGGTACCCCACAATGCAGCACAGCTGCACTACCAAAAATCAGCCAGATTTCTTATTTAAGCAGGTCTCTAATCCTGTTCCTCCTGACTGGGTGAGGCCTCCCAACAAGGGTTCTCAGCCACCTCTTATAGGTGCAGTTCTGGCTGGCAACAGGTCACTAAACTGCAGGATGGAGCTTCCAGAGGCAGGAGCAGGCTGCCATCTCTGCTGTTTCTCAGCCTTCACTGGTGATACGTCCAGGTACAGGAAAAACTGCGGCAACTAGGGTCTGGAGCAGAACCCCAGCAAACTGCAGCAGCCCTATGGAAGGGTAGCCTGACTGTTAAAAGAAAAACAAACAGAAAATAACATCAACAAAAATCCCATTCAAAGGTCAGCAACCTCAAAGCTCGAAGGTAGAAAAGCCCACAAAGATGAGAATGAATAAATGCAAAAATGCTGAAAACTCAAAAAGTCAGAGTGCCTCCTCTCCTCCAAATGACTGCAACACCTCTCCAGCAAGGGCACAGAACTGAGTTGAGGCTTGGCTAAACTGATAGAAGTAGGCTTCAGAAGGTGGGTAATAATGAACTTTGCTGAGCTAAAGGAGCATGTTGTAACTCAATGCAAAAAAAAAAAAAAAAAATGCAAAGAAGCTAAAATCATGATAAAACAATACGGGAGCTGATAGCCAGTTTAGAGAGGAGCACAACATGAGACATTCACAGTGTGCAATCATGAGTATCAATAACAGAATAGACCAAGTGGAAAAAAGAATCTCAATGCTTGAAGACTATTTTTCTGAAATAAGACAGGCAGACAAGAATAGAAAAAAAAAAAAAGCATGAAAAGGAATGAATGGAATCTCCAAAAAGTATGGAATTATGTAAAGAGACAGAACCTATGATTGATTGGGGTACCTGAAAGGGACGGGGAGAATGGAACCAACTTGGAAAACATACTTGAGGATATCATCCAGAACTTCCCAAACCTAGCAAGACAGGCAAACATTCAAATTCAGGAACTGCAGAGAACCCCAGGGTGATACTCCATGAGATCAACCCAAGACTCTTGATATGGTTTGGCTGTGTCCCCACCCAGAATCTCATCATGAATTATAATCCCGATAATCCCCACATGTCAAGGGTGAGACCAGGTGGAGGTAATTGGATCAGGGGGCTGTTTCCCCCATGCTATTCTTGTGATAGTGAGTGAGTCTCATGAGATCTGATAGTTTTAGAAACATCCAGCCTTTCCCCTGCCTGCACGGACTCTGCCCTGCGAAGAAGGTGCCTGTTTCTCCTTTGCCTTTCACCATGATTATAAGTTTCCTGGGGGCTTCCCAGCAATGTGGAATGGTAAGTCAATTAAATCTCTTTCCTTTATAAATCATCCAGTCTCAGGCAGTTCATTATAGTAGCATGAGAAAAGATGAATACAATTCTCCAAGGTCTAAATGAAAGAAAAATAATGTTAACAGCAGTCAGAGAGAAAGGCCAGGTCACCTACAAAGGGAAACCCATCAGACTAACAGTGGTCCTCTCAGCAGAAACCCTACAAGCCAGAAGAGACTGGGGGACAATATTCAACATTCTTTAGGAATTTCCAACCCAGAATTTCAGAACCAGCAAAAGTTAGCTTCATAAGTGAAGGAGAAATAAGATCCTTTTCAGGCAAGCAAATGCTGAGGGAATTTGTCACCATTAGGCCAGCCTTGCAAGAGCTCCTGAAGGAAGCACTAAATATCAAAAGAAAAAACCATTACCAGCCACTACAAAAAACACTGAAGTACACAAACCAGTAACACTATAAAGCAACCACATAAACGAGTCTACAAAATAATCAGCTAGCATCATGATGACAGGATAAAATTCATACACAACACTAGCCTTAAATGTAAATGAGCTAAATGTTCCAATTTAAAGACACAGAATGGCAAGCTGGATAAAGAGCCAAGACCCATCAGTATGCTGTCTTCCCAAGACCCATCTCACGTACAAAGTCACACATAGGCTCAAAACAAAGGAATGGAGGAAAATTAACCAAGAAAATGGAAAACAAAAAAAAGCAGGGGTCACAATCCTAGTTTAAACTAATAAAGAAAAAAAAGACAAGGTAATTTCATACTGGTAAAGGGTTCAATTCAACAAGAAGAGCTAACTATCCTAAATATATATGCACTCAATACAGGAGAACCATATTCATAAAGCAAGTTCTTAGAGACTACAAAGAGACTTAGACTTCCACACAATAATAGCGAGAGATTTTAACAATAATAGCAAGAGACTTTAACAAACCAATATTAGATCACAGAGACAGAAAATTAACAAAGATATTCAGGACCTGAACTCCACTCTGGATCAAGTGGACCTAATAGCTATCTACAGAACTCTCCACCTCAAGAATATACATTCTTCTCATTGCCACATGGCACTTCCTCTAGAATTGATCACATAATCGAAGTGAAAGACTCCTCAGTGAATGCAAAAGAACTGAAATCATAGCAAACGTTCTCTCAGACCACAGTGCAATTAAATTAGAACACAAGATTTAAAAATTCACTCAAAACCACACAATCACATGGAAATTATACACCCTGCTCCTGGATGACTCCTGGGTAAATAATGAAATAAAGGCAGAAATCAAGAAGTTTTTTTGAAACTAATGAGAACAAAGAGACAATGTACCAGACTCTCTGGGATGCAGCTAAAGCAGTGTTAAGAGTGAAATTTATAGCACTAAGTGCCCACATCAAAAAGCTAGAAAGATATCAAGTTAACCTAACATCACAATTAGAAGAACCAGCAGCAAACAAACTCCAAAGCTAGCAGAAGACAAGAAATAAAGATCAGGACTCAGAATAAAAATGACAGATAGGAGGCAGGACTAACTTGCAGCTCCCACTTGGACAGACAAAGCGACATGTGGAGGCTCACATCGTGAACTTTTGCTCCAAGAACTACCCACAGGAACATACCAGGAAAGCCGAGAGAATCCACAGACCCTTTGAAGGAAGTGGATTCCTGCTGCAGGCCCCTGGAGACAGCTGAAAAACTGTGATTTCCCAAAGTGTAAAAGTGTGAAAAGGAATCATCTGCCCCTGGATTCACACCCTTACTGGGGAACCTGAATGTCCAGATCACCAGAGAAGGATTTGACCTTACCTGGAGGTGAGACAAATTTAGAGAGCCAAGTGAAAAACAGGAGTAGGAGAAGTAGGGGGAAGAGCCCTGGGGGATCTCTAAGATCCCAGGGAAGCCATTTCTGACTTTGTCTCACAGGGGTTCTTGGGGAGGGCTGCCAGAGGAAATGGGAATAGACCACAGGAAGAAGGAAACTTCCAGCTGAACTTTGTAACAATTTCACCTGACTGCAAAGTTTCCTGGAGGTGAGAGTGAATCAGGAGTGCAGACACAGCACAGAACTTGCTACAGGTGGGAAGGCATAAATCCTGAAAGCCCTGCTTGCTTTCTCAGCTGGCAGGCTGGTAGCCTGGGGCTAGTTCTCAGCCCAGCTCACCCACTGCCTGGAAATAAACTCGGTGCTGTTGGATAAGTATGGTGGAAGTGAGACTGGCCTTTTGGGCTACATGGAAGCTGGGTGAGGACTGTAAGTGCTGGCTTTTCCCTACTTCCCTGGTGACCTGCATGACACAGCAGAGACAGTCATAATTCCCCTGAGAACAACCCCATCCCCCAAAGCAGCCACAGCAAGCCGCACCCATGGAGAGTCTGCGCTCAGACACACCTAACCCTGCCACCACCTGATGGTCTTTCTCTACCTGCCCTGGTAGCCAAAGACAAAGGAAATAATCCCTTGGGAGCTCTATGGCCTCACCCACCACCTGATCCTCCCTATACTACCACCACAGCTGATGCTGTCTTGAAAGCACCACCTCTGGGCTAGAAGTCAACCAACACAAAATTAGTACAATAAACAAAACCACAACTAAAGATCCTAACAGAGTCCACCTGATTCCCCTCCACCTCCACCAGAGCAGATACTGGTGTCCATGGCTGAGAGAACTGAAGATGGTTCACATCACAGGACTCTTTGTAGACACTCCCCAGTACCAGCCTGGAGCCCAGTAGTTCTGCTGGGTGGCTAGATCCAGGAGAAAAATAACAATCACTGCAGTTTGGTTCTCAGGAAGCCACATCCCTAGGGGAAGGGGGAAAGTTCCACATCAAGGAAGTACCCCTTGGGACAAAAAAATCTGAACAGCAGCCCTTGAGTCCCAAATCCTCCCTCTGACATAGTCTATCCAAATGAGAAGAAACCAGAAAAACGATTCTGGTAACATAACAAAACAAGGTTCTTTAACACCCCCAAAGTATCACACCAGCTCACCATCAATGGACCCAAACCAAGAAGAAATATCTGAATTGCCAGAAAAAATAATTCAGAAGGTCAATTATTAAGCTAATCAAGGAGGCACCAGAGAAAAGTGAAGTCCAATTTAATGAATACAACATATGAAGGGAAAAATCTTCAGTAAAATAGATAGCATAAGTGAAAAACAATCACAACTTTTGGAGAGGAGGGAGACACTTAGAGAAATGCAAAATACACTGGAAAGTCTCAACAGTAGAATGGAACAAGTAGAAGAAAGAACTTCAGGGATTGAAGACAAGGCTTTTGAATTAACTCACTGCAACAAAGTCAAAGAAGAAAGAATTTTTTAAAAAATGAGCTAAGTCTCCAAGAAGTTATGTTAAATGACAAAACCTAAGATTAGTTGATGTTCTTGAGGAGGAAGAGAAATCTAAAAGTTTGGAAAACGTATTTGAAGGAATAATTGAGGGAAACTTCCATGGCTTTGCTAGAGATCTAGACATCCAAATACAAAAAGCTCAAAGAACACCTTGGAAATTTATCACAAAAAGATCATTGCCTAGGCACATAGTCATCAAGTTATCTAAAGTCAAGACAAAGAAAAGAATCTTAAGAGCTGCGAGGCAAAAGCATCAGGTAACCTGTCAAATTAACAGCATATTTCTCACCAGAAACCCTACAAGCTGGAAGGGATTGAGGCCCTATCTGTAGCCTTCTTAAACAAAATAATTATAAGCCAAGAATATTGTATCCAGCAAAACTAAGCTTCATAAATGAAGGAAAGATACAGTCTTTTTCAGACAAAAAAAAAAAAAAATGCCAAAAGAATTCACTACTACCAATCCAGCACTATAAGAACTGCTAAAAGCACCTCTAAATCTTGAAACATATCCTCCAAATAAACCAAAATAGAACATCCTTAAAGCATAAATCTCAAAGAATCTATAAAACAAAAAACTATGAAAAAAAGCAAGGTATTCAGGCAACAAATAGCAGAATGAATAGAATAGTATCTCACATATCAATACTGACATTGAATGTAAATGGCCTAAATGCTCCACTCAAAAAATACAGAATGGCAGAATGGATAAAAATTCACCAACCAAGTAGCTGCTGTCTTTAAGGAACTCACATAACACATAAGGACTTAGCATAACTAACTTAAGGTAAAGGGGTGGAAAAATATATTCCATGCAAATGGTCACAAACAGAGCAGGAGTAGCTATTCTTATATCAGAAAAAACAAACTTTAAAGCAACAGAGTTAAAAAAAGACAAAGAGGAACATTACATAATGATAAAAGTACTTGTCCAATAGGAAAATATCACTATCATAAATATATATGCACCTAACACTGCAGCTTCAAAATTTATACAACAATTACTACTAGAGCTAAGAAATGAGATAGACAGCAATACAATAATAGTGGGGGCTTTAATATTCTACTGACAGCAGTAGACATGTCCTCAAGGCAGAAAGTCAACAAAGAAACAACTTACTTAAACTATAACTTAGAATGAATGGACTTAACAGATATTTACAGAACATTCTACTCATCGGCACATGGAACATTCTCCAAGATAGACCATATGATAGGCCACAAAACAAGTCTCAATACATTTAAAAAAAATTGAAATTATATCAAACACTCTCTCAGACCACAGTGAAATTGGAAATCAACTCCAAAAGAAACCCTGAAAACCATTCTAATACATAGAAATTAAATAACCTGCTCCTGAATGCTTGTTGGGTAAACAACGAAATCAAGATGAAAATTAAAAAAAATTTTGAATTGAATTATTATAGTGATGATACAACCTATCGAAACCTCTTGGATACAGCAAAGGCAGTGCTAAAGGAAACTTCATCGCATTAAATGCCTACATCAATAAGTCTGAAAGAGCACAAATGGACAATCTAAGGCCACACCTCAAGGAACTAGGGAAACAAGAACAAACCAAGCCCAGACACAGCAGAAGAAAAGAAATAACAAAGAAAGATCAGAGCTGACTAAATGAAACTGAAACAAACAAAACAGAAAAACAATAAAAAGACTGATTAAACCAAAAGCTGGTTCTTTGGGGAAAAAATAAAATTGATAGACAATTAGTAAGATTAACCAAGAAAAGAAGAGAGAAGCTCCATTAGAAATGAAACGGAAGGTATTACAACCAATACCACAGAAATACAAAAGATCATTCAAGGCTACTGAACACCTTTATGTGCATAAACTAGGAAACCTAGAGGAGATGAATAAATTCCTGAAAGTATACAACACTCCTAGATTAAACCAGGAAGAAACAGAAACTCTGAACAGACCAACAACAAGCAGCAAGATTGAAATGGTCATAAAAATAATAGCCAACAAAAAAAGTCCAGGACCAAATAGATTCATAGCTGAATTTTATCAGACTTTCAAAGAAGAATTAATACTAATCATCCTGAAACTATTCCAAAAGATAAAGAGAGAGTCCTCCCTAAATCATTCTATGAAGCTAGTGTCACCCTAATATCTAAACCACCATGCAATTCCACCTTACTTCTGCAAGAATGGCCACACTAAGAAAATAAAAATAAATAGATGTTGGCATGGTGGCATGGAAGTGGTGAAAAGAGAACACTTTTATACTGCTGGTGGGAATATTAACTAGTACAACCACTATGGAAAACAGTGTAGAGATCCCTCAAAGAACTAAAAGTAGAACTACCATTTGTTCCAGCAATCCCACTACTGGGAATCTACCCAGAGGAAAAGAAGTCATTATATGAAAAAGATACTTATACTTGACACGCATGTTAATGGCAGCACAATTTGCAATGGCAAAAATATGGAACCAGACCAAATGCCCATCAATCAACAAGTGGATAAAGAAATTGTAGTATATGTATATGTAGTATATGTATATGTATGAATACCCCTCAGCTATAAAAAGGAACAAAATAATGGCATTCACAGCAACCTGGGTGGAATTGGAGACCATTATTCTAAGTGAAGTAACTCAGGAATGGAAAATCAAACATCATATGTTCTCACTCATGAGTGGGAGCTAAGCTATGAGGATGCAAAGGCATAAGAATGACACAATGGACTTTGGGGTGTGAGGGATAAAAGAGTACATATTGGGCACAGTGTATACTGCTTGGATGATGTGTGCACCAAAATCACAAAAATCACCACTAAAGAACTTATTCATGTAGCCAAACGCCACCTGTTCTCCAAAAACCTATCAAAAAAAATATATAAAACTATAAAAAATTCAAAATAAGAAAGAACCAAGATCAGAGTGAAACTGAAGGAGATAGTGACATGAAAAACCCTTCAAAACAATAAATGAATCCAGGAGCTGCCTTTTGAAAAAATTAATAAAATAGACTGCTATCTTGACTAATAAGAAAAAAAGAGAGAAGAATCAAATAGACACAATCAGAAATGATAAGTGGAATATCATCACTGACCCCACAGAAATGCAAACAACCATCAGAGAATACTATAAATTTCCAGTATGCACATACACTAGATCCCAAGACTGAACCAGGAAGAAATTGAATCCCTGAATAGACCAATAACAAGTTCTGAAATTAAGGTGGTAATAAATAGCCTACCAACGAAAAAAAAGCCCAGGCCTAGACAGATTTACATCTGAATTCTACCAGAGGTACAAAGAAGAGCTGGTACCATTCCTACTGAAACTATTCCAAACAATTGAAAAGAAGGGATTCCTACCTAACTCATTTTATGAGGCTGGCTTCATCCTGATACCAAAATCTGGCAGAGATACAAAAAAAAAAAGAAAAAAAGAAAGCTTCAGGTCAGTATCCTTGATGAACATTGATGCAAAAATTCTCAACGAAATACTGGCAGACTGAATACAGCAGCACATCTAAAAGCTTATCCACCATGATAAACTTGGCTTCATCTCCAGGATGCAAGTTTGGTTCAACCTATGCAAATTAATAAATGTGATTCATCACATAAACAGAACCAAAGACAAAACCACATGATTATCTCAATAGATGCAGAAAAGGCCTTTGATAAAATTTAACATCGCTTCATGTTAAAAACTCTCAATAAACTAGGTATTGAAGGAACATACCTAAAAATACTAAGAGCCATCTATGACAAACACACAGCCAATATCATACTGAATGGGTAAAAGCTGGACGCATTCCCCTTGAAAACTGGCACAAGACAAGGATGCCCTCTCTCACCACTCCTATTCAACATTGTATTGGAAGTTTGGCCCAGGAAATCAATCAATAGAAAGAAATAAAAGTATTTAAATAGAGAGGAAGTCAAGTTATCTTTGCTTGCAGATGACATGACCCTATATCTAGAAAATCCCATTGTCTTAGCTCAAAAGCATCTTAAGCTGATAAGCAACTTCAGCAAAGTCTCAGGATACAAAATCAATGTGCAAAAATCACTAGCATTCCTATACACCAACAACAGGCAAGCAGAGAACCAAATCATGAATGAACTCCCATTTACAACGGCCACAAAAAGAATAAAATACCTGGGAATACAGCTAACAAGGGAACTGAAGGACCTCTTTAAGGAGAATTACAAACCACTACTCAAGGAATTTAGAGATGACACAGACAAATGGAAAGACATTCTATGATCATGAATAGGAAGAATCAATATCTTAAAAATGGGCATACTGCTCAAAGTAATTTATAGATTCAATGCTATTCCCATGAAACTACCATTGACATTCTTCATGGAATTAGAAAAACTATTTTAAAATTTATATGGAAGCAAAAAGAGCCCAAATAGCCAAGGCAATCCTAAGAAAAAGAATAAAGCTGGAGGCATCACACTATCTGACTTCAAACTACACTACAAGACTATAGTAATCAAAACAGAATGATGCTGGTAACCAAAACACACATAGACCAATGGAACAGAATAGAAAAGTCAGAAATAAGACCACACACCTACAACCATCTGATCTTTGACAAACCTGACAAAAACAAGCAATGGGGAAAGCATTCCCTATTTAATAAATCATGCTGGGAGAACTGGCTAGCCATATGCAGAAAACTATAGATGCAAAAATTAACTCAACATGAATTAAAGACTTAAATATAAAACTCAAAACCATAAAAACCCTAGAAGAAAACCCAGGCAATACCATTCAGGACATAGGCATGGGCAAAGACTTCATGACGAAAACACCAAATGCAAAATTTTGAAACAAAAGCAAAAATTGACAGATGAGATCTAATTAAACTGAAGAGCTGCACAGCAAAAGAAACTATCATCATAGTGAACAGAAAACCTACAGAACGGGAGAACATTTTTGTATTCTAGCCATCTGACAAAGGTGTAATATCCAGAGCCTACAAGGAACTTAAGCAAACGTACAAGAAAAAAAAAATCACATTAAAAAATGGGCAAAGGACATGAACAGACACTTCACAAAAGAAGACATACTTGTGGCCAACAAACATATGAAAAAAAAGCTCAACATCACTGATCATTAGAGAAATGCAAATCAAAACCACAATGAGATACCACCTCACACCAGTCAGAATGGCTAATATTAAAAAGTCCAGAGGCAGGTGGATCACGAGGTCAGGAGATTGAGACCATTCTGGCTAACATCGTGAAACCCCGTCTCTATTAAAAAAACAAAAAAAAAACAAAAAAAAAATTAGCCAGGTGTGGTGGCTGGCATCTGTAGTCCCAGCTACACGGGAGGCTGAGGCAGGAGAATTGCGTGAACCCGGGAGGCAGAGCTTGCAGTGAGCTGAGATTGCACCACTGCACTCCACGCTGGGTGACAGAGTGAGGCTCTGTCTCAAAAAAAAAAAAAAAAAGTCCAGAAACAGCAGATACTGGCACAGTTGCAGAGTAAAAGAATGCTTTTACACTGTTGGTGGGAATGTAAATTAGTTCAACCATTGTGGAAGACAGTGTGGTGATTCCTCAAAGATCTAGAGGCAGAAATACCATTTGACCCAGCAATTTCATTACTGCATATATACCCAAACGAATATTAATCATTTTATTATAAAGAAAGACACAAGCACGTGTACGTTCACTGTAGCACTATTCACAATAGCAAAGACATGAAATCAATCTAAATGCCCATCAATGATAGACTGGATAAAGAAAATGTGCTACATATACACCATGGAATACTATGTAGCCATAAAAGGAGTGAAATCATGTCCTTTGCAGTGACATGCATGGAGTTGGAAGCCATTAATTATCCTTAGGAAACTAACACAGGAACAAAAAACCAAACACCATATGTTCTCACTTATAAGTGGGAGCTGAATGATGAGAACACATAGACACACATGGTGGGGGGAACAGCACACAGTGGGGCCTGTCGAAGCGGGTGGGGTAAGGGGAGGGAGAGCATCAGAAAGAATAGCTAACGGACACTGAGCTTAATACCTAGGTGATGGGATGATCTGTGCAGCAAACCACCATGGCACACATTTACCTGTGTAACAAACCTGCACATCCTACACATGTACCCCTGAGTTTAAAATAAAAGTTGAAGGAAAAAAAGAGACTTTGGTTAGCACCCAGATCAACTTTATGCCAGGGCAAAGATGTTACTCTCATTTGCAAATCTATTCAAGATCTTCCCAGGAGGTTGCCTGCACTTCCAAACTGGCAGCAAGAATTGTAGTGTGTTTTCACTGGAAGGTAATCATGACAGCTCAGAAAGCACCTGCTGGGCCTTGTCAAAAAGTGACTGCTGACTCAGGGTGCTGGAGTGAAGGGGAGCAGGAAATCTGAAAGGTAGCCTGTGTCAAAGAGACCACCCTCATTTGAAATTTGGTTGAGCAACATTTGGGCAAATCCCCAAAACAATCCTGAAAAACCATCCTTGTAATTTGTGCTTAGAGCATGTAAATCAAGACTTGCTTTGCACCCAGGATTTAATCTCATCCCCAGGGAGAGTAAGCACACCTTTATTATGCGCTGATGATGTGCCTAGCACTCTAGCACTGTGCTGCGACTTTTGCATACATAATCAGCAGGGGTTTTTTTTTCTTTCTTTCTCACCACTGCCCTTAAGCAGTGTCAATCAGATCTCCCTTTCCACACCTAGATGACACCTTGGCAGATCTGTTAGTGTCTCAAGTCACTGTTTTCATGTACAGATGATCCCTGACTTATAATTGTTCAACTTTACAATGGAGCAAAAACAATACGTATTCAGTAGAGACTGTACTTTGAGTACTAATATAACCATTCTGTTTTTGACTTTATTATAAAATGGAAGCTTTGTGTTAGATGATTTGCCCAATTGTAGGCTAATGTAAGTGTTCTGAGCACATGTAAGGTAGACTAGGCTAAACTTTGATGTTCAGTAGCTTAAGTGTATTAAATACATTTTTAATTTATGGTATTTCAACTTACGATGGGCTTATTGGAAAACAACCCCATTATAAGTTGAAGAGCATCTATATTAAAAAGTCCACTTCAATTAGTCTCTTATCTAATTCAAAGCTTCTCCCCTTACCCAGCCTGGGGCTGATTTGCAAATTCCACAAAGCCCCACAGAGGTAGAGCTGGCTGTGTTGATGTGAGAGCCAGAGGTTAGGGCAGAAAATCCAGTCTCAACGAAGTGGGGGTTGTGCATTGCCTGTGCTGTCTCCTGCAGGAGCCTGGAGGAATGGGACATGCCAGGAGGAGATGAGGCCCCCCATTCACTATTACTCGTGGAAATGTTCACCTCAGACCCTTTCAGCCTTCCTTTCCCCACTGAGGTGCTGATCGTCTTGCAAGATATACCATGAACAAAGGGGTCCAGAGTAAAAAATGCTTTGGAAAAGCCGCATTTAACAGTCCATCAGGCTTCTTTCAGCAGGATGCCTCAGAACAGTGGTTCTCAAAGTGTGGTCTCTGAACCATGGCATCAGTATCAGCTGGGAACTTGCTATAAATTCACTCTCCAGCCTCACGTCAGACCCATGGAATCAGAAACTCCAGGAGTAGGGCTTGGCCATTTGTGTTTCAATAAGCCCTCCAGGTGGTTTTGGTGTGGTTAAGTTTGAGAACCTCTGTCTCAGAGACTATAATATGCTAAGGTGGGGAACAGAGTAGACCATTTACCAAATTTTTGGACCATATTTGTCCTCCTGCTATGTACCTATGGCTATCTCAGGGACCAAAAAATCCTAGATGACACATGCTGTGAAATTCACTCAATTCATTCACACATATGTTCCAGGTGCTTCCCAGGCATTGGGGATGTGACAGTGAACAAAACAGACTGTAGCCAGCCCCTTCCCACTTTCCAGCAAATGCCAGTCTCTCTCTTGCCCCACCATTCTTCCTACCCCCATTTCAAAGCTTCCCTCCCTCTGCTGACATATTTCTTCCTGCTTCTTATTTTGAGCATGAGGACTCCTCTTACCTGTGAGCCCCCACTCAAAAAAAAAAAAAAAAAATGGGGCAAAAAAGCAAAACCCTCTCTTAAGCCCGCCAGGCTTTCTTCCTCCTCCCAGGTTTTTGCTTGCAGGACATGCCACAGAATTCATCTAGGGATATTTTCCTCATGAATTTCCTGAACCAGCTGCCGTCTGTCAGGGCCCTGGGCACAGATTCAGAGCTGCAGAGGCACAGCCTGCCTGTTGTGGGTTGTAAGTGCCCATGTACAGAGTGAGTTTAATATTTGAGCAGGCCAGGAAGCACGTGTCTTAAATTTGGCAATTAGGAAAGGGAATATTTCTCCTCATGTGTTCCCTCTCTGAACACAATAAACTGCACAAAGACTAAGCAGATCGCTTGCCTCCAAATAGGAATTGTCTTCAAAGAGAGTCATTTTAGGATGGGGGTGAGGTCTCATCCTATGGGTTCTAACCCCTCCTGCAAAAGCCTCTGAGCTTCTCAAGGTAAGTATAAGGGATATGATAGCCATTCAACAATTAGTATGTATTGGCAGATCAACTGACTGACTGAATGAATGAACAAATGATTGCATTAAGAGTTAGCGACCCTGGAAATGATTCTTGTAGAAAAGGAGAATATGAGGGTCCAGCTTGGAAACTGGGAGGGCATTCCTGGGGATAAGGCCATGTCTGTGCCAAATCCTTGGAATTCTAGCAAACTCAGCAGTGCTGTCTGTCCAAGAAAAAGAGTTGAGAAGTCCCTGGCAGACACGGAGGGTTTTGGTTAGAAGATGAGGGCCCCATGGGGAGAAGGCAGGAGGGTACAAGTCATCAGATATGAGTGAGTCCCCATAAGACTCTAGCTAGGGAGGGGCCAATGCATGTTGCACAGGTCTCCTCACCAGTCTCTGGCTTCCATGCACATTCTGGGGATAGCAGCACCTATTTGGATTTCCACTGAAAGGTAGTGGCTTTGAAGTGAGTTGGCTCAGGGGAAATTTCAGCTCTATCCACTTACTTGGGATTGGAACTTGGGGCAAGTTTCTTAAACTTGCTGAGTGTAGTTTCTTCATCTATAAGATGGGTAGAAAATCTATCTTGCAGGAAGAATTGATTATTTATTAAATAGGTATTTATTGGTATGAGGTCACACATTATGTTAGGTGCTGAATATAGAAAGTAAAAATAGACATAGCTCTTTCCCTTAGGTGACAGACAGAAAATTAAACACTCACGTAAATAAATGTAACATTATGTCTATAAGACATCCTATGAGTAGAGGTACAAGGTGTCATACAAGCCCATAATAGAGGAATGTTACCTAGTTTTGGAGATCAGAAAGTGATGGTGAAGGAAAGGACGAGGACGAATGTCACAGCATTCAAGGCAGACAGAACAAGCAAAGGCAGCACCCTGTGGCACAGAAGCGAGGGGTGGGTTTGTGATATAGGGGTAGAGGGCAGGTGCCTTCTCCTACCCCTGCTCCTGTCAGCACACCGGTGGGTCTACCTCACCCCAAACCATGGGGATGCCCATTCCAACCTTGGAGGAAGGCTACACATAGCACAGTTCCATGTTGAGGCTGTGGAACCCGACCCCTCAGGTTCAAATTCTGATTTGATCACATCCTGACTGCGTGATCTCTGGAGAGTTACATTTCCTGTCTGTGCCTCAAACAGAAATGATAACAATAGTAACTACCTTGAGGGGTTGTGATGATTGAGTTAATACATGTAAAACACTTAGAACACTGGCTTACCTCGTAAGTGCTAAAAGGAGTAGGTGTTACTCCTGACATTCCTTCCTTAACTCATGGCCCTCAGTTATAATACTTACATGGTTCTTGGCATGAGCCCTCTTCCCTCCCTCTGCCCAGTCCAGGAAGAGGCTCAACCCCCGATGTTCCTCATCACCCCATCTGGACCAGTGTGACTGCACCAGCCTGTACCATTCTCTGTCCATCCTGGTCCCTCACATACTCAAGACACACATGTAATTTTACATTTTCCAGTAGCCATATTAGAAAAGTAAAAAGAAACAGGTGAATTTAATACTGTACTTTAGTCCAATATAGCCATTTATCATTTCAACATGTAATTAATATTAAAAATTATTACATTTTACATTCTGTTTTTGTACTCTTTCCAATCCATCATAATTTTACCCTAGCAGCACACCTCAATTTGGACTAGCCACATTTCAAGTGCTTGACAGTCACAGGTGACTAATGGCTCTCCTATGGGTTATAGCCCAGCTCTTGACTCTTTGATCCACAAGGATAAGAACCACATCCACTTCCACATCTCCAGGTATGAGGTAGGTGCACAACAAATGTTGGTCACAAATGACAGCGTGGAGGGGGAGTGGATGGATGAATGGTGGTCATGTTCTGCAGAGCCCCACCTGTCCTCCCAGGCTCTTACTGTTACTGGGCACAGAGCCTTTTAGCCACAAGGGGATCAAATCCTGGGTATCTCGTGCTAAATTACCATCCCAAAGAGAAGGTGAGGGGAGGGCTGGAAGGACCCTGGGGATCCAGGGCAGCATCATAAGAAGGGGAGTGTGAAGAAAGAGAGGCAGGGGAAGATTCATGCTGTGTAAAGGAGAAAAAGAAATGATCCTAGAGCACTCAGGCAAAGAGAAGAACGGGCAGAAGGAGGGAGGCATCTCCTGACATGGCTTTCCCTGCTTCTTAAGGACTTGCCAGGGGAAGCAAAGATTAATGGGAGGAATGAGAGAGAGAATACTTTCATGCAAAATGTTTCTTTCCATGCTTAATTTCTCCTTTCATTCTTTCCTAGGCAGATAAATAGCAGAGAGTGATTACATATAACTCTTCTCACCATGGATTCCGGCATTTGTGGGCAGCTGCAGAAGAGTAGGTGGGAGGATCTCCCAGATTATGAGGCCAGTATTTCTGTGGCTCAGAGAGTGCCAGTGACTCGCTCAAGATAAAACAGCTTGTTAGTGGCAGGGATGGAGCCCAGAAATCCTGTTTCCTGTCCTCAGGAGTGTGTGTTCGAAAGAAGTTCTTGGCAAAGGTGAGAATAAATCATAGGCTCTTTGAAGAGGACTCCAGTGTATTAAACAAATAGGTTGCTGAGATGCAGTTAATTACTCAGTAATGTAGTTGAAGAAAATTAATTTTTCATTCTGCCACTCAGAGTATCGAGGCTGGCCATCTGTAAACACAGCCTGTCTCTAGGAGAACAGAGGTGGAATACTCCTTGCAAGTTTAAAAAAATAAAAGAGTAATCTCAGTGGATGTCTTAAGAGAAACATAATTATGATTTAGTTGACATATCTCATATCTCAGTGATGGTAAATAAGCCTTCCCTAAATAATTCAAATAATACATGTTGCTCCTTTGGAGAAGTGAACTGATCTTGAATGGAATTGGGTAAGTGTTTCCACATACAAAAAAACAGCACGTGCTGGCGAGAAAGCATGTCCCACATCTCAGAGCTCACTGGGGACTGCCTCAGCTACTGGCTCTGTAAACCAGCAGCTCTATGGTAACGGGACTCTCCTTCAACCACATGGCTGCCTGTGTGTGTATCTGATTGCTCTGTGGGGGAGTGGCAGAGAAGAACAGTGTGCATTTATAATGGAGCCCCAGTACAGACCTTTCACCACATGGGCTTCCCAGACCAATCTTGTTCTGGTGGAATTCAGAGCCACTGAATGAAATTAAAGGCCATGAGTGGGGTCATGCCATGAACATCACATCATTGCTCTAGAAAAGACAAACCCATTCCAGCCACATCTGGACCACCTGCTCCACTTGTAGAACGATTTCTGCAGAAGGGCCAATTTGCATTTCACAGGGGCCTCAAGAGAAGGCTTGTCAACAGGTTTTCTCAGCTTGGAATTCCACAGCAAAAAAAAAAAAAAGATACTTTCTTTGAACTACGAGTCAGTCTGTTAAGTTTGGGGGAATTTGTAGAAATATTTGAAGAACAGTTGCAGCTTTAAATCCATTAGGATATCTAAGATCTTAAGCACAGGCTGTTATGGATATTTGCCAAGCGGAATTTTCACTTGAGTTTTGGTCTCATATAAAGCTCTGGAAACTGATTGAAATGCAGTAATACTCTTTCCCCTCCCCCAAAAAATCAAAACAAATGCCACAAACACAAAAGCATTCCTCCTACCACCTTTCTCTGGCTCTGGAGAGAAGGTGGAATAGTCCTTATACTTTCATGCTAGGTTCTGATTAATCACCTAGGATAGACTTTGTGAGTGCCAATTACAAGCAAAGCATGTGCTGGTTCCAAGCTTTGGTGTGACTGTGGATGTAAGAAAATGTGAATATAAATGGCCTTCCTTGTTTGTTTACTGAGATCAGTGTGGCTCATTCTTCCTGATGACTTCCATCCAACCTGCACTGTTCAGGAACCAGATTATACAGTCTTAGAACAAGACTGGGAAGGCCTCAGAGTCCAGGACTCTGTTTTGGTCTTCTCTTGTTCCCCACTATGGCTCTCAAATACAGGGCTAGCGGCATAAAAATGTTCAGAGTGTTCACTGCATTTGATACCATTACTCACAATGACAGAAAAAGCAGTGACCAGAATAGTGGAGCACCACCTTTTTTTTTTGGCATGAGAAAAATATTCCTTGACTCGTATATAATATTAGTAATTTGTAAGATGTTCTATGTGTTCGGAAAGTGCTATTTTTCAAGAAGGACCCCTTGTTAATGACAATAAAGGCTCTCATGAGAAGGTCCATAAACCTCATTCATTCATTCATCTGTTAACTAAATATGCATGGAGCCTGCCATGTATCAGGCGCCCTGCTCCACACAGAGAAAGCTAAGAGCTGGAGCCTCAGAACTGCCTGGCAAAGCCTCGTAGGCTCCCTCTCTAGTGATCTGGCAGAAGTGGATGAGGTGCTCAGACTGAAGACTATTTTAGAGGGCATTGATTCTTATGCCTGAGATTCTAAGGGATTTTGTGGCTTTATCTGCTAAGGGGAGGGCAGTTTTGAGAAGAGAAAGGGGAGGCTGAAGATGGCAGGCTCTCAAAGGTCCTCATCACCTGTAACTGTCTTTCCTGCAGTTCTTCCTAAGGAGCCCCCTTGGAAGGAGACCCCACCACTATGCCACATACTGTGGGTCCTAGGTCCTCGTGTGAGGGTAAACTTCTACTTATAAACCAGGGGCTATAGCCGAATCAAGAAAAATTCTTTTTTCTTTTGTCTTTAACTCTTGGATAATAATTTTGTTCCTTTTAAGAAATTTTCTTAAAAAGTTGAATTTCTAACAACATCCTGGAGAGCTGGCTCATTAAGAGCATTCCTATTGTGTTGTCAGGATAATGGCCCCCTTATAGGTTCATGTCCTAATCTCTGAAACCTGTGAATATGTTACAGTCATGCATCGCTTAGCAACAAGGGCACATTCTAAGAAATGCGTCCTTCGGTTATTTCATCATTGTCGAACATCATAGAGTGCACTCACACAAACCTAGATGGCATAGCCCATTACACACCTAGGCTCTATGGTACAGCCTATTGCTCCTAGGCTATGGACCTGTACAGGATGTTACTGTACCAAATACTGTAGGCAGATGTAACATGATGGTAAGTATGTGTTTATTTAGACACAAGTAAATATAAAAAATGTAAAATGGTGATGCAGTATTATAATCTCATGGGACTGCCTTCCTATATGCAGTCTATCATTGACTGAAATGTGATTATGTGGCACATGACTGTACTTAAACAGCAAAAAGGACTTTTCAGAAGTGATTAAATGAGGAATCTTGAGATGGGGAGAGTATCCTGGACCATTTAGGTGGGTCCAATGCTACACAAAGGTCCTCACAATTAAAGAGGGAGGCAGGAGAGCCAGACATGATGTGATGAATGAAGAAGAGGTTGAATAATGCAGTGGCTGACCTTAAGGATGAAAGGGGCTATAAGCCACGGCGTGTTGTAAACTGTAAAGTAGAAGGAAACAGAAGCTCTTCTAGAGCCTCCAGAAGGAGCACAGCCTTCCCAATACTTTGATTGATTTTAGCCCCGGAGACCCATTTCAGACATCTGACCTCCAAGATTGTAAGATAATAAACTTATGTTGAAGTCACTACATATGTGGTATATTATATGGTTGCAATAGGAAACCAACACACTCATCTTGCTCAACACACAATCCTTGCTTCTCTACACAAACTGATTTGCTCAATGTTCCCCTTTTATACTAGACTTTGTGCACGCCACTTCTGCTCTGCTGTCTCATCTCCTTCCACTTCTCCTGACCAATCAGCTTTCCAAGGCCAGCTCCACACTCCACTGCACCCCATCCCCTGCCCTGAAATTCTTCATAGAGGCCAGGCACAATGTGCTCTGATTTCTGATTCTCTCAGTATTTTGAAGAGTGTTTATCAATATGCGTAATTCACAATTACTTTAGACAAACAAAAAGCTCATCTTCCAAAAGGTGTTTAAAAGTGCTGGGCTGACCACACACAGGATGACCAAAGACCACCTCTGCTTGGTGGCTTCTGCATGCCTAAGACTCCCCAAGCTGTTAAATAAGGGCTCAATTCCTGATTGCCTTCACAGTGAACTGTGGGGTACAGGGGTCAGTAGCTGCCCTCTGTCCACCCTGTATGCAAACAGGCCTGCATCCTTCACTGCTCAGCCCCACAAGCCTGTGTTCATTTGCTACAATTCGCTCCATTTAGAGGTGTAGAATTAGTTGACTTTCAGGTCAGACAGTGCTGAGCCTGAAAGATGTGCCCTTCTGAGTCTCTGAGACATCTCCCTGGGGAAAGGCCAACTTGGGAGAAGGTTCCCTTTTTTTTATTTTACCCTTCACCCACCACCACCATAAGCACAGCCTGCTTTCATACATTTTGTGCCATACCCTGGGCTAAGATCTTTGCATTGCCTATTCTCCCAATAATTCTTGGAGGTATTACTATTATTTTCTCCGTTTTACAAATAGACTGAAGCTCAGAGAGGTGGAATAACATGTCCAAGGTCACACAATGAGTTTGCGTCTACAGCCTTGCTGTTTGAACTGTGGGCCATGAACCAGCAGCACAGGCATCCCTTGGGAACTGGTTAGAAATGTAGAATCATAGACTCCACCCCAGGCCTTCTGAATCTGAATCTTAACAAGTTCTCCAGGCAATTAACATGCACATTAAAGTTTGAGAAGTTCTGCTCTAAGCCACTAAGCAGTACTATCACTCAAGAAAGAAAAAGAAAAACAATCAATCATTTACTGGATGAGAATTTAGATAGAGTGTCTGTGTAAGGATTCTTGTAGGTCAAATGGAACTAGACACTGTGGGATGGGGGAGGGCCTTGGGAAACACAACTCAACTCTTACCAGCTGTGGCTCAGTTACATAATCTGATGAGAAAACCTGCTTTCTATGGTTATAAATTTTGCTAGAAAAAATTCATACAACTGACTCTGAAAAGCATGGAGCTCCCACTAACCCACTGTGGAGCTCTTACAGAGTTTGTCTGGGAGAGGAGCCGAGGCCTCCTGAAGGATTTCATTTAATCCCTAAGGACGCAAGGGTGCCCCTCCTTCCTGCATCTAGCCTTCAGGCTAGGCAGGAGAAAGCTAGTTTGCAGGAGGACTGGTATGAGGAAGTTATCCTTGTGTGGTGGCCATTGAAGCCAACAGCCTCCAAAGAGCATTAGAGTGACCAGGGCTGCTTTTGCAAACATCTGAACTGAATCTTTTTTATCCCTTAGCCTAATGAGGAAGCGATGGAATTTCAGGAACTTAATTATTGGCAAGCTAGAAAGTATGCAGGAGAGAGAGAAAGAGAACAAGAGCAAGGTGGGTGGAGGGAGCGAGAGTGACTGATTTGGGAATGAGGTAACTTGGGCACCATGTGTGTTAAGTGAAGGGCTGGCTCTCTCAACAGCAAGATTCGCTCCATTAAACAGTGTCAGGGGTTCCTTCCCTTCACCCGAACACTCAACTAGAAGTGAGAGGAACAAGACTGGTACTCAATCATAATGATTTAAATTATTTAAACCTGTTAATTGAGGTATTATTTATTTATTTATACTCCATTTCTCAGATTTAGGGTTAATTTGTATTAATAGATTCTTAATAGCCATGGTTAATGGCAACAGCACTAATCATTTTCCATTAATAAAATAATACTTTATTATTTTCAAAGTACCCCCACAATATTCCATTTTCTCCTCAGTCTCCCTGGGAGGGTGAGTGGGTATAATATGCATTCTACAAATGAAAAAAGTAAGGCCAGAAGAAGTACAATGATTTCATCAGAGGCAGCTTATGAGGCTGGGGGACTGGGACCAGAGCCCAGCTTTCCTGAACTCTAGGAGGTACTTCTTCCTTGGCTGGCTTTTCCAGCCAACTGAGCAAACACGAAAACCAAACCAACAATAAAAACACAACACTAATCAAACACAGGCAAAGAATAGACAGGTCCAACACTCCTCTGATTCAGAAACATCCCAATTTCTTGTCCTTTAGTATAATCCTTGTTTTACATTCATGACCGTAGAATCCTGCTTGAATGGTTTACTTTGGTTCCATGATGGGATTGCTCATATCAGAAAGTTTGTCCTTCCCTCAAAGATATTCTGAGTGCATTCCTAATTTTGAAGTAAGTCTTTCTTTCTGGGTCCTATATATTACCCAGATATTTTCTGGGTCTTTAAACAATTGCCAATAAGGCTGCTTTTTGGACCAGCCTCTGACAGTCAAGTAGAAGAAATGCCTGAGTGTTATACCGAGTGGACAAAAGCCTTGAGGCTTACAAGCTGACTCTGAATTTCTGAAACCCCACTTGGGAGCCCTGAGCTCCCCATGAAGTTCCCTAATTTCCAATCTTTCCTACTTCTCAATGAGAATTTTTTTTTTTTTTTTTTTTTTTGAGATGGAGTCTCGCTCTGTCACCCAGGCTGGAGTGCAGTGGCATGATCTCGGCTTACTGCAATCTCCACCTCCCGGGTTCACGCCATTCTCCCGCCTCAGCCTCCCGAGTAGCTGGGACTATGGGCTCCCGCCACCATGCCCGGATAATTTTTTTTGTATTTTTTAGTAGAGACGGGGTTTCACTGTGTTAGCCAGGATGGTCTTGATCTCCTGGCATCGTGATCCGCCTGCCTTGGCCTCCCAAGGTGCTGGGATTACAGGTGTGAGCCACCGCGCCCAGCCAGAACCTTTGCATTTTTATAGGGTTATTAGGTACCTGTATCCCATGCATAACAAGAGGCAGAACTTCAGGTATCAGGGCAGGGCAATCAGAGAAGCTCAGTGAGAAGTATTTGAGGATGGGGTGATTTTTACCACCCCCTGCCTACACCATAGGCAATTCTGTCAGTGAGCAGAGCTGTCCTGCATAAAGAGCAGTCTCACTATCTCCAAATGCTCCCTCTGCATCCCAGGCCATTGGGCAGCTCAGCACCCAGGTGGGCCTTTGTTTCTTAGGTTACAATTCTCAGCCCAGAAAAAGAAAAGAATGCCCAAGCCAAAGGCATCCTCCCATGTCCTTGGCTGACCATTTAATTATAAGGTCCAATCAAACTAATTACACATTGGGGTCCTTGAAGACAGTAGGTAATTCAAGTCTGCCTTGCTGCTGAATTCCAGAAAGGTAGATTATTTTTATTACAGTCAGTAGATGGGGCTGTGGCTCAGGCAGTTGAAAAGGCAAACCTTGAGACCAAGGGAGTCAAGAGAAAGAGAAGCGTCTTCAGATGACAAACTCTGTAAGGGCTCCATAGTGGGTTAGTGGAAGCTCCCTGCTTTTCAGAGTCAGGGATATGAATTATTTCTAGCAAAATTTATAACTATAGAAAGTAGGTTTTCTCATCAGATTATATTACTGAGCCACAGCTGGTAATAGTTGAGTCGTGTGAAGATTAAACAAGGCAAACCAGCCAGTGTGCTGTTGGGCATATAGTAAATGCTCAATAAATGGTTATTATTTTGATATAATGATTGTTAATTATTTGATTTAGTGAAAAAAAAAAAAACATTCAGGTGCTCACAATGCCAGACAGAGTGCTCAGTGCTGGGGATTCCAAAGGCATGCTGTCTTTGTACAATCTTGGATTTCCAATGACAATAGTAACCAAGGCTGAGAGGAAATCCTTCAGGAGACAAAATCTTTACACTTGGCCTGAGACATTCCATTCAAGGGTACCTTTTTGTGGTAAAGAGGTGGTGACAACAGCTAGTGGTTGTGACAAGACATCCTCAGGTACCCACTTTAGCCACTCTGGGTCACTCCAGGGGATAAAAGAGAAGGGATGCCTTGAGGATACAACTTTCATTAAAGAGAGTGAATTAGCACAAAACAAATAATTGTTTAATTTTATTTGTACCTTGACCCACCAAAACTGCGTATGGCGTGTGAGAATAAAATCAATACAAGATTTCTTTTAAAAAGAAATAGTAGTCATGGAAGGGAAACTGGATGTGTCATACATGTCTCTGGGCTCCCTCTGAGCTCGGCACCATCTGGGGCAGGAAAGGTGAGGGCATAGCCACTTGGCACTGGCTGCCTTCACGGCAAATACTCTGTGTGGTTCACCCAGCTGCTGCCCAGGGATGGCCTTCCCAAAGGTGCAACCCAACAGCACCTCACTCCATTAGGGGGGCTCCCTGATTGTCCCTGAAGAGTGGCAGAATTCATGCCCCTGCCACTCAGGTATGCAGGGGAATGAATGCTCCTGGAAAAAATCTTGGGCTGATTGGAGACCGGCGCCAGTGGATAAACTCTTCTCTCTTTCTCTTCTCACACAAGACACAATAGTTAATTATTTTTAGTTAGTAATTGCTTTGGATTATTAGAAAATGTCTTGGGGGAGAGTCCAAGATGACCAATTAGAAGCAGCTGCAGTCCATGTTGCATAGAGAATGAAAACAGCAAGTGAATTCAGCACCTTCAACCGAAATATCTAGGTTCTCGCATTGGGACTGAATATGTGGAAGACTCGACCAATGGAGAAGGAAGAAAAGCAGGGTGGGGCGACAGCCCACCCTGGAGTGGTGCAGAGCCAAAGGAACCCCCAACGCCAGCCAAGGGAAGCTGTGAGTGATTGTATGACCCCTCCCGGAAAAACAGGCTTCTTCCATAGATGTTTGCAACCTGCAGATCAGGAGATTCCCTCATGAGTCCATGCCATCAGGGTCTTGGGTCTGATACACAGAACTGTGTGGAGTCTTGGCAGAGCAGTCACTCAGGCTCACTCAGAGACACAGGAGTTTTATAGACTCTGGCCCCAGGAATCCTAGCAAGGCGGGAGATCCATCCGTACACTCCCCTAGAAAGCACGCTGAATCCAGGGAGCTAAGAAGTGTCGTTCTGTGGACCCCACTTCCATGGCACCTCACAAGTTAGGACCCACTGGCTTGGAATTCCAGCCAGCAGGGGCAACAGGCTGGAGAATGCCTGAGACGAATGAGCTCCTGAGGTGGGGGCAGCCGCCATTTCTGCGGTGAGGTTGACTCAGCCATTCTAGCCTGCTGGCTTCGCGGAGTCCAGGTGGTTCGGTCAAGAAGGAATCCCCCATAGCACAGCACAGAGGCTGTGCCAGATCGTGGCCAGATAGCTTTTTCAAATGGGACCCCCAATCCATCCCTCCTGACTGGGCGGGGTCTCCCTGCAAGAATATCAGCAACTCCAGCCACGGTTATATGGATAAAACTCTGATCCCTCCCTGGGATGGAGCCCCTGATGGAAAGGGTGGCCAACATCTCTGCAGTTCAGTCAACTCAGCTTTTCCAGCCTGCTGGCTCTGGAGAGTCCAAGCCATCTGCACGAGGAAGGCTTACCCCCAACACTGCACACCTGCTCTACCAAAAAGCACCCAAACTGCTGCTTTTTTTTTTTTTTTTTGAGATGGAGTCTCGCTGTGTCGCCCAAGCTAGAGGTTAACAGCGCAATCTCAGCTTACTGCAATCTCTGCCTCCCAGGTTCAAGTGATTCTGCTGCCTCAGCCTCCCGAGTAGCTGGGATTACAGGTGCATGCCACCACGTCCGGCTAATTTTTGTATTTTTAGTAGAGACAGGGTTTCACCATGTTTGCCAGGCTAGTCTCGAACTCCTGACCTGGTGATCCACCTGCCTCGGCCTCCCAAAGTGCTGGGATTACAGGTGTGAGCCACCTCGCCCGGCTAGACTGCTTGTTTAAGTAGGTCCGTGATCCTGTCCTTCCTGACTGGGTGAGACCTCCCAACAGGGGTCTCCAGACACCCCCTACAGGAGCATTCAGGCCAACAACAGGTCAGTACCCACCCTGCGCCTTTGATAAAATTCAACATCCCTTCATGTTAAAAACTCTCAATAAACTAGATATTGAAGGAACATACTAAAAATACTAAGAGCCATCTATGACAAACACACAGCCAATATCATACTGAATGGGTAAAAGCTGGATGCATTCCCCTTGAAAACTGCCACAAGACAAGGATGCCCTCTCTCATCACTTCTATTCAACATTGTATTGGAAGTTTGGCCCAGGAAATCAGGCAAGAGAAAGAAATGAAACGTATTCAAATAGAAAGAGAGGAAGTCAAGTTATCTTTGCTTGCAGATGACATGATCCTATATCTAGAAAATCCCATCGCCTTAGCCCAAAAGCTTCTTAAGCTGATAAGCAATTTCAGCAAAGTCTCAGGATACAAAATCAATGTGCAAAAATCACTAGCATTCCTATACACCAAGAACAGACAAGCAGAGAGCCAAATCATTAAGGAACTCCCATTCACAATTGCTACGAAGAGAATAAAATACCTAAGAATACAGCTAACAAGGGAAGTGAAAGACCTCTTCAAGGAGAACTACAAACCACTGCTCAAGAAAGTCAGAGAGGACACAAGCAAATGGAGAAACATTCCATGATCATGAATAGGAAGAATCAATGTTGTGAAAATGGTCACACTGCCCAAAGTAATTTACAGATTCAATGCTATTCCCATGAAACTACCATTGACATTCTTCACGGAATTTGAAGAAAGTATTTTAAAATTCATATGGAGCCAAAAAAGAGCCTGAATAGCCAAGATGATCCTAAGAAAAAAGAATAAAGCTGGAGGCAT
This sequence comes from Gorilla gorilla gorilla, assembly GCF_029281585.2. NCBI lineage: Eukaryota > Metazoa > Chordata > Mammalia > Primates > Hominidae > Gorilla > Gorilla gorilla. Next base: position 151,685,278 of record NC_086017.1, on the reverse strand, counting down.
CATGCTACCTGACTTCAAACTATACTACAAGGGTACAGTAACCAAGCAGCATGGTACTGGTACAAAAACAGACACATAGACCAATGGAACAGAATAAATAACTTAGAAATAAGACCATACACCTACAACCATCTGATCTTTGACAAACCTCGCAGAAATAAGCAATGGGGAAAGGATTCCCTATTTAATAAATGGTGCTGGAAGAACTGGCTAGTCATATGCAAAAAATTGAAACTGGACCCCTTCCTTACACCTTTATACAAAAATTAACTCAAGATAGATTAAATACTCAAATGTAAAACCCAAAACTATGAAAACTCTAGAAGAAAACCTAGGCAATAATATTCAGGACATAGTCATGGGCAAAGATTTCATGACAAAAACACCAAAAACAATTGCAACAAAAGCAAAAATTGACAAATGGGATCTAATTAAACTAAAGGGCTTCTGCACAGTAAAAGAAGCTATCATCAGAGTGAACAGACAACCTATAGAATGGGAGAACATTTTTGCAATCTATCCATCTGACAAGGGTCTAATACCCAGAGCCTACAAGAAACTTAAACAAATGTACAAGGAAAAAAAAAACATTAAAAAGTGGGCAAAGGACATCAACAGATACTTCTGAAAAGAAGACATTCTTGCAGCCAACAAACATATTTACAGAAAGCTCAACATCACTGATTGGTCATTAGAGAAATGCAAGTCAAAACCACAATGAGATACCATCTCATGCCAGTCAGAATGGCTAAAAATAAGAAGTCCAGAAACACCAGATGCTGATGAGTTTACAGAGAAAACGAAGCACTTTTATACAGTTGGTGGGAGTGTAATTTAGTTCAACCATTGTGGAAGACAGCGTGGCGGTTCTGCAAAAATCTAGAGGCAGAAATACAATTTGACCCAGCAATCTCATTACTGGGTATATATCTGAAGGAATATAAATCATTCTGTTATAAAGATATATGCACATGTATGTTCACTGCAGCACTATTCACAATAGCAAAGACATGGAATCAATCCAAATGTCCATCAGTGATAGACTGGATAAACAAAATGTGGTACATATACACCATGGAATACTCTGTAGCCATAAAAACGAATGAGAGCATGTCCTTTGCAGGGATATGAGTGGAGCTAAAAGCCATTATCCTTAGCAAACTCACATAGGAACTGGAAACAAAACATGCATGTTCTCACTTATAAGTCAGAGCTGAATGACGAGAACACATCAACACATTAGGGGGCACAACACACACTGGGGCCTGTTGGGGGTGAGGTAGGGGAAGAGAGAGCATCAGGAAGAATATCTAATGGATGCTGGGCTTAATACCTAGGTGATGGGATGATCTGTGCAGCAAAGCACCATGGCACACATTTACCTATGTAAAAAGCCTGCATATCCTGCACATGTACCCCAGAAGTTAAAAGTTGAAGGTCAAAATGAAAACAAACAAAAAATAATTGCTTTGGAAGAGCAATCAGCTGAACTTGATCAGAAGAGGTATCCGGCTTGACAACCTACCCTTTTGTTTACCTCCTTCATTCTCTGTCTCATTCTCTTACCTCTCACAGTCCTCTCCCTGGGCTTGTACTCTTTATTGTGAAGGAGAAGGTCATAAACTTTTGCACTGGGCTTTGCTTTTTGGGAATGCAGACTAAGAGGGAATGTTAAGATGAACCCTTGAAGGAGGTGTATATGCTTTGCGCCCTGAATGTATGATGACAGAGTTTATATTCTTTAGCAGAGAGTCACACAATTGGTTCTAAGCTTTGTAGCAGCCAATGCAAAAGGAAACTTGATGTAATATTGTCTTATTATGTCCATAAAATTAAAAGTTATCTGTTGTTAAAGAAAAACAGATTTTTTTCTTGTATGGAGTCCAGATAGAAATCCTTCTGTGGGTTTTCAAAAGAAGACATTCTGTGATGTGGACAGCTCTGTCCTCAACATCACCCTTTATTAATCTAATAATGAATTTGGGGAATTGGTTCTAATAACACCCTTCAACGTGGTCTAAAAGGTTGGCATCAAGATATGCCCTAGTAAGAGTAGGTTTTTAGAGAGACCAGTTAACGAGCTGTATGGCTAAGATAAGCCATTTCAATTCTCATAGGTCTCCCATCTATGACATGGAATAATGATTCCTCTTCACAGACTGCTGTGACGAATAAAAGAGTAAATGTAGGCAAAGCTCGTAGAGCAGATCCTAGCACAGAGAGGCTTAGGTGATGTTTGTGCCTTTGACCCTCTCCTTCCCCCTTCTGTTATATTATGACCTGGTTATGTTGTCCAGCCCCTGACATGATAGGACAGCTTTGCCAAGTATTTCTTGGTGACTGCCCACAGAACCTGGTTCATGCCTAGTATAAGGTAGGTATACACAGTAGGTGCTACTCACAAATATTTGGCTGAAGAAGCAAACTTGTCACATTGCCCTTAGGTTGCATGACTAATGCTACAGTTATAAGAACAGCACGACTGAGATTCCAAACAGACCCTATATTGCGTGTAAATGATTCTTGACTATCCTAAATAATAACACAGATTTAATTAAAAACACTTTAAAGACATCCTTTCAAAGCCTTGCCCCAACCCTCTGTTGCTTTATCAGGCTCTCAATTTGCTGACTTGAGTGTGATTTTTGCTGAAACCTCTAAATGGCAAATCACATTTTCATCCCGAAGTGTCTGAGATAAAGCCATGTGAGAGAATGGAATAATTAAAGGCCAAAAAGGTAAACCCAGCCAGGAAGGCAATGGGAAAACATGAGCAAGGCAATAATGTTCCCAGACGTTTTTTCCTTTGCTGATTAAACCAAAGGTCTTGGTTGTAAATTAGAACCTTGTTCTCCTGAAATATTAATCTATGTCTGAAGTGAAAAAAATAAAAACCTCCATGGTTGATTGTAACAATTCCAACTGCTGGTGAGTGTCCTTGGCAGACAACCCTGATAAGCAGGGTTTGTCAGACTCTTCTGTGGAATATTCCTTTATATGGTGGGAGTCCCCTGTCTCCTGCGGGGGCAGTTTGTCTGCAGATTCTGGAGCTCTTCTCATCCCTGTTCATTTCCATCCATCCATCCATCCAACCAGGCAGACAGCATATACTTACAGAGCCCCTACTATGAGTCAGACACAGCTCTAGTTCTGGGGGATATAGTAGGAAATAATACAAAGTTCCTACTGTTATGGAGAGATACTATTTACATAAACATATTTATATAGAATGTAAACCAAGGTTACCCATCTTGATGTTCATTCATCCAAATTTCCTTGAGCAAAGTTCAAAAGGCTTAGCTTTTCTGGTTGTAAGGTGAGTGACTGTGTATTCCTGAGAGGTTAAGGGACACCTTGGATTTAGTCCTGTATTTCAAGCGTCCAGCATAAAATCCAGAAGACAGTATACACTCAGAGAAAGTGTGTTCAGTGACAGTAATCTACTATCCTCATGGACATGGATAATGTCTTATTGCCACTGCTACTTCTTTGCTCCAGAATAGGTTTTAGTTCTTTCAATTAGCATTTTCTGAGACCTGTTTATTGCTCAAAGATTATACATGTCTTTTAATAAACACATGTATTTTTCAGCTGGGTAGGTGACTAGGAATGGAACTACTGGGTCCGCTTTAGCAGATATTGCCAAATAGTTTTCTAAAGAGGCTGTACCAATTTATACTCCCACAGGCAATATACAAAACTCCCAGTTGCTCTGCATTCTTGCCAAATCTTGGTATCATCTCTTTTGAAATTTATTTTTTTTAAGCGATTATGGTGGGTGCTTGGTATAGCTCACTGTGGATTTAAATTTTGCATTTCCCCAACATATAATGAAGTTGAGCACCTTTTCGTGTGTTTATTGGCCATTTGGATAACTTGTTTCTTAAAGGGCTTTTTTTGGGTCTTTTGAAGGTCCAGGGTCTTTGTCTTCTTTGTTCAATGTTGTATTTGCAGGCTCCACAGAAATGCCTGCCAGGTAGGAGTCTCCCAAAGGAAGTATTTGTTAAGTAAATGAACAAATTCACATACCTCTTTTGTCACTTGCTTAATATTTTTATTTAAACTAGCTTACTTTTACTTAAGTATTTGAGACAGCGTCTCACTCCAGTTGCCCAGGCTGGAGTGCAGTGGTGCAATTTCGGCTCACTGCAGCCTCGACCTCCTGGGCTCAGGTGATTCTCCCATCTCAGCCTCCTGAGTAGCTGGGACTATAGATGTGTAGCACCATGTCTGGCTAATTTTTTGGATTCTTATTAGAGAGCGGTTTTGCCACGTTGCCCAGGCTGATCTCCAACTTCTGGACTCAAGCAATCTGCCCACCTTGGCCTCCCAAAGTGTTGGGATTACAGGCGTGAGCTACCACACCCAGTCTAAAATAATTTTATTTCATTTTACAACCGTGAAGTCATGTTTTAATGTGTAAGTTACACCTTTTCTCCTATGCATTAAAATAAATGGGTAACTACTAAAATTTTTAAAAGTCCGTTCAAGTATTTCTAATATCTCTCTCTAATGTCATTGCTGGTATATCAATATCCCTCAAATTAAATGAATTGATACCACTGAAACATTTAAGTGCTCATTACATGTTAGCTATGATTAGATTTCCTTACCACCAGCAAATCCAGGGCAAGGATGAAATGAGATTTGGAAAATGTGTCTTAGCAAGGCAGTGGTGGTTTTTAGAAAGATCATGAAGGCAAAGTAGAAGGGAGTAAAGAGAAGGCTGGAGGGGCACCAGACTGGCCAGGAGACAGAGAAAGACAAATTAACACTGATTTGGTTGTCATATAAAGTATGCTTTTCAAGATTTTAAGTGACCATTTGTGTTTTACTCCACAGATAAAAAGCTTTAAGTTTATTAGGGACGTATGACTTACGAGGGTTGACACCGTGCTAAAATCTTCTTAATGAACAGGTTTCCAATGTTCTGCCTCTCTCTGTCTCTCTGGATAAACTGCTATTAGAAGAAATGCAGAAATGGGACAGCCCTTAGTGATCAAGTGCAGTGAGAAAGTCTCACTGGCTTGGCCTCTCTTATCAGCCATTCACATGAATGCTTCCTGGCTACATGTGAGCAGGTACTAGACATCACAGCTGGGCAGGCTAGGCTGCGAGACTTTTGTGAGGTGTGGGGTCTGCTCCTCGTTACTGAGCAGATTGTAGTGTCAATGTTCAGCCTATGACACTGCTTGGTGAAAGACTTCCCATAACTGTTAAGTGAGAAGTCACAGAATTTCACTCTTGAAGCCAAGGGCCTGCCCAGAACATAGTCCCAGTGGACGTGCCATGTTTTTTTTTTTTTTTTCCTGAGACAAGGTCTCGCTCTGTCACCTAGGCTGGAGTACAGTGGCACAATCTCAGCTCACTGCAGCCCGATGTGTCACATTTTGAAGTGGTCCAGGGCAAATAGCAGCAAGGATGAGAGCCTTCTTTGTGGCCCAGCTTCAGTTTTCTGGAATAAGTGTCCGTGGGATGCCCCTGATCTGGGTGGAAAATGACTCCGCAGTGTTGCCCATTAGGTGCTGCTTCTGGGGATGTGTCTAGCATGGAGGAACTGGAGGCCTTCATGTACAGCCCTGACTCCAATAGGAAGGGATCCTTCCTTCATAAGGAGATTTAAAGGCCCTCCACCCATATCCTTGGAGGTGAGAAAATACACAGAGAAATGACCGGTGTGGATTCCATACGGCCCACAGAGCAGAGACCCAGAGGATCTGGTTAGAGGCAGAGGCTGTATATATATGTGTGTGTGTGTGTATATATACACACACATATATATATATATATATATATATACATATATATATATATATATATATATATATTTTTTTTTTCTTGTCTGTTGCCATCCTCCTCATCTCATGATCTGGGCTGCTCACTCCTATAGACTAACGACCTGTACCTGTCCGGGACCCTAGACGCACTATTTCTCTGGCAAAAGAATGCACACTTGATTCAAAACTCAGCGTTTCTATTTCCTGGCCAGTTGATACAGAGCCAGTTGTTTTCTAATCTTTCCAAGCCACAGTTACCTCACATCTGAGTAATGGGGTAATGAGACACTGAGGTGAAGATGTATAAAATGCATAGCAAGGGCCTGTGAACAATTTATCTGCCTACATCCTCCCAAAAAGCCCATTCTGGTTCCCTTTTAGAGCCAACACGGGGTTGATTTCATCCCAGTATCTTTAGAATGGACCGGGGTGTGGTGGGTGTTTAAACATTGTCAGGTCCTCTCCCTGCTGCTCCATGCAAGCCTTCCACTACCCCCAGGCCCAGTTAGGTGATCCCTCCCAGACAGTCTTCTGTATGTGGCTCCTGTCTATCCCTGATCATGTTATTGTAATTACCTTTCTCTCCCACTAAACTCTAAGCTTCAGGGCCAGGACTGAGCCTCACTCACTGCCATAGGGCCCAGAAAACTCTCTAGCACACAGCAGCCCTCAACACATGCTGTTTCTTCCACTTAAGTTGCTTTTTATCCTAAAGCAAGATGCATAAAGCTACACAAAACAAGTGCAGAACTTAATGAACTATTATGGAGTGAGCATCCTTATAGCCACACCCAGGCCAGTAATTGAAACCTTACCAGCTGTGCAGAAGCCCCTTCCCTGCACCCCATCCCAATGTCAACCACTATTCTCCTCCCAACCACTACTCTCCTCTCAACCACTACTCTCCTCCCAAAAGTATCCATTGTCTTGACTTTTACAGTCTTCACCTCTCTCCCATTTTATCACTTAAATCTGTATCCCTAGACACTGTAGTTGAGTTTTGCCCATGAAAAAACTAATTTATGTTTTTCAAAACTTTTTAATCTGTAGCTTATACATTCATTGTTTTCTTTTCCTTGCAATTTATCTGTTGAAGAACACAGAATAATAGATTTTCCCAGTCTGGATTTTGTTATTTGCACACTCATGTGTTCCTCTGTCCCAGTATTTCCTACACATAGCCAATCAGATCTAGGCTTATTTTGTTCATTTTTGCCCCAACTCAGAATCAGCTGTTTCTTTAAGAGACCCTGGAATCTTTTAGTGCAAATGGTGTTTTAAGACCACAATCTGAATGTGATTTTCTGTTTGCCAGTTCTGTTTGCCATACTTCTGTTTGCCAGTTTGCCAGTATACTCCCTGCTCCAGTGACTGGTATGAAGTAGCTGCTGCTAAAAAAAAAAAAAAAAAAAAAAAAAAAAAAAAAAAAAAAAAAAAAGCACGTATTAAATGCATTCCACAGCAGAACTGTGGTTACTTCATCTACAGTTTCTAAATCTCAGTCAGTCATCTGTCTATCTCTGCATGTGAGTGTGAGACCGTGATGGCCAACAAAACATTTCCATGGGTCAAGTGTTCTGCTGTCACTATGTTAATCTTGCTTTACATTCATTACATCATTGAATCTTCATAACCACTCCTGAGGTGTTCATATTTATCCTCATTTTACAAATGAGGATACTAAGGCTCAGAGAAGTGAAGTGACTCACCTAAGGTCACATAGATAATAAGAGACAGAGCTGAGTGGCAAACAGATCTGAGAAACTCCAAAGCCTACATTCCTTTGACTGCTCCATAATGAACGTTTGTCCCTGAAATATGTTTGTTCATTTTTAAATTTGATCTTGACCAAAACTTCTTGATGAATGGAAAAGTGAATGAATATGTACTTCATGGGGCACAGTGTAGACACAGCCTTGTTCTACACTCAACCTCCCTAAGGAATGCTTTTTTTTCTTCTTCTCTGGGTTCCTAATGTGACATACTGTTGCTAGATATGGCAGAGGGATATTTTTAGTGTTTTGTAATAAACCCGAATGTGTATCTTTGCTCTTGGCTTATAAGACTCATTTTATGTCTATGTTTACAGGCAGAAAAATAAGTGGCTGATATCAAATAATTCTTCAAGTTCCAGTTCATATTTATAACCCAATTGTGGGCTCACTTTTTATTTGAGTCTAGATAATAGGTATAAGACTCTGTCTTTGCTTTGTGTCCAAATAGCTATAGCCTTATTGTTCCCTGTATTTGTGACTAATGAAACATTTGACATAGTTGTGTTTGATGGAAACAGAAGCAGACCATGTGACAGGGCTATTACTAAGCTCTCCACTTCCAGGGCAGCCTAAACAGAGGGACAAGGGGTCCTCAGTATCTAACATTTCATGTGATGCCGAGGAGGCAGACGTTAGGCTTTTCTGTTGGGAGAGGGAGAGTTCTGTCTTTCCCATGAACACATAACAAGTTACTGCTTGCTGAAGAGAAGACAGGCATGTGGAGCCATGGGGTCTAGCATAGGAATAGTTCTAGCACTGTTCTCTGTTTTCTACTTTGGACACTGGAATCAGAACAGTGTTGAAACAAATACCAACTCATTCTCACTGATACAGAGAAGGGAAGGTCAAACTATGGTTTTACCTTTAATTAGCTTAGAAGATTATAAGGAAACTGGCAGGAAAGCCTCTATTGGGCTGTTCTCAGAAGCTGGTTTACCTCTTGAGGGAAAAATGGCTGAGAGGCCTGGAGATAAGCAATGAGGATTCAAAGTATTTTCCAAATAAATATGGGAGACTCTTGGTGCATATGAGCAATAATTTCTGAGATTTTTGTGGATACTCACCCAACTCATGAATACTACCTATAATTTTCCCCTTCAAACATCTAATTTATGGCTAAAACCATTACTTTTTCAGACTCTTTCACCCTAATCACTTCCATGACTATCATCAACAATTTGAATAGAGAGTGATTTTTCTGTTTATAAAGGGAAAGAAGGCACCTGCACTTTCAGGTATTCCTCTCGACTCCTTGGGGCCTTAGCACAGGTCCATATTGAGGCAAGGCTGACACTATTGTGTGCATCCTGGAATCAGCAAATTCCACACTCCTAAGTCATTCTCCAAATGCCTTAAACTTACATCTGTTGGTGCTCTCTTACTTTCCCAGGTCCAAAACTCAGAATTTTCTCTCTAGGCTTTCGAGAATCCTGTTTCATGCCAAATAAGCAACTCTGGACATGTGCCCAACTTCCAATTCAGGGTTTGAAGGTGAGACTGGGCCCTTCTTCATTATTCATGCACCTCTACAGCATTTTCCTTCAGCATTCTCTAGATATTCCTGGTCCAATTTCTCCTTTCCTACCTGTGGCCCATATATAATGAACAGTTCTTGCCAATGATACTACCTTTGCCCTTTTGTCTGTCTATTTCAAGAAACCTACAACATCTGGAGCTTGAAGTTTTTTGCCTGGGAGTACTCCTCCCTTTGCCTGAGTACTCATAGACTCTGAACTAAAGTGGGCCTTCCTTAATATGCATCTTTGTCTTATCACAGTATTCTTAGAGTTAACATTGTAACACTTCACATAAAGTTTAAGAACTTTGCATCAGTAGAACTCATTTAACACCTCCATCCTTTTTTTGTTGTTGTTCTATTGTTCCTTTGCCCTTAAATACATTATATGCCCCACAATACACAGTTATAATCATTGGATTTAACAGTCATGGTCATTTAAAGAAATGAAAGAAGGAAGGACAGTCTTTTATATTTATTTACATAATTACCATTTCCAATGCTCTTCTTTCTTTCCTATGAATCTGTTTTTCATTCTGATTTCCCTTCCTTTCTACTTGAAGGACTTCCTTTGTCATTCCATTGTCTTTTGGTTTCCAAAGTTTTCAGTAAAATGTTGGTTGTCATACACATTGGTCTTTTCCCATATGTAATGTGTCTTTTTCTCTGGGTGCTCTTAAGAGTTTATCTTTGTGGGGTGGAGCCAAGACGGCCAAATAGGAACAGCTCCATTCTACAGCTCCCAGTGTGAGCAATGCAGAAGATGGGTGATTTCTGCATTTCCAACTGAGGTACCGAGTTCATCTCACTGGGGTGTGTCGGACAGTGGGTGCAGCGCACCGAGTGTGAGCCGAAGCAGGGTGAGGCATTGCCTCACCTGGGAAGCACAAGGGGTCAGGGAATTCCCTTTCCTAGTCAAAGAAAGAGGTGACAGACGGCACCTGGAAAATCGGGTCACTCACACCCTAATACTACTGTGCTTTTCCAATGGTCTTAGCAAACGGCACACCAGGATATTATATCCTGCGCATGGCTCAGAGGGTCCTATGCCCATGGAGCCTCACTCATTGCTAGCACAGCAGTCTGAGATCAAACTGCAAGGCAGCAGTGAGGCTGGCGGAGGGGTGCCTGCCGTTGCCGAGGCTTGAGTAGGTAAACAAAGCAACCGGGAAGCTCGAACTGGGTGGAGCCCACTGCAGCTCAAGGAGGCCTGCCTGCCACTGTACACTCCACCTCTGGGGGCAGGGCATAGGCAAACAAAAGGCAGCAGAAACCTCTGCAGACTTAAATGTCCCTGTCTGACAGCTTTGAAGAGAGTAGTGGTTCTCCCAGCACACAGCTTGAGATCTGAGAACAGACAGACTGCCTCCTCAAGTGGGTCCCTGAGCCCCAAGTAGCCTGTCTGGGAGGCACCCCCTAGTAGGGGCAGACTGACACCTCACACGGCTGGGTACCCCTCTGAGACAAAACTTCCAGAGGAACGATCAGGCAGCAACATTTGCTGTTCACCAATATCCGCTGTTCTGCAGCCTCTGCTGCTGATACCCAGGAAAACAGGGTCTGGAGTGGACCTCTAGCAAACTCCAACAGACCTGCGGGTGAGGGTCCTCACTGTTAGAAGGAAAACTAACAGATAGGACATCCGCACCAAAATCCCATCTGTACGTCACCACCATCAAAGACCAAAGGTAGATAAAACCACAAAGATGGGGAAAAAACAGAGCACAAAAACTGGAAACTCTAAAAATCAGAGTGCCTCTCCTCCTCCAAAGGAACACAACTCCTCACCAGCAATGGAACAAAGCTGGACGGAGAATGATTTTGATGAGTTCAGAGGAGAAGGCTTCAGACGATCAAACTACTCCGAGCTAAAGGAGGAAGTTCGAACCCATGACAAAGAAGTTAAAAACCTTGAAAAAAAATAAGACGAATGGCTAACTAGAATAACCAATGCAGAGAAGTCCTTAAAGGACCTGATGGAGCTGAAAACCACAGCACGAGAGCTACGTGATGAATGCACAAGCCTCAGTAGCCAATTCGATCAACTGGAAGAAAGGGTATCAGTGATGGAAGATCAAATGAATGAAATGAAGTGAGAAGAGAACTTTAGAGAAAAAAGAATAAAAAGAAATGAACAAAGCCTCCAAGAAATATGGGACTATGTGAAAAGACCAAATCTACATCTGATTGGTGTACCTGAAAGTGATGCGGAGAATGGAACTAAGTTGGAAAACACTCTGCAGGATGTTATCCAGGAGAACTTCCCCAACCTAGCAAGGCAGGCCAACATTCAAATTCAGGAAATATAGAGAACGCCACAAAGATACTCCTTGAGAAGAGCAACTCCAAGACACATAATTGTCAGATTCACCAAAGTTGAAATGAAGGAAAAAATGTTAAGGGCAGCCAGAGAGAAAGGTCGGGTTACCCTCAAAGGGAAGCCCATCAGACTAACAGCTGATCTCTTGGCAGAAACTCTACAAGCCAGAAGAGAGTGGGGGCCAATATTCGACATTCTTAAAGAAAAGAATTTTCAACCCAGAATTTCATATCCAGCCAAACTAAGCTTCATAAGTGAAGGAGAAATAAAATCCTTTACAGACAAGCAAATGCTGAGAGATTTTTGTCACCACCAGTCCTGCCCTACAAGAGCTCCTGAAGGAAGCACTAAACATGGAAAGGAACAACTGGTACCAGCCACTGCAAAAACATGCCAAATTGTAAAGACCATCAAGGCTAGGAAGAAAATGCATCAACTAACGAGCAAAATAACCAGCTAACATCATAATGACAGGATCAAATTCACACATAACAATATTAACCTTAAATGTAAATGGGCTAAATGCTCCAATTAAAAGACACAGACTGGCAAATTGGATAAAGAGTCAAGACCCATCAGTGTGCTGTATTCAGGAAACCCATCTCATGTGCAGGACAGACATAGGCTCAAAATAAAGGGATGGAGGAAGATCTACCACGCAAATGGAAAGCAATAAATAAATAAATAAATAAAATAAGAGCAGGGGTTGCAATCCTAGTCTCTGATAAAACAGACTTTAAACCAACAAAGATCAAAAGAGACAAAGAAGGCCATTACATAATGGTAAAGGGATCAATTCAACAAGAAGAGCTAACTATCCTAAATATATATGCACCCAATACAGGAGCACCCAGATTCATAAAGCAAGTCCTTAGAGACCTACAAAGAGACTTAGACTCCCACACAATAATAATGGGAGAGTGTAACACCCCACTGTCAACATTAGACAGATCAATGCGACAGAAAGTTAACAAGGATATGCAGGAATTGAACTCAACTCTGCACCAAGCAGACCTAATAGACATCTACAGAACTCTCCACCCCAAATCAACAGAATATACATTTTTTTCAGCACCACACCACACCTATTCCAAAATTGACCATATAGTTGGAAGTAAAGCACTCCTCAGCAAATATAAAAGAACAGAAATTATAACAAACTGTCTCTCAGACCACAGTGCAATCAAACTAGAACTCAGGATTAAGAAACTCACTCAAAACCGCTCAACTACATGGAAACCAAGCAACCTGCTCCTGAATGACTACTGGGTACATAACGAAATGAAGGCAGAAATAAAGATGTTCTCTGAAACCAATGAGAACAAAGACACAACATACCAGAATGTCTGGGACATATTCAAAGCAGTGTGTAGAGGGAAATTTATAGCACTAAATGCCCACAAGAGAAAGCAAGAAAGATCTAAAATTGATGCCCTAACATCACAATTAAAAGAACTGGAGAAGCAAGAGTAAACACATTCAAAAGCTAGCAGAAGGCAAGAAATAACTAAGATCAGAGCAGAACTGAAGGAAATAGAGACAAAAAAAAAAAAACTCTTCAAAAAATCAATGAATCCAGGAGCTGGTCTTTTGAAAAGATCAACAAAATTGATACTCCGCTAGCAAGACCGATGAGGAAGAAAAGAGAGAAGAATCAAATAGACGCAATGAAAAATGATAAAGGGGATATCACCACAGATCCCACAGAAATACAAACTACCATCAGAGAATACTATAAACACCTCTACGTGAATAAATTAGGCACTTTGTATTGGCATTGCAGATGAAGTACAGGAGATGACTGATGTTCAATAATGGTGCTCGGAGATTTGGTTTTCCATATTAAAAAAATATGAATTTAATATATATATACACACACACACCCCATCTGGGTTTGTGTAAATACACTCTATGATGTTCATACAACATGAAATTGCCTAATAATACATTTCTCAGAACACATCCCTATTGTTAAGTGACCCATGACCATATTGTTGAATGAATGAAAGTATTTCCAGAATTTTACTTCCTGGGACAGTGTTGTAACTAACCTGCACAATGTGCACATGTACCCTAAAACTTAACGTATAATAATAAAAAAAAAAAAAAGAAAATCTAGAAGAAATGCCTAAAACTTAACGTATAATAATAATAATAATAAAAAAGAAAATCTAGAAGAAACGGATAAATTCCTTGACATATACACCCTGCCAAGACTAAACCAGGAAGAATTTGAATCTCTGAATAGACCAATAACAGGCTCTGAAATTGAGGCAATAATTAATAACCTACCAACCAAAAAAATCCAGGACCAGATGGATTCACAGCTGAATTCTACCAGAGGTACAAAGAGGAGCTGGTACCATTCCTTCTGAAACTTCCAATCAATAGAAAAAGAGGGAATCCTCCCTAACTCATTTTATGAGGCCAGCATCATCCTGATACCAAAGCCTGGCAGAGACACAACAAACAGAATTTTAGACCCGTATCCCTGATTAATATTGATGCAAAAATCCTCAATAAAATACTGGCAAACCGAATCCAGCAGCACATCAAAAAGCTTATCCACCACAATCAAGTTGGCTTCATCCCTGGGATGCAAGGCTGGATCAACATACGAAAATCATAAACGTAATCCAGCATATAAACAAAACCAACAACAAAAACCACATGATTATCTCAATAGATGCAGAAAAGGCCTTTGACAAAATTCAACAACGCTTCATGCTAAAAACTCTCAATAAATTAGCTGTTGATGGGATGTATCTCAAAATAATAAGAGCTATCTATGACAAACCCACAGCCAATATCATACTGAATGGGCAAAAACTGGAAGCATTCCCTTTGAAAACTGGCACAGGACAGGAATGCCCTCTCTCACCACTCCTATTCAACATAGTGTTGGAAGTTCTGGCCAGGGCAATCAGGCAGGAGAAAGAAATAAAGGGTATTCAATTAGGAAAAGAGGAAGTCAAATTGTCCCTGTTTGCAGATGACATGATTGTATATTTAGAAAACCCCATCGTCTCAGCCCAAAATCTCCTTAAGCTGATAGGCAACTTCAGCAAAGTCTCAGGATACAAAATCAATGTGCAAAAATCACAAGCATTCTTATACACCAATTACAGACAAACAGAGAGCCAAATAATGAGTGAACTCCCATTCACAATTGCTTCAAAGAGAATAAAATACCTAGGAATCCAACTTACAAGGGATGTGAAGGACCTCTTCAAGAAGAACTACAAGCCACAGCTCAATGAAATAAAAGAGGTTACAAACAAATGGAAGAACATTCCACGCTCATGGGTAGGAAGAATCAATATCATGAAAATGGCCATACTGCCCAAGGTAATTTATAGATTCAATGCCATCCCCATCAAGCTACCAATGACTTTCTTCACAGAATTGGAAAAAAACTACTTTAAAGTTCATATGGAACCAAAAAGGAGCCCACATTGTCAGGTCAATCCTAAGCCAAAAGAATAAAGCTGGAGGCATCATGCTACCTGACTTCAAACTATACTACAAGGCTACAGTAACCAAAATAGCATGGTACTGGTACCAAAACAGAGATATAGAGCAATGGAACAGAACAGAGCCCTCAGAAATAATGCCACATATCTACAACTATCTGATCTTTGACAAACCTGACAAAAACAAGAAATGGGGAAAGGATTCCCTATTTAATAAATGGTGCTGGGAAAACTGGCTAGCCATATGCAGAAAGCTGAAACTGGATCCCTTCCTTACACCTTATACAAAAATTAATTCAAGATGGATTAAAGACTTAAATGTTAGACCTAAAACCATAAAAACCCTTGAACAAAACCTAGGCAATACCATTCAGGACATAGGCATGGGCAAGGACTTCATGTCTAAAACACCAAAAGCAATGGCAACAAAAGCCAAAATTGACAAATGGGATCTAATTAAACTAAAGAGCTTCTGCACAGCAAAAGAAACTATCATCAGAGTGAACAGGCAACCTACAGAATGGGAGAAAATTTTTGCAATCTACTCATTGGACAAAGGGCTAATATCCATAATCTACAATGAACTCCAACAAATTTACGAGAAAAAAACAAACAACCCCATCAACAAGTGGGTGAAGGATATGAACAGACACTTCTCAAAAGAAGACATGCAGCCAAAAGACAGATGAAAAAATGCTCATCATCACTGGCCATCAGAGAAATGCAAATCAAAACCTCAATGAGATACCATCTCACACCAGTGAGAATGGTGATCATTAAAAAGTCAGGAAACAACAGGTGCTGGAGAGGACGTGGAGAAATAGGAACACTTTTACACTGTTGGCGGGACTGTAAACTAGTTCAACCATTGTGGAAGTCAGTTGGCGATTCCTCAGGGATCTAGAACTAGAAATTACCATTTGACCCAGCCATCCCATTACTGGGCATATACCCAAAGGATTATAAATCATGCTGCTATAAAGACACATGCACATGTATGTTTATTGCGGCACTATTCACAATAGCAAAGACTTGGAACCAACCCAAATGTCCAACAATGATAGACTGGATTAAGAAAATGTGGCACATATACACCATGGAATACTATGCAGCCATAAAAAATGATGAGTTCATGTCCTTTGTAGGGACATGGATGAAGCTGGAAATCATCATTCTCAGCAAACTATCGCAAGGAGAAAAAACCAAACACTGCATGTTCTCACCCATAGGTGGGAACTGAACAGTGAGAACACATGGACACAGGAAGGGGAACATCACACACTGGGGCCTGTTGTGGGGTCGGGGGAGGGATAGCATTAGGAGATATACCTAATGCTAAATGACGAGTTAATGGGTGCAGCACACCAACATGGCACATGTATACATATGTAACAAACCTGCACGCTGTGCACGTGTACCCTAAAACTTAAAGTATAATAATTAAAAAAAAGAGTTTATCTTTATTTTTGGTCATCAACAGGTTGAGGATAGTGTGATTAGGTGTTGCTTTGTTTGTATTTATTCGGCTTGGGGCTTGCTGATCTTATTCAATCTTTACGATGGTGTTTTGAATCAAACATAGTAAGTTTTCCACCACTTCTTCAATTAATTATTTAATGCCTTGTTCACTTTCTCCTGTCCTTTGGTACTTTTGAGACTCTCTTTCTTCCATTTCTATTCTCTTATGTGCGAAATCCATATTTTCACTTTAGATATTGTATTTTTCCACTCTACATTTTACATTTCTGTATAGTTTCATTTATCTGCTGAGATTCCCTATCAGTTCATTCATTATGACAATCCTTACTTTTAAGTTTGTAAACATGTAGAATACTGTTTTAAAGTTATTTTCTTCTAATTCCAACATTTGTGTTCTATCAGGGTCTGTTTCTCTTGAATGATTTTACTCTGGACCTTAGGTCACATTTTCCTGTTTCCTCACATGTCCAGTGATTTTTATTGCACACTGGATATTATGGATAATACATAGTAGAAACTCTGGATTCTGTTATTGTTGATTTTTGTTAAATTACTGGATGATTACCTTGCACTTGTAGAAGTTTTGGTTTTATCCTTTATAGAGGTGTGTTTGTTTAGATTTACCCTTAGTCCTGGGCCAGTCCTTATATCCTGGCACATAGTCTGTGCTTTTAAGGTGTATCTCTTCTGCATTTCACTGGAAAACTCTAGATGTTTACCTAGCCCTTCTTGGAGGAATTCCAAAATTTGTCTCCTTTGCAGTGAACAGTAGCTAAAATACCCGCTCAGATCTTTTCATTTTCTTTTCCTGACGTTGCTTTCCCTGGGTTCCTGAAGTCTCCTCTGTATGTGCACAGTTCTGTGAATACTCAGGGATTTGAGGGGAGTTTATGATCAGATTTTGACCTCCTTTCCTGCATCTCCATTCTTATTGGTATTAACTCAATTTCTGGCAACTCTGGCATTGATGAATTTCATCCTCTAACACCTTAGGCTCAGAGAATATGCCTGCCTCCCTTCCTTCCTTCCTTCCTTCCTCCTTCCCCCTTCCTTCCTTCCTTTCTTCCTCTCTCCCTCTTCCATCCCTCCCTCCCTCCTCCCTTCCTCCCTTCTTCCCTTCCCTTCCCTTCCTTCCTCCCTCTTTTTTCAGTTCTTGTTTTTAATCTTTATTGAGGTATGATGTATGCATCATAAGATTCACTCGTTGTAAGTGTATAATTCAGTGGTGTTAAGTAAATTTATATAGTTGTGCAACCATCACTGCAATCCAGTTTTAGAACATTTCCATTATCCAAAAAAAGTCTGTGCTCATTTGCAGTTGATTTCCACTTCAACCCCATGCCCTAGGCACCACTAATCTGCTTTCTGTATCTACAAATCACCTTTTATGGAAATTTAATGTAAATGAAGTCATATAATATGTAGTCTTTGTTATCTAGGTTCTCTCACTTAGCATAATGTTTTTGAGATTCATTCATGTTGTATGAGTCAATAGTTCATCTTATTGTTGAATAGCATTTCATACATGGACACGTACAGACTATTTACCTGTTAAAGGACAGCTTTTTTTTTTTTTTTTTTTTTTCTGGATGTTTCCATCCTCAGATGGTACCTGTATAGCTGAAATAGTGCTTGTAGACATAGGGACCACTGTTTGGGAACCACAGTGTAGAACATCAGCATATGCCATTTAGATAATTTTTTTAAAAAATTAAGAAGCATTCATTAAACATCTATTTGTGTTAGAAACTCCTAAAAATTAAAAAGGTGAACAAGACGTGATAGTCCAATGCAGTGAAAGAAATAAACCAGTGAATAAATAAGTATCATAAGGTGTAAAAATGCTGTGGTAACAGTCTTTTCTTACCTTTTCACCATGAAGGTAAGGTCAACTCTCTATTGGGGAGGAAGTTACAGGAAAGTATTCCTGACGGATGTGACCCCTGAGTATGGTCTTGAAAGATGAAAGGTAATTGGCTAGTCAGATAGTGGGAATGACTTCCCTGCCTATGACACAGTGTGTTTTATTCTTCTGAACCATGCAGACATGTTCACAGATAGTATTTTCCAGTCTGCCAGTGCCATTGGGGATTGCACTGTAGCAAACTATTTCTGTGAGTTTCTGCTGAGATCGACAAATGAAGAAATATAGTGAAGACTTGGTGGATACCCAGTTCTGCCAAACTATCTAAATCTTCTCAACAAGACAAGAACATAATGGAAAACAACATGGAGCTTTGGAGCATGGTGCTTGGTCCAACACCTTTGGTAAATGACTTAATTTTTCAGAGCCTCAATTTCAGTATTTATAACATGGAGTTAAGTTTTAACCTCAAAAGTAACTATGTAGTTTAGACCTAATGTATGTATATCAAGAGTTTAGGGATTGGAACACTATAGCCTCTCAAAAATGCTAGTTTCCCTTTTTTCCCTCACGTGTAATATGTTTCTGGTTAACGTTTACTATTCTTGCACCTAAAACCACAAGGAGTTAGTGCAATTACAAGGCTCGTTTGTCTTTGGACTGCCACTTCTATTGCTTCAAAGCTCCTATCTTCTAAGTAACCAAGGGATGCAGTAGCTGCTTCATAATGAGACCTTGTTTCCTTCTAAGTGTGCACTGATTGTCAAGGTGATGAAGGAGGTTCATTATTTAGAGGTATAATTAAAGGGCACTTCCTTTAGCTAAACTAATGAGTAGTAAGTGCAGCAATATTTGCATGTTTAGACATTAAGGATGGAAACAAATGACTCATAGGAGATTGGGAGTAAGCAGGGATGGTAGAGCAAATTAATCTCACTGCTGGGCCTCCAGGGTTATTGCTTTTTAAGACTTCCTCAAAGGAGTAGTCTTCCCTGGGAAGTTGGCTCCAGCCTTCTTTTGTCTTATGGAATGAACAGCCTTCTCATTACCTTGCCTCAGGAGCGAGGTGATCTTTGCTTCAAAAGATGCTAAAACAGGCTGGGCACGGTGGCTCACACCTGTAATCCCAGCACTTTGGGAGGCCAAGGCGGGTGGATCACGAGGTCAGGAGATCGAGACCACCCTGGCTAACATAGTGAAATCCCATCTCTACCAAAAATACAAAAAAATTAGCTGGGCATGGTGGCAGGCACCTGTATGTCCCAGCTACTCGGGAGGCTAAGGCAGGAGAATGGTGTGAACCCAGGAGGCGGAGCTTGCAGTGAGCCTAGATCACGCCACTGCGCTCCAGTCTGGACCACAGGTGAGACTCCATATCAGGAAAAAAAAAAAAAAAAAAGATGCTAAAACATGATTCCTGATGAGCTGAACTTGAAATCTGTTTCTGGATGGACATCCATGCCTGGTTCTAAACATTTAGGGATATGAGTATATTCTTGTCCTCGTGCATATTCACTAAGATTGTACATTCACCCAAGTTAAGACTGGTGCCTTTTACCCTCTTGGAGTATGTATGTTTTGAGGTCATATACAAGGTTTTTCCACTTCTCAGATGAGAGATGTGGAAAGCACCTTGCTATGTCTTCCACTCTTCATCCATAATCTGGGCATTTTGCCTAAATGGCATGATTTTTGTTAAAACTAAAAGAAAGTGCTTGATATAAATAAGAACTGAAAAAATGCTGGTTCCAAGTTCCCTTCTCACTGCACACGGACTTCGCAGTGGCCAGTGCCTTTGCATCATGTCTCCCAAGTAAGCAGGATTAGCAATGAATTGGCCATTACATATTAGGATTCAATTTTACCAATTTTTTGCCCTTTCATATCGTGGAAGTGACAGAAAATATCGTTCATATTATGAAAGCAAACATTTGGGTTCCAAGCCAAGGAGACGCCTCCCTCCCTCCCACTGGCACCAATCCCCAAAGGAAACAAGAAAGGTAGAAGTACGACACAATCAGTGCAGTGACTGAGCTCCTGCTGCTTCCATCAGGACCACTCCATGGCTTGAGTATCTTCATTTATTATTGAATAGATTATTTGATTTACTAAGCATTTATAATTGTGTTGACATTACTTCATTCTTTTTAACTGTAAAACAATATTCTTTTTAATGTTTATATTATTCCCTTCTTTTTAACGCTGATTTTAAATATGTATTAGGGGATGTCTACTGAAAACATGCATTCATTGCCTCTGGGCAGATGTACAGCCTGAAACACAAATAATGATTTTACAGAAGCAAACGGAATTGCTGAGCAGGTGCTCCTCAGGAAAAAAGAGACCAGACAGGATCCACGCTTGCCAGAAAAAGGGGAGAAATGTAGAATCATTAGCATCTTTGATTTGTTGAGATTTAACAGTGATATAACCTTAGACTCCAAGTCAGGATGAGAAAGCAGGGGAAGTGGGTGAGATGGCAGCAGGGAAAAGAACGGCATCCCTGTAGCTCTCTTCACTGAGAGTGTGGATTCTTCTTTAGAATAGGCTCTTCAGAAGAAAAATAAAGAAAATCCAAGTAATAATGAAAACCCAAGAAAACTTTGAGAAATCAGCTCTTCAAGGAAATGGCTCAGGATGTAATGTTAAATAAGCTATGGAAACCATCAGTGTGTTTGTGGAGACTATGTCTACAATAGGGCACATATGGAATTATCTGCTTATCAGATTTTTCTATTAGTTAGGTATGCAATATGCTCCATCAACATTGGGCAACACTGATCTGCACTTTGTTAAACTTCCCTTCCTTCCCTTTATTCACTTCACTGTGGTCTCTTGGTGACTCCCTCCTTTTAGTCATGGTACAGCCTCTGCAACACAGCAGACGTCTCTCACTTGCTGATAATCATAGCAGTCACTACTTGTTCATTGCCTGCTATAGATCTGAAACTACCTGCACTACAAGGGTGAGCTACAGCAGAGAGTTTATTTAGAAGGTGATTCTAGGTTAGGAGGACAGATTAAGTGAGGAGAATGAGTTAAGGAAGGAGGAAAAGCCAATCCAAGAGGGTGTTAAGGTTGTCATTGCGTGTAGTGGGGGCTTCTTTCCACGGAGGCCCCTGAGAAAGTGCAGGGTGCTGCCCAGAATTGCTTCTAACTTCCAGGACTGACTGCTTCTGCACCCCTTTGGGTGAGGGGTGCTCCTAGGGGTGATAACACTGCTATGGTTCAGGACTGTGCTCGCCGGAGCCCAGCAGACTCCTGCAGCCTTGGAAAAGGCCCTGAGGAGAAAAACAGAACGGTCCAGTAGTGCAGGGTGTGCACTGCAGAGCAGATTGGCTGGGTAAAGTGGGTTTCTGTGCTGCTTTAGGGGAAAGGCAGGTATGGTCTAGAGAATCTAATTCTCATATCAACTTTGTTAACTTTAAGCTTCCAAGTGAAGCACTGTCAAGAGAAAGAGGATTTCATGAATTTGCTTTACTACTTACAGAACCAAGCACAGAGGACTCAGACAAAAGGTTTCTTTTCCACTTCTCGTAGCAGGTAAGGCGATTTGGCACCTTCATCTATTAGAAAAATGTGACTTAGAGAAAAAGAAAAGCTCCAGATCTGCTCCATGGGGATCCTAGTCCTGAGGCTTATAAGGAAGCAGGCCTGGTGAAAAGCCAGGAGCAAGCAGTGAATAGGGGTTTTAAAAAGCAGTGCCTCTTCCTCCTTCCTCCCTAGTACCCAAGCTGGAAGGGGAGGGCTGTGGAGACCTGTGGTAGAGACATCATACACTGGTGTACAGAAGAGCCTACACACCTCTTCAGAAATGATGGCCCAGGGTCACCTCAGCAAGGTGTAGGGAGATGGGAGGTGGATTGATTTATGAGCCTGAGGCAGCTCCAGGGCTCCCAAAGGCTCACGAGTGAGGTATTAGTTTCCTATTGCTGCTGTAACAAATTACCACAAACTTTGTGGCTTAAAACAACACAGATTTGGCCAGGCATGGTGGCTTATGCCTGTAATCCCAGCACTTTAGGAGGCCGAAGCAGGTGGATCATAAGGTCAGGAGATCGAGACCATCCTGGCCAACACGGTGAAACCCTGTCTCTACTAAAAACAAACAAACAAACAAAAAACAAAAAATTAGCCTGGCGTGGTAGCGGGTGCCTGTAGTCCCAGCTACTCAGGAGGCTGAGGCAGGAGAATTGCGTGAGCCCGGGAGGCGGAGCTTGCAGTGAGCCAAGATCACACCACTGCACTCCAGCCTGGGCAACAAAGCAAGACTCTGTCTCAAAAAAACAAACAACAACAAAAAAAAAAACAAAAAAAACCCCATAGATTTATTATCTTATAGTTTTGGAAGTCAGAAGTCTGAAATGAATTTCACTGGACTAAAATGGAGGTGTCAGCAGGGCCACATCCCTTCTGAAGGCTGTACTGGAGGATCCGTTTCCTTCCCTATCCAGTTTCTAGAGGCTGCTGCATTCCTTGAATCATGGTCTCACATCATTCTGACCTCTGCTTCCATCTTCACATCTCTGTTTCTGGCTCTTACCCTCTTGCCTCCCCTCTTATAAGAACACTTACTATTATATTGGGCCCATAAGAATAATCCAAAATCATCTCTCCATCTCAAGACCCTTAACTTAGTCACATATGCGAACACCGTCTTGCCATGTAATGCCACATATTCACAGCTTTCTGGGGTTCAGAGGTAGACATCTTTGAGGACCATTATTTCATCTGCCACAGGCACCTAACAGAGCCCAGAGGTGCCAGGTAAGGTGACATGGCATGAGAGTAATGAGAAGAAGCCATGCAGCAGGAATCCGGGGCATGATGAAAAGCTGCAGGAAAGGGGCTTTAAGATGGAACGAGCATGGCTCAGGCAGTGGGTGCAGTGCTGGGTGCCAGCACACTGGCACTCTCTCAAAAAGAAAGCAGAACAAATGGGATATGCATGCCAGCAGCTACCTTTCCAGAGAGTGGACAGTCCAACCATTACACAACTCTGACCTGAGAAGCCCAGGATGTCCCATGTGGGTCTGAGGACCCTTCTCTGCCAACACCATGAAGCTACAGAAGCCAACTCTCTCCAAATGTCTTGAGGCTCTCTTTGAAATGGAAACAGTCAGGGAGAGGGACTAGAATATGACTGGGGCTTGTCAGGAAGCCATATATATCATGGAGAAATAAAGAGAGACTAGGTTCACTTTGCATATCCAAAGTGAGTCACTATTTGTGACTGTCTCCCTACCCCCAAAACACACATACATATATTATTCACCCAGAACAACCCTGCAATTTGATGTCATAGAAAAAGTCATTCGGAATTCTGCCTGAAAGAGAGAGAGAGAGAAAAAAAAGACATTCTGGACATCCTTCCCCCTCTGTTTAGGACACTGGTTCCTAAAGGACACATGGTCTTAATGAGGGCAGGGCACAGGCAGGGATGCCGAGCAGAGTGGCCTGCTGCATTGGAAGAAACATGCCCAATGAAGCCAAGAGCTAGTCTTTAACAGCAGGATTAGAGTGCTGACAATGCCCAATTATTTTGCTCATTAAGATGACCGGTCTGAACTGCACTGACCATTCTCCAATTAACTCCTTGGCACTTGGTTATAATAATGATTGAACTAACCTATTTGACTCCCCGTGAAACCGAATGAGCAGATGCAAGTAAACTGACTCTGCATCATTCTAACACACTTTCCTCACCAAGAATAAAGGATGTGTTCACTTTTAGATCCTTCCAGGAGCTTTAGAATTCTATGCAAGTAGAATGGACTTGATAAGCAAAGGCTCTGGCCCAAGACAAATGTGCTCAAATCCTGGCTCTGGGGAACTCGGGCTGTGACTTATGCTCATTTATATGAGAAGGAGGAATACCACCACCAAACCATGAACCTGGGTTGAAGGGACCCTCTGGGTGTGGTGAAGGGCTGCTGGGGACCTGAGAAGCTCCCCTCATACGGGGAGTTTAGCATTCTCTACGGGAGGTAGGGCAGGGGCAGAGAGAATTGGAAACATTCACAAAGGTGAATCCTCTTAAGAGGATCCAAACTTCTCAGACGCATTATTGTGTGGCTTTCTTGTATCAAAATAGTAGCTTTTTAAATCAGTAATCTCAAACCAGAGACCAGAGAGTAAAGGTGGACTGCAGAATATTTTGTTTGGCCAGATGATCTGTTTTTGTAAATGAGCACATATTAAAGTTGAGAAATTTTACATAGAAATCTGATTTCTAACTTCTGAGCAACTGGAAGTGCAGCACAAGGCCCAGATTCTTGTATAGTTTATAGGTGTGTAGTGGCTAAACCTTTATTACTTTATTTTACTTTCCACTGAATCTTACATTCACCCAGCCAGGTATTGTCACTCATCTTGATGCTTCTTCCCACCCAGAATTAGAGTTTGGGATTCTTGCAATAGATGCTCCCAAGGATATGTAAACTGGGTATAAACTGAGCAGGGCTGAGTTTCCCCAGGGTGGAGTTGTGTTGTTCTTCTCTTGATCTCTGATGCCTAGTACAATTTCTGGCACAGAGAGGGCAACAGCCAACTGAATGAATCCGACATTTGCATCCTGTGCTTGTTGCAATTTTTCAGAGATGCACTTTTTTCCTTATGTGAGCTGGGGGTACCTGTGCGCTTGCTGGTCAATTGAGGCTGTCACTCAAGCTGTGTCTTCCCATAAGTGGAACATACTGTAAAACATCAGCAGATTTCCCTGCAGTCACCATACCAGGTCCAAAGGGAAGATTATTAGATCGTGACACTGAGTCAACCATATCCAAATGATATTAAAGCCAGGAGGGGCTGCAAGTTAGTCAACCTATCCTGTGTGTGCTGGCAGCTGGGCACTCTCCTCTGCTTTTGTCTGGGTTTGCACATGACTCACTGCAGGCTCCAGGGATTTGCATTAGTGGATCATAAGTGAAAATCCCATTAAAATGACATTCTCCTCATCATTATGATGGCTTTAGTGAGATGCCCTGGATTGTCACAGGCATCTCCTGGAGCTGCCTGGTAATAGATTTACCTGGCTGTCCATCCACCTTGGCCAGAGCCTGCTGAGGTGTGGGGCAGAGGGGCTGGGCTGACGAAAGCACACAGTGCCTCTGTGGTACTGCCTCTCTCAGCAGCACTCCTGAAGGGCTATGTGAAAACCACTGTGCCTGGTTTCAGTGCCATGAAGAGCCGCTGTTCAAACATGTCTGTCCAGGGCTGGGGTTCCTGGGGAGCTTCTAACATAGCCCCTGCCACCTGCTCCATTCAATGGCCTCGCATGAGTTATATTTGCTTAAACTTGATAAATCTGACGAATGTCATACTAGAATTCCCTATATTTGCCCATCTCTAAAATTCTCAGTCTTCTCTTGAATAGTAGATGTTTCAATTATGGCCCATTCCTTTGGGGATAAAGCGCCAACTCAATAATATGATATAAAAAGCCACTTGGGGTTTAATGTCCACCTGCTCCTCCACAAGGTGTCCCAATACCTGTCAAAGCTTTCTCCTTCCGCCCCATGCCTGTGCCTATGCCCCACCACACTGACAGCTCACATGCCCTGACCCCAGCCCTCCTGCTCACTGCTCTGCCACTAGGCTGCCCTGCCCTGCACCACAGAGAACTCCACATTCCTTGCAGATGTTCCCTCCCAGAGGCCTTCCCAGGCTTTCAGCCCCAGGTGCCCCTGCATGGGCTTCCACGGACTCCCCCCATCCGGCCCCAGCCCACAGTGTCTATCACATGGAATTGTAAACTGTTTGTTGATGTGTTTGTTTGACCCATTATCATGGAAACTTCTAAAGAACAGAGACTCTTATTTTAGCTACTAATCCCAGGTACCCCACACAGAGCCTAGAGCACAGTTTGTGCTCAGAATAAACTGCTGAATAAAGAAATAAGCGAGTCCCCATCAGGCATTAGAACAGATAAAATGCTGAAATTCCCAAGGTAGGCCAGGAGTTAAAATATAGACAATACATTAGACTGGCTTGAGTCCTTTCTGGCCAAGGCCAGAAAGTTCTGTAACAGTTACAAATCCACTGGAGAGTAAAAAATGGCAACATTTAAGCATTTTAAAATGCTCAATAAAATGAGTCTAAAGATCAATTAATCACCCGGAGGTTTTCAAGGATCTCTGGATTTTTCCTCTTTCCTCTCTCCCTCCCTCTTCCCCTGCCTCACTTCATCTCTCCCTTCTTTTAATCTTGACATCCATTCACTGTTATGCAAACATTTACTAGGCACCAACCATGTGCTCATGCCTATAACATGCACAGAAGAGCTGGAGATGAGTAAGACACTGCCGTGCCCTCCAGGAGTTCAGTGCAAAGTGAGCAGACAGGCAGGATAAATGAGTAACTACAGAACAGTAGGAATGGGGATGGAGTTCTGCCTGGAGACTGGGGAGCAGAGAAGAGAGGCAAACCACCCATGGGGGTGACCCAGGATGGCTTCCTGGGGGAGGTGACCTTACTAGGTATGCACATTCTGGGCATCAAGTGATTTACACCCAAGAAACTTCTGGCAAGGTTCTGTCTACACAGGGAGCTGAGTAAGGAGAAAGAGGGGTCTCTGGGTTGGTCAGTATATACCACTGGATTGCTAGCATGGGAACTGTTGAGGTTTCCTACACCCTACTCACTGTGGTTCCCTTCAGAGGGAGGGCAGCTGTGCAGGTGAGCTGGGGCTCTGATCATCAACAGACAGTCTTTAAACTTTTTAAATGTTAATTTCTTTAGTAGAGGAATGCTATGGACTGAATTGTGCCTCTCCCAAATTCATATTTTGAAACCCTAACCCCCAATATATTTGGAGCTAGGACCTTTAGTAGGTAATTAAGGTTAAATGAGGTCAAAAGGGTGGACCACTATTTCGATAGGGCTGGTTCCTCATAAGAAGAAAACACACAAGAGTGCTCCCTCTCTGCCATGTGAGGACATGGTGAGAAGGAGGCCCTCTAAAAGCCAGGAAGAGATCTCTTAACAGGAACCAAATTGGCACCTTGATCTTGTACTTCCTAACACCTTTAACTGTGAGAAAATAAATTCCTATTGTTTAAGCCACTCAGCCTGTGATATTTTGTTATGGCAGCCTGAGCTGACAAAGAATAGGACAGCTTGAGCAAAATGAAGATGTGACCATTTTAGAGGATTTCATCAAGACTATGAACATTTTGTACTCCAGTGATAATTCTGATCTCTAAAATTTTTGTAAATTCAGAAATGCAAATTTTTAAAATTTCAAATTAGCCGGCACACCAAAGCAGCAGCCGGGCATAATGGAAAGGGCAGGTCCTACCCACGGTTTGCTGTGTGACCTTGCGCAAGCTACTGGACCTCAGTCTCTAGCCACACGTTAGCCACCAGGAAGGGCTGTAGCAGAGATGAGAATAATTTCCCACGTGCAGCCTGCCTAGCACAGAGCAGGCATTGATAAACGGTAGTCAATGAGATCAGGGTAGTTTGGAATGTGTTTGGTGAATCTCAGCCCCTCCTTAAATTCACCACTTTGGGAACAGATGTTAGAACCTGCTAGATTCACTATATCTTTATGTTTAGAACCAGAATTCCTTCCTCACCTATTTTTAATTTCCAAGCCCATGACTTCATTTGCCTGCATCAATGCCTCTCAATCCCATCTTAGAAAATGCCTCAGGATATCTATAATTATCTCAACCAGTATAGCAATGTTCCTATTTTAAAAACCCTCACAATATGGAATTTATTTTAATTCACTTCAATTTGTATTATATATTTTAAAACATCCCATAAAAGCCATATGGCACTTTAGGACATAGCTGAGAGGTTGCTGAGAAATAAAATAAACAATGTCAGGATTTCACAATTCCTGCCAGATTCAGAATTCCTAACTCAGAGGAACATAGACTAATCAAGATGCCATATTTTTAGAATTAGCATACAGCAGGATGGGATTTACTGGGAGTGGATTAGGCAGTTGCCACTGGGCTCCCCTAGCAACTTTTCCATCAGCTTGGCATCCTTAATCTTGTCACATTGCCTGGAGTTCCACCATTGAGAGATTCCTTAGAGTTAATGAATCTTTGTTTTAGAGAACATACATGTGTACTTCTATGAGGATGAAAGGTGGCAGCAATCATTTCCATCTCAGTGTGAATGAATTCCTCCTGGAATACTTCCTAGTAACACTCTAACATCAGCTTACTGGAGGACTGGAGACTTGGATGGAACAGAGAGAGGGTGGGGGTGGAGATATAGTAACAAGGAAGGAGAAGGGAAAGGATTATGAATCAGTCAGCCCTCAGCAAGGTGAGGCAGGTAGTGTAGTACACACAGTGGGCTTTGGACGAAGTAAAGAAGACTGGGGGTCCCAGAAGTGCTTAGCCCAGCATATGGAAGGGGCAGAATAAAAACAAAATGAGGTCCTGGGGCCCCAGGGAGGAAGGGTCAGAGAAAGGGCATCATTTCCTCTGCCTCATTAAGCAGCATATATTCCTTAATCCCATTTTCTGACTGCTGGCATTCTTTCTCTTGATAATTTAAAACACTTTTTAACAATTAGCGCCTGGTCCCTTTCAAATTTAAGCAAAGGCCAACTCTAGTCTTGCTACATAGACGCTTCCTGATGGCACAGCCACCCAGAAAAGTGAGTACTACTTCCACCGTTAATGCTCCACAGTCCTCAGAAACATACTTCAAAGCTTTGGAGTCACACCAGACACTTGCTTTGTCATTGAAAGTATGATGCAGTGGCTCTTGTGATCAAAAGTCATGAGGCTCTGGAGTGAGTCACAAATTTTTCCACTTCAGAAAAGAGCATGTACTGCCTAAGGTGCTCTGTGTCACTGCTTACTTCAAAGCCCTCAAGTCCCTGTCCTCAACCTTGTGTCACCCAAAGGAGGTAGTAGAGCACCAAGGGAAGACATGGAGCATTTGTGATTTAAAGATGTGCTAAAAGAGATCATAACTGGGCCTGGGGATCAGGAGAACTGGCTTCCACAAGCTCGATGTGGAGCAAATGGACAAACTGCACATGACAGGTCCAGTGACCCAGCAGCATCCCAGCTGGGAAGCGTATCCCTTTCCACCTTCACCTGGCTATAAGGAGGCAGTTTCCTTCCTGACTTTAAGATGCTGTGTGTCTCCCTAAGCTGATTTTTCCAAAATTCAGCAAGTGGTCAGGACCTTGCAGTGCCTCCCCACTGCCATCACCATTGGATTGGACTGGCCACCCCCGCAGAGGCATGAGTAGCAGCAGGTGTGAGGTGAGCACCATACCTGATCCAGCTTCCAGTGGAACTCCGCGGGGCGAAAGGTGTCAGCCTGGTCGAAGTCCTTCCGCAAGAGAAAGACGAGGCGGCAGTTGTGCACATACAGGGCATAGTGATGCCGGTTCATTTCTGAAAAGCAGAAAGAAGGTTTGAAGAGTGAGAGAACCCCTGTGTCAGCCTCCACCAGAGGAGTCTTCCTGCTCACTCACTTAGCACAGCACAGAGGACAAAGGCATGGGCACTCCAGTCTTCTCATTTACAACTGGCTCTGATGATAGTTCTATAACGCACATGATAGAGCTCTTCCGAAGTGGAAGAGGAAGACTCAGGAAAACCCACAGCCAAACTCTTGCTGAGAAGACATCTGGACTTTAAATACCCACCTAACTTGTACTCAGATACTGCATCAGACCCAGGGTACAAATTACTTAGGTTAACAAGCTCCCTGTTTGTTGGTTACAGATGCTTCTGGAGGGTTTAGGGAGCTATATGCCAATCACATCAGTCACTCTGTGCTCCTTTAACATACTGGTTTCTTCTAGAGTTCTGGGTTTTTATTTTATTTCATCAGATAGCAGTGACAACAGTGACCACATCTTCTCTGTCTACCTAATCTATATGAAGCAGAGCTGCCTCACTTTTAGCTGCTGGGAGGAGGGGAGAGGTTGATTTTCCAGGATTAGAGATAGTTTTGTGACTCCAACATCTCCTCCCCATACACAGGCAATTAATGGGAAGTTTTCCTCTAATGTAGAAACTTCCTTTCCTGCTTAGAAAATTTCACGTCATGGATCCTGGAAGAAGAGGAAATGTTCTTTGACCAATTCTTAGAGAACTTGAACCTTATTACATTATCGAACACACCAGAAATCTACCAGGAGGCATGTGCTCCATAATGTTGGTTGGATGAGCAGGTGCCCATGTGTAGTGGAAAGAGCATGGGCCCTGGATTCAGATAGACTTTGGGTGGAGTTGTATCTTGGGTGATGTTGAGAGAATCATTTCACCTCTCAGAGCTTCAGTTTCCTTAACTATATCATGACATTGAAGCTGGATTATCTAATGTATCCCAAGAATCGAATACTGCTACCAATTCCTGTACATCCTGTATATACCATGCCTATAAAGTTTAGGTGGGAGGAATCAATACCAATTACATTTCTAGGATGGGCTCTGATTGCTCCTGGCCAAACAGGCTCATGAGAATCCCCCAGCACATGACTTGTTCAGGATCCATGACCATGTTCCTAGTGCAGGCCATTCTCCTGCCTTCAAAGCTTCTGTCAGGGGTTGGCAAGTGGCTCAGTTCAAGCCAGTGATATGAGCACTTTTCTCAGCAGTTCTGGGAGAGAACTGCTTTTTTAGCAGAAAGCAAACAGAAGAGATACTTTCCTTCCCGCTGGAAGTTTTATTATACCACTGGGAGGCTTGGAGCTGTGCAGCCATATTTGCTAATGTAAAATGGATACACTTACAGGCACAGATCTGAGAAATTGCAGAGAAAAGGAGCCAGGCTTTAGATACACTTTACCTTGATGATGACTTCATGAGCCTTCATAGCTCTGGATGTTTTCAGTTACAAGATACCCACATTCTCTGTATTAGTTTGATTTTTTGGTTATCTGATATCAGTTTGGTCTGGACTTTCCATTCCTTGTAGCTGAAAGCCTCTTAATTGATACAATGAGGAAATGTGTGGAATGCATCTGCCCAGAACAAATGCTCCATAACTGTTACTTATTAGAAGGACTATCACACTGCCTCATGACCAGGGCAACACAACCAAGTAGTGCTTTCAGGAAAGCATTACCATTCTTGAGAACATAACCAGAGGATGGCAGGAAGGAGAATGGTCAGGGTCTTACTGTGGCAGGGCTGGCCTCGGCCAACATCTGGGGGACCATTTTTAGCCTCTGGATTGGCAAAACACCCGGGACTGCTTATGGGGATTTTACTAAACATTTCTTGTCCCTCTCATCACTGTATACCTGACTTTTCTGTGGCTTCTGTTGATAACTCTTAGGAAACATAGAAAGGAAGAATTTTTGCCTTTAGTTTTATTTGGAGTTAGGAGAGGTTGGGGCTAAGGAGGTGGAACAAGAAGAATGGATGGGCAAACCTCACTCTACCACAGCAGCTTCTAGCCTGGGAAGTTTCTTCCTCCTTCTACTCCCTTTCTCTGAATTCGTAGAGTCAACTCATATGCCAGGGTACCTGATTTATTCACTGTGTTGGTGATGCGATTTGCTCAGGAATCCATTTTATTCCTTTTCCTGTCCTTAGGAATTCTTTGTTGAATCTTTCTTCCCTTCTCTCTGTCCACGTCTCAGGTAGATCCTAAAGCCTTCTGCTCACTTTCATGAATTAGAATAGTCTTGAAGGGTTTAATCCAAATCAAACATCAGTCTCTCATCCAGTTAAAACAGATGTTCCTCTTCTCCACTCATTCTTTACCCGTGGCTTGGTGGCCCACAACAGGGAAAGAACGGGGTGAGATCTTTTATTCTTCTTGTTCCACGTCCTCATCCTCCAACCTCCTCCTAGCTCTAAACATGGTCAGAGGTAGGGGAATATGGATGAGAGGAAAAGAATTATAAAGTCTCTTTAAAAAAATAGAGTTTTTCATTTTCCAACGGCTCTGCAGAGGTCTCCAAATTGCCATCTTCACCTCCCCACCCTCTGTAAGGATGGCCCTGCTATAAATCTTTACATAGGAATTGATATGGTAAGTGACACACTCCTTTTCTGGGTGGCTGGGACATTTGTGCTTGCGGCAAATTCCTCATGCGAAAGATGCTCTTTCCAGTTGATCTTCCATATTCCTCCTCAGCTTTTCCCTTCTCTCAGGAATCCCCTCCAGCATCAGCTCCTGCTACTGGGACCCCTCTTCCTGGCATGCAGCCATCTAGTTGCTAGCCTTGCACATTTCTGGATGTCCCTTTGGCCCACAATAACAAAAACACCTGTGTTCTGCCAAATTGTACCAGGGAAACTGCTCTCCCTCTGGCCCCTCTCTCCTCACCCTATAATTGTGGCAGCCCTGTCATTCACTTGCATTCAGACACCCTGGGCAAGAATCAGGGCCAAGCTTTCATGTACCCTAAACTTGACATGAGTCGGGCCTTTCCAGGACTCACCTGGGCTCTGCTCTGACACCAGCCTGGAGCAGACTTAAAGAGTGTTTGCAGCTCAGCCAACTGGCAGCAAAAGTAAGGTTCTCACTTCCTTTCTACAGACGACAACCTCAATCCTTCTGAGTGGTTTTCTGGGCACCTCTGTAAGTGTGAAAATACCCCCATCCCTTTCCTAGCAGGCAGGGGGACCATCCTAGCACTCTCTACCAGGCTGACACCTCCATCTCTCTCACTTGGTGATTGCTGAACAAGGTTGGCCCCTCTCTCTTAGAAAGCCCTGTAGGGAAGTGGCTAGCACTGTACGTAGCCACTGATCATTCATTGTTCTCAGTTCAAACTCAGAGACAGAAAAGGGCTGCATGCCAGGGGAAGAAGATTCCAGCAAGAGGAGCTGATGTGTGTGTAGGAGGGGATTGATTACTGCGACAAGGCAGGGGCTGAGGAGGAATCATGGAAGGTGACTGGAAGGTGCATGGGAGGAATGGAGAGGTAAATCCCAACAGAGGTGGGCTTAGAGGGGCACAGGGCCCCACACAATGACCTCAAGGTAGACACATGGCTATGTGTTCACCTAACCCTATTTCCTATGCTCCTAGGTTCACATTTAAACTCATTTCACAGCCTCCCCCATGGGTAGGTGGGGGCAATGTGACCAAGTTGTGGCAAATGGAATGTGTATTAGAAGTCAAACATGCTACTTTCTATTCTGGCCAATAAAATCCTTCTGTGTTCAGCTCTAGCCTTACTTTCTGTTCTATGGTTGAAAATGGCAGCAGCAGATGATGCAAGAATCCTTGGCTACTGAGTGTTCTGCGCAAAGTAGAGCTTGCCTACCCTCCAGACCCACGTGGGGCTGCTGGACAATGACAGGAGGTAAAACCGTGGGGGAAAGAATGTTACCAACTGAGATGTTTTTCTTGGTGGAGGTAGTGGTGTTAGTGGTCCCCTCTCTCTTTTTTGCAGTTAGCCTTTGCTGACTAGTCAATTCTGTTATCCAGCTATTTATAAAATAATTTATAATGGAACAGCATTAGTAAGTTTTACTTAGTACACCAGACAAACTTAGTGCAATCTTCATGAAGAGCAATTTGACAATTTACAGCAAAAGCTTCCTTTCCTAACATTTCTATTATTTGAATCAGTAATTCAACTTCTGGCTGAAATAATAAGAAATGTCCAAAAGGTATATACCAGAATACTCTTTACAGCATTGCTGTGTTTGCATTTAAAAGGAGACAATCTAAATATCTAATGAAAGGGGGCCAGTGACATGAAGTATGATAAATCTACATGGCAGAGTTTTAAACTCCCAAATAATCCATATTTTAAGAAATATTTTATCACATGGAGAAATGATGTGGAGATAATGTTATATAAAGGTAACTGATGACATAATAGTATCATAGATATTATAAAAGTTTAAGGACATTCTACATATACACAGAAGCAAAAATAACATTGTAATGAAATGTACTAAATGTTATCAGAAAATATCTCCTTAGCGGTTAGGATTTTAGGTAATTTGTGTGTTCTCTTTTATGCTTTTCTGTGTTTTTCATGTTTCCACTATAGACATACATTGCTTTATAACTTGAAAAAATTTTTGATGTAAAAAAGCCATAATCAAGCTTTCATTTATTCTGGATTTTTTTTTTTTAATTTAGGATGGGGTATTTATAGATTTTTTTCTTGCTGTCAGAAAAGTTAGAGAAATATCTTCCCACTTTCTCTGTGCCAATCTTGAGTGTTGTTTCACACAAGGGCCCAAGCTGAACACTGGGTGCTGCTTGGGGTGCTGCTAATTTGGGGGTGCTGCTAATTTGGGGGTGCTGAATGCCTTCTCAGGGGACTGCTGTGATGACAGTTGAGGCCAAGTTCAGCCATGGCTTCCCGTTAGGCTCCTCCAAGATTCTTATTGAGCTGGGTGGGGCTCTAGCATCTACACGTTTTTACAAGTGCACTAATATATGCCAATGAGGACCACTGGTGCAATAGCTTGGGCCTGGGACACAGGGTCAGAGGATCTAGGTCCAATCCTGTCTTTCTTGGTAATCATCTGTGTTATCCTGGGCCAATCACTCAGCCTTCCATATTCCAATTTCCTCTTTTGTAAGCAGAAACATTTGTATCTGTCTGACTTACCTCCCTGGGGACTCAATATAGCTCAGAAAGGACTATATGTGCATGGCCACTGATCCCAGCTCACACTGCTTTGTATTTGTCTGCACATTCTTAGGCTGTTGTCTCACTGGGATGCTGACTCCTGGATTATGATGGGAATACCTCACAGGGCACTGCACAGGCTACTGAACTGCGTCCCAAACCTCCACCTTCCTGCATGAAGGTCCCAAAGAAAAACCTGTCCTTGGCACTGACTTCTACATAGACTTGCTATATAAATAGGGAAAGCCAGGCACCTCTCAGTTTCTGCATCCAGAAAACATATTAACATTTATTATAAAGATCAATTGAAACAGAGAATGTGGCGTTCTTGTAGCAGTGTAATGAGGAATAAAACTGGAAGTAATAATAATAACAACATCAAATAAATTAACGGAACACTGATTTATGCATGTGATGCTACTAAGTAATTTCATACTTTATTTCATGTTTATTTTCCCCATTTTACCTATGGGGAAAATGAGGCTCAGAGAGGTTAGCAACTCCTCAAAGATCATGCCTTAAGAAGCGGTCAAGCTGAGATGGAAACTTTGGCTGTCCAATAGCAGAGGCCGAGCTTCAGCTCTTCTATATTGTCTTTTTACTGTTACATCTGCTGTGGTTGTTATTTATTTTGGGTGTTTTAGCAAAAGTTGTATTTGAAATGGGAAATTGTAGAATTATAATTAAATGCAGAGTTATACCATTTGCATAAGATCTTGGGATGTTTTTGTATGTGTGTGTGGAGATGGGTGGGTGTAGTGACAAGAGCATAGGTTTGGATTTAGTTGGATCTAAGCTGACATTCTAGTTCTGATACTGACTGTATAACTACTTGTGACAAGTTAGTCAACCTCTAAGGAATGTTTTATCCTTAAAATGGCAAAAACAATAAGGCTTTTATAAAATAATCATAGAGACTTGTGTTTAGAATAGTAATAGCTAACACAGATTATCATACTTCCTTTGTGCCAGGCACTGTTCTGAGCACTTCATGATTATGAAGTCATTCAATCCTCATAAGGACCCTGTGAGGTAGATACTACTATAACGTCCCATTCACAGACAGGTAAAGTGAGACACAGAAAGGCTAAACAACTTGCCAAAGTTACCTAGCTAATCAGTGTTAGGGGACTTTTAACCACCAAGCCGTGAACTTCTTGCACAGGCTCAGCATGCTGAAAAGCCTATCGAATGGTAGCTATCATTACTATATATGTCAGAGGTTTTCAAACTACTATTCTAAATTAGCAGTACTTTATTCAAAAGATAGCTTTTGGAAATCTTACTGTATCTAATACAGTAAAGGTGGAGCTTCTTTGTTTGAAGTAGGAATAAAGATTCCTCTCTCACCCCCATCTCACTTATAGCAGCCCCAAAACACTTCTGGGAATGCTAGCATTCTGAGGAATCTAGTTTGAAAAGCACTGATTCCAGCTTTTACATCCTTTGTGTCTGTACCCCTACTTTCCCCACTTTTCTGCTCCTGCTCTACGTCAAGCCAAGCCTGGAAAATCAGCAGCCAGAAAACCAGAGACCAGAATATATATTGGCAGGGTTCCTCTCAGGCTCCTGCTTTTCTTCCACATCCTCCTTGGCTGTGTCCATGTCCAACCACCTGTGATAAATGGGCAGCTGCTGGGGTAGGGGTGGAAGGGCTGGGCTAGAGACTCACCGGTTTTGTCTGAGTTGCAGAGGATGGTTTCCTTCTCAGCTCTCACACCAGGGCTGGGGCCGTGTTTCATCCACATGGTGATGGTGAACTGATCAGTCAGGTTCTTGGGCACAATCCCATCGGGGATTTTGGCGCCCTGCCTGCCGTCGAACTTGAAGATCATCTCACTGCTGTCCACCAGCAGTCCTGCAGTCCAGTTGGTGGCAGTGCTAGGGGATGGCAAGAGGTCAATGATGCCAGAGGAGGCTCCTGCAGAGGGTCAGGAAAGAAAGGATAACAGGTCATGATGCGGTGTCCTCATCTGTTTTCTGCTCCTGGGTCAAGATGAACTACTCAGTGTACTTACTCAGAGATGTCTGTGCCTAATCGTGAGCTATGTGACTTAGGAAAAGAAGTGACAAATGCTATTCCAGCCCCCGAGTTATGTATGGTTTTCTTGGGGAGGCATCAGTAACTTACAGACAAAAGTGCTGCATGTGCCAAGATAGGATGCAAGAAAAAAGTGTCGGAGGAATTTAGAAAGTTGGAAAAACCCTGGGGGCTCTTACTAGCAGGGAGGGTTCCTGGAGAAAGCCAGGATTTGATTTGGATGGATGGATTCACTCACACACCTATCCATCTGTTAACCTGCCAGCCATCTACTGAGCACTAACCATGTGTCAAGACCCCTGCTAGGTGCTGGCTCCATGAAGGTGAGTCAGACACAGTTCAGAGCCAGCAAGTTGACAAAATGTGATCAGGGCTGTGATTGGGGAAAGTTCTAGATCCTGATCCCATAAGAAGGAGCATGAGCCACTCATTACACTTTTTTACAAATATTTGTTGAGGCCAAATGATGCAGTGATTGAGAACACAGATTTTGAAGTCAGCAGAACTTGAATTTGACACCTGGCAGCAAAATTTGCTAGCTTTGTGACTATGAGCAAATCAGTTGACCTTTGTGACTCTGTTTCCTCTTTCCAGTGAGTGGTGAGGGCTGAATGAGATAATGCATTAGAGCTTGCAGTAGCATGCTCACTGCATGGTGAAGGTTCACTCAGTGTTAGCTACCATGTTATCATTGTCATTATTATTATTTCTGCTGCTACTATAATAGTACTCAGGCTAAGGCACGAAGACTTCATCTGAGGCAGCAGGAGTGGGGGCAGGTTTATTTTAGAAGAATCACCAACTTTGTGGAGGGGGGCACTGAGGTGAGAGGCGACAACTGGCCTGCCAGAGAAGACTGGATTGTCCTGCTGGGTAGGTCTGGGGCCTCCGCTGACTCTCCACCGAGGCTCAAATACAGAATTCTTTCCATCCTTCTGTTCCATACACAGACAGGGCTCAAGCACTAAGGCAAGGAGGGCCAGGAACTTGCAGTCATTTTCAAATAATAAGAGTCAGGGAGTCTAAAGTGTGACCTGAGTTGGGTGGGCAGGGGTATGGGGGCTCTTTCCTCGTATGGCACTGACCAGTCAGTCATAAACTCTGATGGGTTTAATGGACACTGGTTGTGTGTATTACCTGCCATTTGCCCAGGTTTGGGATTTTTGACTTTTGTATTTCAGAGCCTCATCTCACCTAGGGTTTGGGTTCCAAAGTCAGCCACTACAAAAAAAAAAAAAAAATCTCCTACCATTAAAATGACCCTTTGAAGATTCCTCAAGGAAGGTGCCATGCTGGAAATCAGTTTACTTATTTGAAAATGTTCAACTCAGCCAGTTTTCCCTCCATCTGTGGAGATCATCAGGTCTATATCCATTGGCTAGCAATAGAAGGTTATGCTATGTGAAGAGCATGTATCCTTAGAACCAGGATGCCCTGCTTCTCACCATGACAGGTTCACTCTGGGAGAGGCTTCTGGAATTGTGGTGTCTGTGAAGGTAGATATTAAAATATCCCAATTCATGCTCATGCTGTAGCTTTTATGTATCAAAGGGAAGTGTGGGCAGAGTTGACGGCATCATTTACATGAGTATTTCCTAGAGATTTTGCCTGTTACTGCACCTGACACATAGTAGGCACTCAGTTAATATTTATAATTGCCACTCAGTGCTCTCATGAGATGTTCCTGGAAATTCACCCAATGCTTAGATGGGTCCATCCAGCCCCTTGTCCACGCCCCACACCTCTCGTCACACTTACCTGTTCTCATCCCCTGCTGCTAACTCCTTAATTGATATCCATGTTACTTATGTGATAAACTAATTTACACAAATGTTTTAATGGCCAATAAAATCCTTGCTGTCCTTTAATACCACCCTCCACAGATATTTCTAAGAAAGACATCTATCAAGGTGGTAGCAGAGAGAGATTTGTGAGTGGTTTGGAAGTAGGAGATACATGGTTTTTTGGGGAAAGTGCATTTTCCTAGTACCCCTGGAATAACACAACATGGCAATAGCTTCTTTGACCTATTAAGTTGGGTCTGATACCAAAACTTGTCCAGTGTGAAGACAGATGGTGACAGAGGTACACACAGAGCATGTCGGTGCCTAAAACCTGGGACGGCCAGAGAGATGCAGGCTGAGCACTCAGGGCTTCTGACTTCTAGCTCAAGCCAATGGGACCAATATGATCTAGCAGGGCCCGGTGCAGAGATGTGTGTGTGGTGGCTGCAGAGGCCAGCTTTGCTACCATGTGGAGCACCAAGGCCTCCACAAGGGGAAGCAGGGTGGGGTTTAGCAGGGCTTGAAACTCTACCACCAGAGGGTCCTTTTTATGGCTAAGGATGTTGCTGTTCCTATAGAATTCACACTTCAATTAATACCTTACACTAGTGAAGAAATTGATTGTGAATTTCCCTCCAAACAGGTTTGGATATATATAGAGAGGTACATAGCAGAGAGGACCATGCATGGGGTGTTGGGGGATGACATCAAGGGAAGGTTGGGAGACAAAATTGGTTACAAAATAACCCCAGTGCTGGTCAGGGTTGTTCTATAGATATATCCAATATTTATATAACCTTATTTATTTTATTTTATTATTTTATTTTATTTTTGAGACGGACTCTTGCTCTCGCCCAGGCTAGAGTACAGTGGCGCGATCTTGGCTCACTGCAACCTCTGCCTCCTGGGTTGAAGAGATTCTCCTGCCTCAGCGTCCTGAGTAGCTGGGATTACAGGCATGCACCACTATGTCTGGCTAATTTTTGTATTTTTAGAAGAGATGGGGTTTCACCATGTTGGCCAGACTGGTCTTGAACTCCTGACCTCAGGTGATCTGCCCACCTCAGGTGATCTGCCCGCCTCAGCCTCCCAAAGTGCTGGGATTACAGGCATGAGCCACCATGCCCGGCCTATATAACCTTTTTTTTTATAGTTACAGAACTTTATTGTTTTCCTATGAACTCTTACTGGGCACAGAATGGGTGCCAGGCCTGAATTAAGAGCCTTACACATGCTTTTTAGTTACTCATCTGTGAGGTGAATATCGTTAAGATTCCGGGTTACAGATAAAGAGCCCTAGGCAGAGTGAGCCCAGGATGCCAACCAGCTAGTGAGTGGACCCATCACCAGGACTTCCCAGCTCCAAAGCCCATGCTCCCCATTGCACCTCCTCAGTGGACCTGGAGGGAGATCTTGTAACCTTCTGCTCATTTTGCAAACATAGAAACTGAGGCCCAGAGAGGGGAAACAACTGGACCAAAATCACACAGTCACAGCTAGCTAGAAGCAGGCCCAGCTCTCAGATACCCAGTTAGTGTTCTTTCTACCACACAGTAGTGTTTAGGGGGCCAATCATATGACCTGCGAAGCACAGCCTAGTCACATGGGACTCCACCTCCCTACACAGGCCACTGCTCTGACAGAGGGGCACATTGAGGACATATGCCTTGGCAAAGCCATAATGTGGGGCTCTTTTGTCTTCCCTGCTGAGGGGGCACGGCAGGACACTTTCCCTAACCCGCAGATGTTGCCTGCCAGAAACCATCAAGCTGCATTTAACCAGATGGTGCAGACTTCCACAAACTTAACAGATTGTATTTCATTTTTTGGTACACTTAAACAAACTGAGAAGATTTACTTTCTCCAAGGTTTTTCTGTCTCTATTCTCCCCAGGGATCCCTTGGGAAGGCAGTGGGTAAACAGAATGCATCACCTGCAGTGATGATACAGCACTGTCTACACATCAGGGTGTATTTAAGATGCTCCTTTGGAATCCTCCGCGAAGGTCCCTGGGGCCCCCAGGCTGCTGAGGATTCACTCTGGTCTTGTATACAGCAGCTGCAGCTTGAGTGCTGGGGGATTGAAACCAGGGATGAGATCTGATTTGATGTCCCTGGGCCCTAGCAGGGTGGGGAAGCCACTCTGAGCCAGAAAATAGATACGGACACAATGAATGAGGCAGATTTCAGGGCACACTGTGGTACAAAAGCCCAAATGGGGCCTAGGGATGACAGTTACTGTCTGAACTTCTTAGTTGATGAATTTGCATTCTTCTCTGGATGGCCTTGGTGAGGCCAGAGGGTCCTTAGCACTTCAGGGAGCCTATGGCAAGAGTGACTGACATGGGGCCACCAGTTGTGCCTCCTCAGGGTCCACCTCTGGGCATGAGAAAGGGCAGAGATAAGTGGGGAATCTCAGGGAGAGGATCCAGTATAATCAAGGACACAGGCCTCACTCTGTAAGATATTCTCACAATTGGCAATATCAACTCCATATTATGCGAATAGACGTTTATGTAATATCTAAGTTATGCCAGGCACTGCCATTAGAATGCAGCAATGAACCCAACAGAAGTGGCTCTACCTTGGGGGATGCAATGAAAGTCTTTTATTTTCTGAAGAAAGAAGCTTGGTGGGTGGAGGAGTTCAGTGATGTAGAATCTCAGGGGAAGCGAGGGAGGCCCTCTTGACAAGTGCCGTATGGACTGCCAGGACTTTGTGGTGGTAGAATGTATTCTATTCACAACACAAATCTCTGACCCACTGATATCAGCTTGGCCATGAGGCTTGCTCTGATGGATGAAATATGTGTGCACGTGACATGTGTCATATCAGAGCAGAAGCCTTAAGAGCCCATCTGTGGTTCACTATGCATCTTTTCCATCTACCAGGAAATCAACAATGTTTTAGATCAAAGCTGTTCCATTTTCCTGGATCCTAGTGGGGAGCTAACATGGCGCAGAGCCACAGCCAGTCCAAGGACATGTGGTAAGAATGATAAATAAACCTTTGTTATTTTAAGACAGTGAAAGTTTGCAGTCAGTTGTTACTACAGCATAACCTGTCTTACCCCGACTGATAATCCATACCAGTGAGTGTCATCAGCAGTGAAAATTCCCATTTCTCTATCCATATACCTTAAGCATAGGCACAGAGGACTTTTTGATGTCCTTTCAGGAGCTCACACACTATTGATCCCACAATAAAACTATCATTTCACTTCTAGAATCCTAGAAAATAGGAGTTCCTCCAAGGCCCTGGAATCAGAAACTTGGATTGCCAGGTGAAGGAAACTAGGTTTTGCTTCATCTGGGTGGTTGGCCAGGATCCTGAGTAAGAGCCATGGATACCTAGTTGCTTTCCAGCTTGGTATGTTTTTGTCACTGCAGGCAAAAACCTCCTCCCCAACATAGTGGGCCATGTTGTATTGTAGTTGCTTAAATGACCTGCAAGAAATAAGCATAAGAAAGAAGCCCACTGCTCACTGTCAGCATCCATAACTCAGTGTGTGCAGCCCTTCACTGTTGTATGATTGGGGATCTAATCAGACTTCCAACAGGTGTTCACCTATTTTCCTTAAAGTGAAAGGCCCACTTCATCTCTCTGCGAATGGAGGCACTGGCTATGACTAGGAGACTGACACTGTCATGCTAGGAAGCTCCAGCTCTTTAGCAGTGTCTTAAAGAAACCCATCACGGCTTCCTGTAGTTGGGCTATTATGAGGGTGTGAAA
Organism: Gorilla gorilla gorilla; assembly: GCF_029281585.2. Taxonomy (NCBI): domain Eukaryota; kingdom Metazoa; phylum Chordata; class Mammalia; order Primates; family Hominidae; genus Gorilla; species Gorilla gorilla. Next base: position 151,642,972 of record NC_086017.1, on the reverse strand, counting down.
ACCTCTGATGGTGGTTATTAGTGAGAACAAGTTCTGTTGAGCTTCAAGGTGCACTAGAAAACCATGAACTTTTATAGCTCCTAAAAAAATTATATAATTTTCTTAACATGTCTGTCTTCTCCAGAAGATTGAATTTTTTTATGTTAAAAAATTTAAATTGACACATAACAATTGTACATATTTATGGGATACAATGCAATATTTAGATACATGTATACCTTGGGTAATAATCAATTCAGGATAATTAGCAAATCTACCATTCAAATATTTATCACTTCTTTGGGGTGAGAACATTCAAACTCCTTTCTTCTAGCTATTTTGAAATATACAATATGGTATTATTACTATAGTTGCCCTACTGTGTAATACAACACTAAAACTACATGATCTTTTAATCTCTACATTATTTTAAGAGTTGGCACAGCATCTGAATACTCAACAGATATTTGTTGAATTAATAAATTTGTGCAGGAGTGAATGATGAATGAGCCCTCTACCAAAGTCTCCTGGGCTCACATGTATATAAATCCTGAGAACAACTTAGGGTCTGGTCATGCGCACTGCTCTGACACGTGAACCACGTGATTTTTGCAGCATGCTCTTACTCTACGGTCTTTTGTTCAACAGGACCTGCCCTCAGCGTTCTTCACTCCACACAACACAGCTGACCCAGACATCATGTGCAGGAGGTACTGGCCAGCAGCCAGGAGCCCTGTGGTCCCTATGAGGAACCACCAAGGTTCCTGTCCTCGCACCACCAAGGGCATATGCACCACCGACTACTTTTCTAGTTTCTGTAATATGTAGTGATGTAGGGCCATCAAAGTGGACCTTTTCTTGGGCTGTTGTTAATGTCAAATTTAATTTGGCCAAGAGGTCTCACTGAGGGCTGCACTCTCATCTCATACTCAAGATAGTTCTGTGACACGCACCTCTGGAAAGCCTGGTACCTAGATGGCAGGGTCCTTCATGTGGAGCTATGAATTCAGAGGAAGTGATAAGCAGCTGGTCCTGCTTCTCTAGGAAGCCTGGCTTCATGTAGAGCAAAGGAAGGTGGGGGCCACTTGAGTTACATCTGGCCCCACAAGCTAAAGGGGACACAGAGGTTCAGGGGACCTCCATTTTTTTTGTACAAAGCAGAATGGCAGTGTCTCCATGCATAAATCCATGAAGCAATATGCCTGACATCCAATGCTTCCCTAGGCCCAAAGAGGCATTTCAAGTGCTTCTGCATCTACTCAGGTACCTCCTGACAGCAGGCTTGACACCAGCTACTGTCCAGCTCCCCAGTAAACCAGATTCCCTCATTGTTCCTAATGGGGTCTAGACTGCAGGAGGAGGAAGCAGGTGGGCAATGTCCAGATTTCCATGATGACCCTCTGAGGAGATATCCGTGGCTAGGTTAATGCACGACTACAGCATCACAGAGGAGACTCCAGAACTCAAACTACCAAGGTAGCTCCACAGACTGACTCCTGGTATGCATAGAGGGCAGGCAAATGCTGACTGGAGGGAAGGGTTTAGAGAGTTGAAGGGGAGAAAGACCATCCTAGTGGGAGGAGAATGTGAGTGAAGGCTTATGGATGAGAAGGAACCAGGCAGAGGGACCAAAGCAGGTGCCCTGACCAAGCAGAAGCAGAACATCAGGGTGAAATGTGCTGTAGTAATGGATCAGCAGGGTGGAGGCTGATCTTTGGGAGGGTCAAGAATCAGGCTAGAATGTGGTGTCCATACCAGGGTATACCACAGGCAACTGCCATCGCTGTCCCTTAGATGTACCCTTGCTCCTGGATACCTAGCTCTGGTTGGCAGCACCCTCATTCAGTTAGACACTCACACAAGAGCCTTCTTAGAATCCTTTCTTACTCCTGACAGCTAATCAATCATTGAGTCTTGCTGATTTTTGTCTCCAAGCCTGTCTTAAATTCATTTTTCCTGCCATTCCCCTGGTTCAGAACTCATTGTCTCTTGCTTAGACCATGGCTCTAATATCCTCATTGGTCTCCCTGTTTCCATCCAAAGTCAATAAAGATTTGTAGGATGAAAAATGCATGAATACTGAGGCTTAAATGGTCATGGCAGCTCCCCAGTTGGGAAGCCCAGCAAGAAGCTTGTCTACCATCCACTGAAGACACACAGAAACTTGTCTCTGGAACTGAAAGTACCCTACAGGAGTCAGGCATTACAACCCAGCTTCCATTTTAGAAGTGATCCAGCCTACATTTCCCTTATAGTTGGAGAGAACCTGAGTCCCTACATGGAAGCTGACCCCAGGATCGGATTTGCATCTGGGCCTCACTCATTTGCTTTCACGCTTTTTATCTGAGCTCTCCTCCAGTGCAGTTCAAAAGCCAGGCTTCTAATGTAGAGGCAGGACTGACCCTGCTCAGCAGGGTTATTGGGACAGGATTACCATAGGTGTGGGGGGCAGTGCCATGGAGAGAAACACAGGCTTCTCTCCTTCAAAGGGCAGCTCCCAACTCCAAATAAGGCCGCACCTTGGGGGAAACTGCCTTGCTGGCTGAATTAACCTGCCCTTCTGCAAGGCAAGGTTGGCAGCACAGATGGAATGAGCTGTGTTAACATATGAGATGCAATTTTGTTCGAAAATTTCTTCCTTCAGGAAATCCTTATCACACTCCATATCTCCCCATCTCTCCCCAGCAACATTCAAAAGCAAATCACAAGTGCATGCCCTTGGGCCCATCCGATCTTTAACAAGCTGATCCCATCATCTCTTCGTAACCTGGAGGACTTTAGGAAATGACGCTAACTAACCCACAGTGGCCTGGGGTTCCATTGACTTGTAATTCAGGTGCATGGGGAGCAAAATGGGGTATTCCTTCAAAGTAATATGTCATCTTAGATGGCTTCTCTGCTGCAGAATGGAGGAGAGGACTGGAGGTGGTTTTCTGAATATTGCAGATCCCTTAAAACCATTTTTGCAAGAGCTGTATGGAATATTGAAGTTGTGGTGATTTTTCTGATCTACTGCATCATTCTGGAGAGGTGTGCAGTCCCATAGGCCTTCCCTGCCAGCCAGGTGACGTGAAAAATGGAACATGACAATATCAAGCAGAGTTTATTTCACATTCAGTTCTAAATATTTTTACTTGGTTCCTTGGGTTAGAACAGTGTGGGTGAAGGAGTGTGTGTGCTTGTGTGTGTGTATGTGTGTATATGTGCTTGTGTGTGTGTATGTGTGAAAGTTGAGGGAGAAAAACTGCCCCAAAGATAATAGTGGAGAGGCCCACCTTGGGGGAAGGCAGGCTAGACTGTGCATTCACAGCCTCCTTTTCTTTTGGAGGAGATGCAGTTACCTCCAAATACAAGCCCACTGTAAGAGTAAGCCCTTTCCTAAGCTCCCAAACATGGCTGGAGAGTCCAGTGTGAGTTCCTGAGTATTTTGGGAGAGAACAAGGAAGAAATCAACTATGTGTAGGAGTAGGAGTGAAGGAGGCCCATCACCATGTCAACAGTCTGACTTGCTAAGCACATGAGGCACTTCTCGCCTTATGAGATGCTCATTTTCTCATTTCACAGACTCACTGAGAGATTTACATTCTAGCTCCCGAGGCCTGGATGGAGGCCTGGATGGATAGCCTTAGTGGATACTGAGCTAAAATGCCCATCATTTAGACAGGCTTACTTTCAAATCCTGGCTCTGTTGCTTTCTATCTGTGTGACCTTAGACAGGTCATTTTCACTCTCTGGGCCTCAAATTTTTCATCTCTAAAAGGGGATGGGTGACCTCCTCTTGGTGAAGATGGGAGAACTAAATAAAGTAATGCATGTGAAGAGGCTGGCAGGGCACACAGAGCAGGTGCTCAGTGAAGCTGGCTTTCCTCCATATCCACCTTTCAGAGCACCCCTCCATCAGCTTTGTTTCCTAACTCCTGGCCTGCCTCTTTTCTTGTGGCGCCATCTCACAGCCAAATGACAACAAGCCCTCTCTGTCTCTCACAAGTGAGTATCTTCCTTTGTCTACTGTCACCCTTACCCCAAGCTCTTCTCTGCTGTGGGCAGCCAGACTCAGCTTCATGGGCATGTGACCTTGTTACCTGGGGCAGTGACTATGTGACAGAGCTGAATTTCTACCCTGTCCTAACTTTGCTTATCTTCAACAAACAGAATGCCTGTGATAAAAAGTTCCCTTTGCAGCCAGACCAGCTGAGACTGGTACATAGAACCAAGACAGCCGACCAAAGGCCTTCAAAAAGACCTCAGTCTTCATGATAATCTTATTTCCATGCTAAATGATACTCCCTCCAGCACCATGACAGTTGACAATTGCCATGACAATGACTGGAAGAAGCCATAAAAGGACTAAAAGGGAGGGAGTACTACTGATTCCAGGAGGTTCACCACCCATTTCTGGAAAAGACATGAATATTCTTCCCTTTTCTTTTAATGTCAACTCCTTCATTAGAGAAATCCTGTATCTTAAGCCCCTCACCCTCACTTGTTGAGAAGTTGATTGTGAGCCATGCTCCTGCTTCTCAATTCCACGGCCATTGAATAAAGCCTGCACTGCTTGACACTCACTTTTGGTTTGGTGTATTGGCTTTGTGATACTGAATAAGGAAAGACTCCATCTTTGGTAAGACCAGCTTTGTCAGTAACAACCTGAGTAGTCATATAGGGCCCAAGGCTTAGTTGTGTTTACTTGGTTTAATGCTTTGCTGTCTCTGTTGTAAAACTCTTGTTAATTTTTGAACAAGAGCCCCAAATTTTCATTTGCACTGGGCCCCACAAATTACATAGCTGGTGCTTTGGGGAGGAGACCAATCCCTTTCCAGGTGACTGACACTACTAACTCTTCATACTGGGTCTGGTCTGATTGCTCTTTCTAAACCAGTGGGGCAGAAAGGAACTCGTGTTTCTTTGGGCCCTGCCCTAGGTACTCCTGAAAGTATCATGCCATTTAATCCCCGTTTTACCAAAGAAGAGCAAAGGCTTTGCTTTTCCATGTCACTTGCCCAAGGCCACATAACTAATAAATGGAGTCTGAGTCAGGAGTCCACTGCCAAAAACTGGGCCTTCCAACCCTTCTGCCATAAGTAAACTTAAAATCCATCCAGGAGTTACACATATCAGTGCAGGAAGGGAGGGCTGATTCTTGCCTAAGACAATAAGATACGCTTTTTTGGTATACATCATTTAAAAGCAATTGATTTTTAAAATCCCAAAAGGGAAAAACCTACCACATAACTTCTGAAGGGATTTCTCAGAGTAGGTCTCCCGGTCACAACCCTTCCCAATGTAATTAGTCTGCAGCTCTGCGATGATCTGGAGGGAAGACACGGCTCCATCGCACGTCTCCAGGTGGATGCTGGGGAACAGGGGCATGCTCCCGGAGCCAGGCTGGTACTCAATCCTCTTGGTCCAGTCTAAACAAACAAGGAAAGGATGAAAAGTGAATCAGGTGCAGTCAGTTCTGCTGGAACATTTCTTTTAGAAATGTGAATTTGTTCCAACGAATTATTTGCCCCAACACATATATTAGATATTAGGGAACAGTTTGAGAATAATGGCAGTTTTACATTTGCTTATGCAGGGTTTCCTCCCTGGGAAATTCTAGGCAAACACAGAAAACTGCACCCAGCTGCACTGAGCCATGTAGGAATACACAAAACATGTGCAGGCACATGCATACTCACATGAGCACACACACACACACACACAGTCACATCCTCAAACATATACCAGCTACTTAGTTCACCATGTGTTATGAGCCACACCCGTCCACGCCTGCAGTTACAACTTTTCATTCATTTCCCAGATACTCCTTCAAGGACTTCACAACAACACACCAGAGGCAACCCCCATCATCCCCAAACCTTTTTTTTAGTATCTCAAAATTTATTTTTTAACTTTTATTTTAGGTTTAGGTGTACATGTGCAGGCTTGTTAGATAGGTAAATTTGTGTCATGGGGGCTTGTTGTACAGATTATTTCAGTACCTGGGGAGGCAACCTTCTTACATTCATTTCACAGGCAAACGTCAGATCTCCTCAAGGCAAGGTGCCATGCTTATTGCAGTACTTGTGCAATATTGTGCTAATGTTTTCTCTTTCTCCTTTTTTTCTAATATGCCACCGATGACATTTTTGAGTGTTGTGCCTCTCACCCCATTTTTTAACTTTGCCTCACTTGGTAATTTTTAGGAAGGCATGTGCCTTGTTATAAAACAAAAGGAAGCATGGTTGTTCAAGGATCTCATGAGGTTACAAGGTAGGGTGAAAGGATTCTCAGACACTCAGAACTGTGAGTCACTGAAGTAGGTCTCATGGTCTTGTCACTGCTTTTTAGTGAAAAAATAACGTGGAAATGATAAAGCATTAGAGAGGAACAAAATCACAATTAAAATGGCACCATGCAAGAACACAGCAATCAACACATACAAACTCTACAAGTGAGTGTACGCAGGAATTGACTGATATAATAACAGCAGCACCTGAAAAGTCAGAGCGGACTCAAGGCAGGCTCCCAGTGACTGACGACATGTGTTTGCCTCCCACAGCGGGCATCCTACGCTCTGCGAGGACACATGTCTGAGACGGCTGTGCAGCCATCCTCAGCCAGACTTATGTGCAGAAGAGTGATTCTGAGTCATCAAGCAATGTGAGTTATGGGTGCTATTAGTTTACTAATCCCAAATGTTTGTCACATAGAACATTGCTAGATGATATCCCTTTGCTGAAGTAGAAATAAAAATCTATAAAGTTGCCTGACCTCACCCATGAGAAACTCAGAAAGTCCTGCATTGTGGGACTCAGTATCAGGCTGCAGTTACCAGAAGGCTACTCAGTTCCCAGTGGGCCACTGGAGCCACCATGGTGATACCGGTATCTTGGAAGAGACTGGGCTTTGGGGCTAGCCAGACGGCTTTGTTCACTGAGCAACCATTTGTTCAGGGTTTGTTTCTATGTGCCAGGCTCTGCTTGGAGTACAAAGGGTACAGCAGTGAACAAGTCAGGAGCCTAGGGAGAGAGGCAGGTGATGAAGAAGCCTGTGCTGCTCTAACAGAAAGGAGTAAGTGCTATGAAAGGAAAAGCCAGTGGTAGAGAGGGGCTCCTTTAGCTTGAGACTTAACCTCTGAGCTGAGGCCTGAATATCAAGGACAAACGCATTGGGGGAAGCCTCAGGGAAGCATGTGTGAAGCAGATGCAGCAACAATCTTGGCTTGGCTTTGAAAGGTCAGGAAGTTCTTGAGCAGGTTATTGAAGGTCTCCAAGCCTCAGGCATCTCATCAAGGAAATGGGGACCATAGCACTGACCTAATAGTATTGAGGTAAGGACTGAGTGTGAAAATGTGTGCATAGCATGCAGTAGGGACTGATCAATGTTGTTCCCTGTCAAGGAAGGAGACAATCCGCCCTCCTGCATCACAACTTTGATACATTTCAGGTACCTTTGCAATCTGAGTTTAGCTCTGAGCCCCCATGGTCACCAGCTGCCCTTTATGGGGTTTTCTGAGTGTGTCACAAGTAGAGGGTGCACATTATGGATGTGAGATTCATCCCTAGGGTACTTATAATAAGAGGATGTTTGGATGAGAGTGACTAATTGTAAAGGAGAATATCCCTACTTCTATGTTATTTTCCTCAAAGTCTTTAGGAGCTGTATCTGGATTAGCCCATCCCCTCCCAGAGGATGAGATCATGAAGTTGCTGCAGCCCATGCTCTAAAAGCCTCAGGTGCAATCTTAAGGACAAACCACTGGAGCAAAAGGTGGCTTTTTGTCTGGTGTATCTAAAGTCATAATGCCATAGGAAGCCCTCCACACGCATGGCCAGCTGTGTAGTGTCCTAGGTACAAAATGCTTCGTGCCACTCTGTATTTCTGTTGTTTCTTCTACTTGGGGTTCCCTTTCTATCACTATCCCTCTTGCCACCTCCTCCATGTGTCCTTCCGGGATTTCTCCAGTCTAGGTAGATGCCCTCTCTCCTCCATGCTTCTACAGTATTTTCAACATGAGGCTGCAGCATTAGACTCCAAGCTTCATGGTGCCTCTGAGGCCCCATCGTGCTAGTCAGTGCCTGGCACAGAGTAGGTGCTCACTAGTGGTAGAAACTGTGACAGAATCCTACAGGCTATCTTTTGATAGGAAATATTTGCTGGGTGGATCTGGGCAGCCCCAGACATCTAACCTTGATTGCTGCCTTGGTAGCACTTCTTGAGCTGCAGACAGAATCCATGGCTTGTTTGCAGCTTCTCTGGTACTGACCCCACCGGCCTGTATCTTCACTCCTGCTGAACCATCTATCCCTTCTCTATATAGAACCATCTATCTCTCCTCTCTCCCCAAACCCTCCATAAACTCCCTTTCTGTCAATTGAAAATGGAGAAAGCAGTTTTGTGCTGGGAGCGGGAGCTTGGTGTGCACCCTGCGGCACCAGTCTTGAGGTTCTCCTGGTTCTGCTAGTGTAGGAGAGCCCTCCCACAATACCTCCCCTCTGGTCATGGTCTCTGGAGGCCTTTTCTCTGGAGAAACCCATGACACCCTCCTCACTGATTCCATTTATTCAGCAGAGGCTGCAGGCATCACTTTCTCATCTAGATATTTTGGTGGTTATCTATGATGAGAAATTCCACCTCAAATATTTTTTAAAAGGAGTTCAAATAAACAAGCAAGTAAATCGTGAAGGGAAAAGCCAGGAAGCACAATCCTGTAGGGTCTTCATCCTCTCACTCACTGCCTAGCTGGCAGGGCAGGGCCCTCTCTGGCCACCAGGGAGAAATCAGGTATAAAAGAGTTTTAGGAACATCACAATTGCCAGTTGCTTTGGTGACCTCAAGAGGCTTGTTTTTGAGGGTTTATGAGGAGCAGGCAAAATTGCAACCATATAGTAAAAGAAATCGACGAAGCTTTCTGAGCACAGTGTCCTTGAGAGAGTGAGACGCTCACACAAACATCTTCCATTTTCCAAGAAGGAGTTGGGATGGGGTTAAGAGAGCAAAAGGCAAGTCATCAAGTTCAGGCTTTACCACAAGAAATGTCTGTCCCTCCTCATCTCTTGGAGGGTAGGATAGCATGGTTCTTAAAAATATAGATGTTTAATTCAGCATACCTGAGTTTAAATCCCACGCTTACCACTTACTGTGTAACTTTGGGCAAATCATGTATGCTCCGTGAGCCTCAGTTTCCTCTTCTGTAAAGTTTGTATCTACCACCCCGGATTTTGGGGGGATTACATGCAGAGTCATTTCAGTACCAAACACAAGGACCATGACCAATAGATATATCATTGGTAAATTACCGTTTATTCAATAACATTTATTGCAAGACGTAAGAGGAAATCAATGACTAAGCACCGACAAGGTGCCAAGCACTTTTATACCTATCCTTTCACTTAATCCTTTCAGGGACCCAGTGGGGGAGTGTTATCTTAATTGCACAAATGATAAAACCATGCCTAAAAATTGGTGTGACTTGCCCAAGGCCATGTAGCATTTTTTTTTTTTTTTTTGAGACGGTGTTTTGCTCTTGTCACCCAGGCTGGAGTGCAATGACATAATCTCAGCCCACCGTAACCTCCACCTCCTGGGTTCAAGAAATTCTCCTGCCTCAGCCTCCCTAGTACCTGGGACTACAGGCACCCGCCACCACGCCCAGCCAATTTTTGTATTTTTAGTAGAGACGGGATTTCACCATGTTGGCCAGGCTGGTCTCGAACTCCTGACCTTAGGTGAGCCACCCACATCAGCCTTCCAAAGTGCTAGAATTACAGGCCACATAGCTTTTTTACAAAACTCCTCCACTATTCTGAGGATTTGCCAGAACTGAGACAACTATAATTTTTACTGATTCATGTTTAACGTTCAATTTATGCTGATATTTAAAAATAAAATAGTGATAATCCCAATGTTGGCAAAAGATCAAGAAGTATTGTCAGTTTTATCAGTGTCTGACCTTGAGGGCAGCTTATGGGGGCTGGAGGTTTGCTTTGACACTGAAGACTGCAGAAATCCAGGCTGGAATCTCAACTCTGCCAAATGCGAGTCATGTGAATCTAGCAAAGCTGCTGTCATCTTATAGCCTCCATTGCTTCATCTGCAGATTGGGGAAAATTATATCCCCTCGTGGGCTTATGGTAGCATGAGATATGCCAGGCTAAGGGCCTAACACAGGGACCTTCCAATGAAGGCTCGGTATGGGAATATCCCACCCATTGGTTCAGGAGTGTCTCAAACTTCTCTGAACTGTCCTGCTTGGAAACAAAATCTTTTTAGTTTATAAGGGGCCTAGAGACTACTTTATGAATTGTGGTTCAATTTTTTTCTTAAGTGAAGAGAAAGGGAGCAGGCTGCCTGCTGTTTTAATAATTGGGCCTAAATTACCCTGTAAGTATTCCTGAAAAAGCTACTGGGATTTAAACCCCTTCTTTGTGGATTAAGAACTTAGAAAGATGATGATTTTATTATAACTACCTCTACATTTGGGTAACTTATGTTTTCTTATCAAAAGAACATTAACCACTTGGAAGTTTCATATTAGATGCCTACAGGGGGAATAAAGCTAATCTAAGAGACTTCTGGAAAGCATAGGCTTTGGGGCTGTTGTAATCTAAGACGTTCAGTCCATTGTTCCAATTCTGTGGTCAGAAATGATGCAGAATAATAAAAAGGAAAGAGGTAAGTGTGGCAAACACACGCTTCCTTCCTTAAATGTGCACGCACAGGAGCCTCCAGTTCTTCCTAGTCTCAGCTTCCAATGGCTGGAGAAGCATCAGGATTTCTAGGAAATTGCTGGATTTACACAAAGTGAGTGGCTGGATATTGGGATACCGGGGAGTGAGAGGGATGAGAATGGGGTACCCCAGAACAGGGATTGTTCAGGCAGCTGACACTGCAGCCAGATCTGCAAGCATTCACTATCTGCCATCTTTTAGGACTTTCTCTGAGGGATGAGTGGCTTTGATTTGGGCACCAAGGGTCTTCCCCTCCTACTGGAAGAAGCTAGGAGGGTACCTTTGCTCAGAAGTGAGTGCTGTCATCTCCACTGACCATCCAGTGCATCTGAATTGGGGGTGAGTCAAGAAGCAGAGATGGGCTGGAGAGGTAAAAGAAGGTCAGATGATGAATGCTGGGTAAGAGGTTTGGATTTAATCCCAGGGCCAGTAAGGAGCCATACATAGGATGTTTAGCGAGGGTGTAAACTATCCAGACTGCTTCGGAGTCATCATTCAGCAGCTGGGTTAGTCCTGGTGTTCATTTCCAGAACAGCAGGATACTCCTGATAGCCACCCCTCGATCAATCCATGCAGGTGTCACCACTGACAGGGCCACACCAGAGGGAATTAACTTCAATTCATTGAAGTTTAGTTCAATTCTATTGAGTTAAATTTAAGAGTGTTAACCCTGCAACTGGACAGATTCAGATTCAGGGATAACCACACCACAGGCAGGGGAGGGGGCAGAGGAGTACCAGTGTCAGCCAGGAGGCAGAAGGAAGGCAAGAAACTGTGGGCACAAGGCTTTACTGTGGCTTCCATGGGAAGAAACAGGTAAGGCAGGGCAAGCATTTTAAGATTCGCTAGTTTGAATAATTCCAGCCATCTCTTGGACATAGTTGTCTGGTACCTGACCCTGGGGTGATTAGGGCAGGTGAATGGTGTCCCAGAGTGTAAGAGCCCCAAAAACAGGTGTGTAGGGGTGTGGGCTCCAGATTGGTTGGAGTGCATATGAAAAGTGAGAGGGTGAGATGTTTAGGATCTCTGAGAATCAGCTAAACCCAAGAGGGACAGTCCCTCCAGGGTCAATAATGCCCCCAGATGTCAAAACATCAGAATATATACTAGAAAACAAAAGGCATGGTTAATATAGCATTGCAGAATGAGAGAAATGCTGGACTAGAAGAGAACTCCAGGATGTCTTCATCAGGGCCCCGTGTCAGGACAGCTCCAGGTTCAAGTGGTGCCATTCAGATGGAAATGATGTGAATAGTACTTCCACTTATGAGTGTACAACCCAGTAGCTGCCATGTCTCAGAAGGTGCAGACATATGTGAGGCTCGGGAGGGCTTCATGGGGCCCTGGTGTAGTGTGAGGCACTTTGGAGCCAGAAGACAAGGACCTTGGGTGCTGGGCCAGGGAGTGGGTTATTTAGAGTGTCAGAAACAGACTCTTCAAGGCCTTTGTGGAAGGGAGTGACAGAAGCTGACTTCTGAGATTCGCCTTCTCTCCTCTCTCTGCGTGGCCTCTAGGGATGAGTTCCTCAGGACCCAACGGTGGGTAGGGCCAAGGTGTCACTTAGACAGTAGAGTGCAGAGGCTGAAAGTGAGGGGTCAGATGCCTGGCTCCAGACCCTGCCTTCTCTGCTTACCAGCTGCTGCACCTTGGGCAGTTACTTAACCTCTCTGTGCCTCAATTTTCTCATCTGCAAAGTGGGAAAATAGCATAACTACATCTCATGGGGATGTTCTGATGACTAAGTAAGATGATAAATGTGAAATGCTTAGCAGAGTGCCTGACATACAATGAGTGGTTAAGAAACATGGGCTATTTTATTAGGCTTCCAAATTTTGGTTCCTTGTCACAAATCCTGCTCTCAGGAGAGAAAAGGAAAGGACTATTCCTGGATCTCCCAGGGGCAGGTACTAAAACTTCTGTGAGAGAATGTTCTCCTCCTTTACGGGAGAGGAAACCAGACTGGGGAGAGAGTGAGTCACTTACTGAAGGTCCCACAGCCAGTTGGTGCAGAGCCAGCACTTGTGCCAGGTTGGACAACTTCTAAGTCAAAACCAGAAAAGAATGTCTTGTTTCTTGCTTTTAGGAATTCATATTCTTTTTACATTTCATTAACTGCTATTATGGGTCACCATCAGGATGGAAATTCAGCTGGAAGGAGGCAGGGGTGGTGAGGAATCAGAGAGGCTGGACCTTCAACCCTGGCTCTACAACCAGTTTCATGCTCAGAAGCGCCCCATCTTGGTTTAATGCTCTGCTGTGGCTGTCTTAACTTTCTTAGTAATTTTTAAACAACGAGCCCCTTGTTTCCATTTCATACTGGGACCCACAAATTATGCAGCTGGTCCTGCCTTACCAGCTGAGCAACCTTGGGCATATTCTTTAATCTTTCTGAGCCGCAGTTTCTTCTTTATAGAATGGGGACATTAATTAATTGCCCCAAAGGAGTCCACAGAGCATAACTGCTAGGAATCAGGGCTTTGGAGTCAGACCTGGGTGTGAATTCCAGCTCTGCCACTTGGCATCGTGTACTGTGAGCAAGCCATTTTTTTCCTCTATGTTTAGTCATGCAACATGATAATGATATCATTACCTATTTCAGAGTTGTTTATAGGGTTTCTGTGAGACAATAAATGCAAACCACTTAGCCCTGTATCTGACACATAATAGGCACACACATTTTTGAGCATTAAATTACACGGCTTTTTCTTCTCCAATTAAAAACAATTACACACAGGTACCATTTAAAAAGAAACAAAACACGAATTCTCTGAACTCAATTACAAATATAAGGAATCCCCTCTTTTCCTTTATTACTGACCCTTTTCCATTTACTATATTTTATTTTCACAAGAGTATTTTATTACCTTTTAATTCCTACGAAGAAGAGATAATTAACTACAAAATGAAAGTGGGGGAAGGATACATATCTCTGTGCCATATCCTCAGTGAAGCCTCAGGGCTGTGACTGTTGCTGTTCCTCTGCCTGTGTACTCGCTCGGTCCCTGCCCTTCCTAGGGCTGGTCCTTCTCTTCAACCAGGTCCCACCTCACAGGTGACTTTGTAAAATTGGCCTCACCTTGATGAGTCCCCCCCAATCTCCACCCCAGCCTCCACTCTCCCTGAGAATTTACTGATTCCTTTAAGTCCTGTTCCCACTCAGGAGCATGACTTGTACATCACTGTTCAATGCCTGGCACATAAAAGTTGCCCAACAAATATCTATGAAATGAGTGAGCAGATGTATGAAAATCAGAACACACATACACAGATACACATGCAGGCATATAAACATGCACACTCCAGTTCTCACATAGGATAGTACACCTTACTTATCAATCATCTGCTTAGCCCCAACCAGCTGCCAAAGGATAGGCTGCTAGGCATTAAAATGGGAAGGATTTGAGACATGGCTGCTGTGTGTGTGTGTGTGTGCGTGTGTGTGCACGTGCACGTGTGTGTGTTTGCATGTGCACATGTGTGTGCTGTGTATGTGTGCACACCCCCCACCCACGTGAATTGAAATGTCGTGGACAAATGTGAATCCTGAAACTGCACTTAAAACTGGCTTCAATTGTTCTGTATATTTTCAACCTTTTTAGTCCCTAGACATTCTCAATAAATGTCAAATGAAAGAACTAGAAATCTGTTCTCAAATTTTGTCTTGCTCACGAAGTTCTTTCCAGTTTCCTGATGACAGAGGAGATATAATTTGGCCCCAAATCAACACTGTGATGACTGACTCTGTGACCTAAGAAAAGCTTCACATCTATCTGGCAGACCTCAGAGTCATGCACGTTGGCAGAGACTTTGGGGCCTTATTCTGGTAGCAACTGGGAAACTGCAGGCAGCCCCTCGCTGAAGCCCAGGATTATGTCAGGCCCTCCTCCCTGGCCTCTCACTGCCAGCCAGGAGAACTGGTGCCACTAGTTAAGGACAGTGTGTAAAGACAGCTTGCTGAGCAGACTGCATTGGAGAGATGGCTGGCTCAGGCCTCTGAGACACCACATTCCATTCCTGGAAGGCTTTGGCCTTCCCCATGCTGTGAGAGGAAACCATCCTATTCTGTGTGGTTCCCTCATGCCAGCATGAGTGCTTCCATTACCCACCAAGTCTCTGATCTTGCTAGTGTTGGGCACCACCTCTTTAGAGCCTGTGCCAAGCCCTCCTTTCCTTTTACCCTGGCTGTCTGGGGGGCCGTGGGTCAGCAGCCAAAGTTGAAGAGAACTATGTGGTGTTCAGAAGCCTGGACCCACCCAAGGCTCGGCTGCAGCTTGCTCCCAGTTCCTTCAACCCTAAAGACCCTCAGCTCACACCCTTCTCAGCTCCAGCAAAACTGATGCTGGAAAGGTACAGAAACCACGCCCTTCAAAGCAGTCCTTCTGAAAGACAATCCTTCTAAGATCAATGAATTCAGCCAACCAGGGTACTTTCTCTTAGATGTATAGAAATGCTTCTCTCTTATGTACAATAAACATGAGCATCTTCCAGGCAATTTTTTTAATCTCTTGACAAATGTATTATTAGTGTAAAGATGGAGCAGTGGTTCTTTAAGAATCTTTACTTACATGGCTTTGAAAAACATTCACAATTGAAGGGTATAGGTTTTCATGCACATATTTTTCAATCTTTTTGAAAAGATGGCTTATGTATACTTTTTCATATTCTAGTTATGTAAATCTCTTTTTAAGCTATCAATTGCGCACAGCTTCAAAGCTTTTTTTTTTTTTTAATGAAAGGACCATTGTCCTAGGTGGTACTAGAGTGCAGGATTTCCCATTTCGCTGAACAAGAGTCGCAAGCTGAAATCAAATTCTCACTTCTGCAGGAAATACAGTCTAAATCTCCAGAGTCTGTTGAATACACTGATACCCTCTATTCCCCATGTGTGAGGGTGGGAGAGGTGGCTCTCTGACAGGGTTAGGAGTGTACACTGTCACAAATGGTTAGCAAGATGCTTGACAAAATGTATCTCAGTTTTCAAAATGACCATAGACTTTGGCCCAGTAAATAGACTCCTGAGAAAGGTAGCCAAAATTCAAAGACTTTTGTACTAATTGCCATTGCATTAAAAAGAACAACAGAAGCATGCTGACATATGATAATCACATGGCCCTATCTAACTACAAGGACACAGTCAAGCACATTTGGATACACCTACAGAAGGGGACGTTATGCAGCCACTGAGGGGGTCAGTGAAGTTTTATGATGTGGGGGAATAAATACAACATAAGGTTAAGTGGAAAACAACATAATGTTCACATGACCATGTATTGAAAGAAGAAAACAATATTGACAATACTGCATTAATTGAACTACGGGAAATTTTTATTGAGTTTATTCTTTTTAAAATCATTTTCATATGAGGATAAAAAATTATAATTTTAAAAAATTACATTAAAAATATCATGGCAGCCCAATTGCCACTTACTACCTCAGGTTCTCTTAACAGAATGCAGAGCTCATAAGTCTTGCCTGAGAAACATCCTTCTTCCTTGCCTGGGGGTGCCCACCTGGTCAGCCAGACAGCCAGCCTCTTTCTGTTGTCACAGAGGGCTCCCGTTGGCAAGTGTGAGCCCCACCCATGCATTAGACATGGAGTGCTTTGTTGGCATTTGGTGATGAGGTTTTTAGAAACCCAAGGAGGCTGAGAGCCTGAGGAACAAAAGCCTTGGAATTTGAGAAGGGATGACATACTGTTATTATAATATTTTCTTCTGGATCTAGAGCCTGAGAAAAGGGCTGAATTTCCCTAGAAGCTCACCAAGGGTGGAAGATTCAGCATGTGTGAGGCTGTCATTAACCAAACCTCCCGGCTGGGCTTGGTGGCTCACGCCTGTAATCCCAGCACTTTGGGAGGCTGAGGCAGGCGGATTGCAAGGTCAGGAGATCAAGACCATCCTGGCTAACATGATGAAACCCCATCTCTACTAAAAATACAAAACATTAGCTGGGCATGGTGGTGGGCGCCTCTAGTCCCAGCTACTCGGGAGGCTGAGGCAGGAGAATGGCGTGAACCTGGGAGGCGGACCTTGCAGTGAGCTGAGATTGTACCACTGCACTCCAGCCTGGGCGACAGAGCAAGACTCCATCTCAAAAAAAAAAACCAAACCTCCCAGCAGGTAGAAGGTCCCTGCTCCTTGCCTGCCTGGTTCAGCCTGCGTGAGGGTGGCTGCTACAACCAGAGATGCAGAGTCTCAGGCCAGAGACAGACACTGGCACTGGGGAATGCAGAGAGGGAACACAGCTTTCTCAGCACTGTCCACCAGCAGAGCCTTGTTACTAAAACAAGAGTAACCAAATAATAATGCTTGTCTTAAACTGTGGCTGAAAGTGAGTTCACATTTTACCCTAAATACCAACCTCCACCAACCAAGAACTTATCAGAAATGAGTCCTCCTCAGAATGCATTAGTTTTTAGAGGCCCCAGACATGTTCTCCGCATTCCCCACACATGTCTCCCTGGGCTTCCACACCTGCCGGGGCCCCACTGTCCATGCCTGCTGCTCATGTGGCCAGGACTGGCCCTCTTCACCTGACCAGGGAACACCCAAGCCACAGGGGCCCAGACTGGCTGGGATCCATGGAAGGTGGGGAGAAGGGGCTCTCCCCGAGGAGACCTACCTTGTGCCTTTGCCAGGTGAACTCTGGTTATTATGTCCACTGCCTCACAGAATCTCTCTAGACAGTTCGATCTACTTACCTCATGGTCTGCATTGGAAACCTCACCACATCTCTAATAAAAACCAACAGTAACACACTTACAATGAACTTATTTTTGACAAATGCCTCCAAAACATACACTGTGGAAAAGACAGTCTCTTCATTAAGTGGTGCTGGGAAAACTGGATATGCATACGCAGAAGAATGAAACTAGACCCCATCTCTCACCACATACAAAAATCAAATCAAAATGAATTAAACACTTAAATATAAGACCTCAAACTACGAAAACAGCTATAAGAAAACATTGGGAAAAATCTCTAGGACACTGATTAGTCTGGGCAAAGATTTCTTGAGCAACACCCCACAAGCACAGGCAACATGTTCACAAGGTGAACATGGACAAATGGGATCACAACAAGTTAAAAAGCTTCTGCACAGCAAAGGAAACAATCAACAAAGTGAAGAGACAACTCACAGAATGGAAGAAGATCTATGCGAACTACCCCTCTGACAAGGGATTCATGACCAGACCATACGAGGAATTCAAACAACTCTACAGGAAAAAAATTCTAGGAATTCGATCGAAGGATGGGCAAAATATTTGAACAGACATTTCTTAAAAGAAGACCTACAAATGGGAAACAGGCATATGAAAAGGTGCTCAACATCACTGATCATCAGAGAAATGCAAATCATAACTGCAATGAGATATCATGTCACCCCAGTTAAAATGGCCCATATCCAAAAGACAGGCAATAACAAATGCTAGCGAGGATGTGGAGAAAAGGGAACCCTTGTACACTGTTGGTGGGAATGTAAATTAATACAACTACTATGGAGAACGGTTTTGAGATTCCTCAAAAAACTAAAAAAGTAGCTACCATTTAATCCAGCAATCCCATTCCTAGGTATATACCCCAAAGAAAGGAAATCAAGTGTATTGAAGAGATATATGCACATCTATGTTTGTTGCAGCACTGTCTACAATAATTAAGATTTGGAAGTAACCTAAGTGTCCATTAACAGATAAATGGATACAGCAAATGTGGTATATATACACAATGGAGTACTATTCAGCCATAAAAGAGAATGAGATCCGGTTATTTGCAACAGCATGGATGGAACTGGAGATCATTATGTTAAGTGAAATAAGTCAAGCACAGAAAGACAAACATTGCATATTCTCACTTATTTGTGGGATCTAAAAATCAAATCAATTGAACTCATAAATATAGAGAGTAGAAGGATGGTTACTAAAGGCTGAGAAGGGTGGTAGGGGGAGGTGGGGATGGTTAACGGATATGAAAAATACAAAGAATGAGTAAAACCTACTATCTGACAGCAGAAGAAGGTGACTATAGGCAATAACTTAACTGTATATTTTAAAGTAACTTAAAGAATATAATTTGATTGACTGAAACTCAAAGGATAAATGATTATGAGGGGATGGATACTCCATTCTCCATGATATGCTCATTTCAGTTTGCATTCCTGTATCAAAACATCTCATGAACCCCATAAATATATATACCTACTATGTACCCACAAAAGTGGTAAAAATAATTTTAAAAAATTTTTTTAAAAGATACAAAAATATATTCAAGATAAAAAAAGGAAAAGAAAACAAACAGGAAAACAAAACACACTAGTCCATCTACCCCATCACTTACCTTTCTCCAAAACCCTTCTCTGCAACACAAATGCCTGTCTCCTGTCAGTCATAGAGCCACAACGTTGATAGAAGAGCGGACGGAAATGCCCCGGAGGTGCAGCAGTTAAGCAGCAAGCTCTCCTGCGGATGCTGTTCCCTGCTCCTTCCCATCACTGGCCCCTTCCCCAATCCCTTAGGCATCTGGCTAATGTATTCATCCTTCAGATTTCAGCCTAGGTGCCACCTTCTTGGGGAAGCTTTCTCAAGCCTGGCCACTGTACCTTACCTCTATTGTCACAGACCCTAGGCTTTGCTTGTCAGTGCCCTGACTGCCCTGTATTGGAATGGACTGCTCACCTGTCTGCCCTCACCTCACCACCGCTCCAGCTCATGGTTCCCAGGGGCTGGTTGGGTGCAGAGTAGGCCCTGGGGGAAGTTTCTTGAGTAGAGTGGAAGCTCAGTTAGGCCAGGACTACACTGTCCCTCTGCATGGTTAGGGTGGGGTCAATGCTCCAAGCCCCTAAGTTGGTACTTCATGGGTCACACCACACTTAACAGAGCTCCTGGGGCCAACCTCGGCCAGCTCGTGGCTCTCCATCCAGTTCCTCCCTCCACCAGGATCTCTGGGAGGTAGACTTGGGGAGAAGGGGGCACTGTTCTGCCCACTTTAGAGATGAGGACAACTGTGGCAGGGAGAGGGGGTGACTTTCTGTGGTCACACACATTATGAGAATCCAAGTACGGCTGTGGGCAGACGGCAGCATAGGTACCCAGGCTGGCTGGGGCTGCCCTCCACTGGGTCATGCAGAGAGCAGGAAGGAAGCCACCATTTAACAGGCACTTTGCCGGGCCTCTTACACATGTTATCAACCTGCACAGCATCCATCTGAGGAAGGGATTAGCAGGGTAATTTTACCATGGAGACAATTGAGGCTGAGATATCAAATGATCTGCCTAAGGTCACACAGACAGCAAATAATGCTGACAGGCTGGCCAGACTCCCAAAAGCACTTTAGTCACTTCTACTTGCTCTCCTCTGCCTTCACTTTCCTCATTGCTAGAATTAATTTAGGCATTCCTACCTGCCAGACACAGTTCTGCCTTGTGACAACCCTCTGCGATAGGTACTGCTATTAACCTCATTTTGCAGATGCCACATCTGAGGGTTCTGAGAGGTTAACTGACTTATCCAATGTCCTTGAGTCAAATGGAACTGGATTTGAACCTGGGTCTTTCTGACTTTGGAGCCTGCACTCTGAAGCTGTATCCTCTGCTGACTCCCTGCAGGGAGACATTCTAGCCTGCTGCAAAATTTCAAAGAACTGTCAGTGGAAGAGGGAGTAGGCAGACTGTGCAGCTCAGGGACAGACCCAGGTCCATGGGGAGATGAGGTAGCATGTGGGGCTCTGAGTCAGGAGGCCTGATTCTAGCTGTGGTTCCACCTCTCTACATAAACTTGGGCAAGGCTTTTCCCCTTATGGCACCTGAGAAGTCATCTAAAGTTGAATGATGAATGACCTTGTTATCCTGAATGAAGACAGGTCCCAGTGGTGGGCCTGGGTGACAAAAGTGATACCCCTCCCACCTCCACCATCCACAAGCCATGGTCCTCTCTCAAGTCTGCCTTACTATCCAATGACATATTTTCTTTTCAACATGGGGGAAGAGTTCTAATTTCAGAACTTTCCCCCAAATAGCTTTCCTCCAATGGCCTCAAAAGATGCCAGTGTTCTCCTTTCCTTTGAGATGCATTGTAGGAAATTGGGCAGGATCTCTATGTCTGCAGACAGATGGAGCTGGCCTCAATATTACTAGCTGTGTGGCAAGTATATTAACCTCAGTAATCTCTTCTGTAAAATGGGAAAATAACAGTTTTCAGGGTTCAGTGAAGAATAAATGACCACGTGCATGCAATGAATGCCCTTAGATAAGGCTTGGCAAATAGTAAGTGCTCAGTGAGTGGTAATGATTATTACTGTTATTATTATTGAGTACTGTTTGGGATGAGTGAAGTCCGCCCACACCCTCTTCCCCTCAGGGCTGATGTTATTGGACCTAGAAAACCTCCAAGTCTCATTACCCTCCAGGCTTATCCACAGGAGAGTCAGATCAAAGCAGACTTGAGCATGGGCACTTTTATCTGGCAGCTCTTTAAGCACATTAACATACCATTGAGTAGGTAAGTCAGCATCCTGTACAGAGCCATTTGTTGCACCTTAATGATCAGCTATGTCAGTGATGTCAAAACAGGTCATTATTCACAGAGAAGTGCCCCCATGAGGCCCTCCGCCAGAAGATCAGCTGCTTGCCAGGAAGATCTGAGCAATCCCCTTAGCAGCTGCAAACCCCAGAGCACCTGCCCTGGGGTCACGCCTCTGCGTGGAATCCAGTGGAATCCAGGCCTCAATAATGACTTTTCCAATTATTTGAGGAAAAAATACTCCATTGTGATTTTTTAAATTGAGATAAAGGGAACTAAAAAGTGCTGCTATTCTCTGAGCCCCATAGTATGTGGTTCTGTGCAAGGCTCTCCACTGGCAGCCTTGCAGCTGGTCCTCATAAGAAGGCATTTACATTTAGGGAAGCCAAAGCTGAATAGCAGTGACTTTCCCAAGGTTGCAGAGTGAGCTATGGCATAGCTGAGACTGAAATCTGAGTTCCTGGACCGACCCCCAGGACTGTACACTTTCTACCCCACCCCACTGTCTCCCTTTGATCCCAATCTTAAGTACAAAAATCCAGGACATGATGCTTAAGCCACACAGCCTTACTCAATTCTATGGATTTAAATGTGTGTACTCATGTGTGTGTGTGTTCATTTGCATGACGGTGTCTATTTTCCCAATTTAATCATAGCATTCATTTGCATAGGGATTTAAATTTTGTGAAGTACTTCTACGCTGGAATCTCTTTTGGTCTTAACAATCTTACAAAATAGCTTGGCCAAGGATTATGATTCTTAATTTACAGTTAGGGAACCAAAGCTCAGCCAGAGAAATAGCTTAAGCAAAGCCTGTGGCCAGATTATGACCCAGCTAAGGATAGGGTTCAGCCCTTCTCACTCCATACCTAGCTCCATCTCCACTGGTTTGCACCTGACCCCATTCCCCCATCACCTACCCCTGTGTGGGGTTCAGGGCATATGCTTAGAAAAGGGAAGAGGAGCAGAAGGAACCAGAGGAAGAATGTAAAAGAAATGAAGGGGAAGGAGAGGCAAGTCAAAAACGGGGACAGGGAGAAGAGAGGTTATTGATAAAGAGGAGAGATTCAAAAAGATAGGAAAGAGACTGTGAGAGTGGAGGAAGAAGCTGAGCCCTCTGGTATGAAGCTCAAAAAGTCAGTGCTGTCCTATTGAATGGAAGGGTATATGGGTAATTTTTCATGCTGAATTCTCTTTAAGGAAAAGGTAGAGTCTTCCTGCCCTGGTGTAAGGAGCCACACCTGGGCCCAGCATCTTTGGGTTTGAAGCTTGACACCCAAGTCTCAGGCCCACTTTGTGTTTCTCTGGCCCATGAGATAATCAGAGGTAACTTTAGTTTCAGGCAAGTAGTAGCTGAAAGATGGACAGTCTTCAAGCCTGGGTTTATTTTTGAACGCATTATAACTTCAAGACAATGGTTCCCTATACCTGGTTCAATCAAGGAAATGAAAGTTGTGGCACCTCTTAGGTGCTACGTAGACATTGTCCCATTGAACTCCAGCTACCATTTCCAGGTAAGTCTCATCACCATCTTATAGATAAGGTAACTGAAAAGTTAAATACATTGCTTAAGGACATACAGGCTATGTCTCTCTTCTAAAATGTTTTCTGATATACCCTTTTATAAAGCTCATAACATCCCCCTTTGGAAATTCTCAATCCCCTTTTTCTATCCTCTTTCTTCTGACACAGTAAGATGCCCTCTGGAATAGGCTGATACAAATTTGAATTCCATATTTACCATTTACCGCTGTGAGATTTTGGGCAAGACAGTCAATCTCTCTAAGTGTTCCTTATCTATTAAATGGGCTAGAATTGCTTATCTCACAGGATGTTCCTGCCCTTTGTGCAGTGAACTTTGCTTTGGACTTTTACACTTCTTTGCCTCTATCTAAATATGTCCATTTGATCTCCCATTCTTTCAAGGCTTTGCTACGCATCTAATCACCCACTCCCTGCTAAGGCGCCAACGGACAACAAGAGCTTCACACAGGGGTCACGAAACTTTTTCTGTAAAGAACCAAATAGTAAATCTTTAGGCTTTGAGGGCCACATAATCTATCGAAGCGACTCGGCTCTGCTGTTGCAGGGTAACCATAGGCACTATGTGAACTAATGAGTGTGGCTGTGTTCCAATAAATCTTTATCTACATGCACTAAGAATAAAACTTCATATAATTTTAATGTGCTATGAAATATTATTTTTCTTATTTTCAACGATTTAAAATGTAAAAACCATCTCTTAGTTCACAGTTGCACACAAACAGGTAGTCAACCAGATTTGGCCTATAGGCTACACTTTGCTGACTCCTGGCTTAACACCTGACTCCTGCAGGAGGTATTTTCATTTTTCATGGGGGGATTATCTATTAAAATAAAAGGTTGGTACTGCAATGGTGGAACCTCAGACACCCTGGCAGGACAGTAAAAGAGAGAACTGAGGGCAAGAATCCTTCTTTACTCTGTCTTTCTGGCAATGCCCTGAGCCCACTTTCCAAGCAAATCTGGACATCTTCTTGGGCTTATCACCCTCTGATTTGAAGTCAATGCCTTTCATGTAGTAAAATGTAAGCCAGATCCTCAGTTTATTTAATAACCCATCTAACTTTTGGAAGGGGCAAGGTGACCAGCTGACCCCTGGGGACTGGGTGTTTATCTCCTTGGTAGGATGGTGGCAGGTGACAGCTGCAGAAGGAACTGGGACATACACTTGACAAGGTGTAGCAGGGTCCTCTTCAGCCCCAGACACGCCCAACTGCCACCTTTGTCCCTTTGCCTATGGAGTCTCATGAGATTTGCCTGCAAATCTAACCTTGATGCCCACTTTAACTTGAGTTTGGAATAAACAAATACATGACTTTTAGTACTTTTGGGGGAGTGCTCTACTTGAAAGTGCACTCAGAAATAATCATTCTTTTCTGCTGGTCCCCCTCCCGTGAGTCTCTGCATTCCAGCCACCATCTATGTGGTTTGCCGAGGAGTCCTTCTTCCCTAAGATACTCTTAACCACATGGAGGCAGGAAAGCCTCTGTGGCTCCGCTGTCCTCAGAATGATATAGGAGGAGGCCCTCCCTCCATGACCTGGTCCTCAGTTGGCCAGTCCAGTCTTCTTCCCCCTGATCCGGCCACACTGTGCTCCTTCCTACCTAACACCTGTTTTCTAGTCTGGAATACCCCCTCCTCTCTGTGCTAAAGCCCAGTATTTTTCTAGATTTGCTCCAGGAACATCTCCCTGGGGCTCCTGCCTGGTCCAAGGTTAAGTATCCCCTTTGTCTTCCCACGGTCCCTCCAGTGCAGCTTTTATCCTCAGCATTTCTATCATCTCCTTCTATAATTGGAGTTCTGGTAGATCCTACCCGTATCGCCAGCCTTTAGCACACAGTAGGCCTTCACTAAAGGGTTAACTAATTCACTCCAAAAAAAAATATTTCCCACCAGGTAATATGCATTCAATTTCAGTGTCTCTCACAATGCCAATAACTAAAAGCAACAAATCTAGCCAGCATTAGATTAGTTGCTGCTAATCTAATGCTGATTAGATGCTGTCTTTCTGCCACTGTCTTTTCAACACAAAAGTGTTAGACACACTCAGCATCTAGTAAGTATTTTCTGCATGGTCTTAGTCAAAGTGAAGTTGATGGAAGCAGCCAGACCTACCCCAGACTTATTAAATCGGGATCTGCCTTTTACCAAGATCCCCCCTACTGACTGATGTGCATGTTTGAGTTTGAGAAGTGCTTCTCCAAAAGCTGCCACCCTTCCTTCCTAATGAAGGACCTGTTTGTGGGATGGTGGAAGACACAGTGCAGACAATCTGACGCACCTGGAGAATTATTCAAAACCCAAAGAACAGAGAGGAAATGGTTCAATTATGTGGCTGCATCTCTCTTTCTTTTCCTTTTAAATAGGACATCTTATTGGGAAAGTAAAAGGAACCGAAATCAGTTGGCCTGTGGGAGAAACTCTTCCAACTGGTGGTGGTGTGTGAATTGCTGCTGAGCAAGGTGTAATTAGCTGCCATGGGATCACACTCATGGATGAGGTGAGCAGACAAAGAAGGGCTCCTTGGGGGCTGGAGAGCTGATTCTTCAGTCTGGGGAGCCTCAGACACAGAAAAGCTGGAAGTCCAGTCAGCAACACATCTGGGGAAAAATAGTGAAAGCCCACAAGGAAAGTCTCTGGTGGCTCTCTTCAAAGGGGAATAATTTTGCATAAAGGGATAGTGAAATACTGAACTTTGGGTTCATTCTAGCAGAACAAATAATGAATCCAAAATCTGACTTGCAACAATAAAAGGGAAAATGTACCAAGTAAGTGTTGTGGAAGATAATCTTTTCAGCTTGAAACATAGAAAAAGAGATGGGCCAAGGGATTAAAAAGAATAAAGGAAAGCATAAACAAGGGATGCATTTCTCCAAACAGCATAACATAAAATAAAATAAAAACTAAACAAACAAACAGAAAAACCCCAAACTAGCCACTGAATTACAAACGATCTTCTAAAGGACAGGTCAGTGCCCCTGTAAGGAGGGTTCAGCAGGGACATGTGGCTAAGCTCAATCTCTGGCTGGGCCCACTGCTGTTACTGCCACCCTCACCCTGACAGCCTCCAAGGGTACTACATCCTCTGCAGTTCTGTGGTCCACAAAGGGATGCAGGTCCTTCTCCAAGTCATCATAGCACACACAGGCCCAGGCTTGGGTAATTTCATTCAGTTGACAAGAGGGAAACACTAAGAAGACCAAACTGGGTTCACTGTATAGTGCTCAGGTGATGAGTCCACCAAAATCTCACAAATCATAACTCAAGAACTTACTCATGTAACCAAATACCACCCATTCCCCAAAAACCTGAGGAAATAATAAAAAAAAAAGAAAATAGAGAAAGCTTAGAAACACTCAAGTTGAGACATGTGCATACTGGGATCCCCACAAGGCTATCTAGCAGCCCGTTTAGAGGATTCTCCATCTCTGGGAGTGTCTGTAGCCTTCTTTTTACTCTACGTGTAATGAGATCCATGCCCAAGCCCTCCACTATCAAGCACATATATCCAGGAGACTCAAATCTCCATCTCTAGCACATGCCTGTCTCCTAAGCATCAGATGTGACAATCCCACTGCCCACTAGACATCTCTGGCACCTCACATTGATCTTTTCTCTAAAATGGACTCTTTAGCTGCTGCACATAACTCCTTCTCCTTCCATGTTGCCACCTCAGCGACTGGCATCATAATCCATCTGGGGGCCCATGTGCCAAACGGGAGAGGCAGACCTATCCTTCTCTTCCTTATCCAGTTTATCTACCATGGTCCACTGAGTCTATCTACTATTTCTCAAACCTGTTCCCTCTTTATTTTTATATATATATTATATATATATATATATATATATATATATATATTTTTTTTTTTTTTTTGAGACAGTGTCACTCTGTCGCCCAGGCAGGGGTGCAGTGGCGCACTACTGGCTCACTGCAACCTCCACCTCCCAGGTTCAAGTGATTCTCCTGCATCAGCCTCCCAAGTAGCTGGGATTGCAGGCATGCACCACCACGCCTGGCTAATATTTTGTATTTTCAGTAGAGACAGGGATTCGCCATGTTGACCAGGCTGGTTTCAAACTCCTGGCCTCAAGTGATCCACCCGCCTCGGCCTCCCAAAGTGCTAGGATTACAGGTGTAAGCCACCACGCCCAGCCCCGTTCTCTCTTTAAATGATGCTTTGTAGACAATAGCTCATCTGTTAAAGGTGGAAAATACCATATAAGAAAATAAACAGTAAAAGTGAAAACAGTACTCTTAGAACTCAAACAGTCTATCTGGTTCCACAGATGACTCCTTACTCATTCTTTCTTGCTGGGCCCCATATAACATCAGGTAACCATAGGTCCTTACTAGGAGGACAACATTCAAAACCTCTCCTGCCCATCCTAACTACTCTACCAAGACCCTGCCCTTAAAGACTTCAAAGATAGCTTTTGTACGTCATCTCCTTCTTTCTCCCTTAAGACAGTCAGTGCTAAAGACTAAACGTTTGTGTCCTCTCCAAATTCATATGTTAAAACCTAATCCCTTAAAGAAAATGTAGTTCATATATATACACCACGGAATACTATGTGGCCATAAAAAGGAACAAGATCATGTCCTTTGCAGGGACATGGATGGAGCTGGAAACCATTATCCTCAGCAAACTAATGCAGGAACAGAAAACCAAACACTGTATGTTTTCATTTATAAGTGGGAGCTGAACAATGAGAACACATGGACACAGGGAGGGGAACATCACACACTGGGGCCTGTCAGGTGGCAGGGAGGAGGGAGAGCATTAGTATAAATAGCTACTGCATGTGGCGCTTAATATCTAGGTGATGAGTTGATAGGGACATCAAACCACCACGGCACACATTCACCTATATAACAAACCTGCATGTCCTGCACATGTATCCCAGAACTTAAAATTAAATTAAACTTTAAAAAGAAAGACTGCAAATTCAAAAACCTGGCATGAGAGGCAGGATGCAAGCCTGTCATTAGCATGCGACCTGCTGCAGGTGCATCACTTTCCTAGTTCCTAATATAATTTTTCATCCCTGAAAACTAGAGGTACCTCTAAGCACACTGTGAGTTCTCAAAGCTCAGAACAAAACAAAGAGAAGTAGTTCTCCCTTCCACTCACACAGGTCTGGCTTATGCTTTGAGCCATCCTCTTCCCTGGCCAACTGAGAATGGGAGTGTTCCCTTCAGCAAAGTTCCACCTCACTGCAGAGTGAGCTGACCATTATCACCTATTCAGATTTAAAACCTCAGAATACAGCAGAGAAGACAAAGCTCACATAAGAGCAAAATGTATGTGCCTGGCACCCTGGGCTTGTTTTCTGGATGCAAAGTCTTCCTTCCTCCCCTTGCTGTAAGCTAAACCCTTGATAAGCCCCACCCTGCCCATTGGTGAGTGATGCTAGCAAACACACTTTTAGTTCATGCTTAGGTGATGGATGGAAAATTCAGTGCCATGGGCTGCAAGAAGTGTGGTTCCACCCTAAGGGAGAAGATAAGACCAACCCACAGAGAAAAGGCAGGAATAAGAAAACCATAGCCTTGGTAGATAATACTTTGGCCAAGGTCTGAAAGGCAGGCAGCGGAAGAGCCGGGGTCTGAGATGTCCTTCTGTGCATAGCTGGGTAAGGCCAGCAGCATTCAGAGAAAGCCTCTTCTGGTCCTGCCCATGGAAGGGGCAATTGTGATAAACAATGAGGGCCACTGCCCTGGGGCATCACTGGAGTCTGAGAGCAAGTCCTCATGGGCCCTGCAAAGGAAGGAAAGGCTCCAGCTGTGGGGCAGGGTTCCGTGCTCTGAGAAAGCTCCCTGGAAGAAGCTGGCCACAGTAAGGACCGAGTGACATGCTGATTGGGAGTGCTTGGGGGAGGTGGGAGCTCTTGCGTGTAATGGATTGGATTCACTGTGCTGCAATCCCCTCCTGCTTAAAAGGAAATGGCTTAGAACAGGTACCAGAATTCAAACTGCCAAAGTGCATTTGCTTGGTTACTCCAGTTGCTTGTGAGGAGTCAGTTTGGGAGAGGCCTCTGTTCTCCCAGAGAATTAAGTGGAATTACGTCTGGCAAATGCACACAGCCCCCTCTCAACTGGATCTGAGGGGGTTGAGGCTCATTGCAGCTCCTCACCCTGACCTCGAAACCTCAACCACCCACCCTCCCCTACCACAGGCCCCTCCAATCTTGCTTTCCACATCTCTCCAGTCACAGCCTTCTGTGCAAGCCAAACTGCTCTCCTCATATTGTTCATTGGTCCCCTGAATGTTCTCCCCTCTCTATGTTCCTTGCCCATTTACAAAGTACAGGATTCACCCCATACTGGCTCCATGAGAAGCCAACCCTTTCCCCCAAGGCATTTGATGCCCACTCACAGTAAAGGGCAGTCTGCATCATCTGCAAGTAACAAGCAAGCCAGTAAAACATAGTTTGTTCCAGTTTGCTCTACACAGCTGGGAGAAGGGGCAGGACAAGAGACATACAACTCAGACCAGTTGTGGTCAGTTCTTACCTGGAGAAAGGTGAACTTCCAGTTAAGAGGCTGCAGCCCTGACCAGGGATATAAGAGAGAATAGGCCCCAAGATGAGTGAGTAAGAGTTGAGGGTTGTCCAAGTGGAGGCATGAAGTGAATTAGTAGGCTGGGAGGAGGAGAGGAGGTTCCTCTCTAGGTCTGGGAGCTGGGACAGGAATGCTAGAAAGGCCTTATGGCCTGTTATAGATATCAGAGAGCCTGGAGGGCCTGTCTATGATCTGGAAGTCTATTGGGGCAGTGACTGAGAGAGAGGACATCCCAGACTCTGGATCCGGATGCCAAACACAGTTTGGCAGTTTGAATTCTTGTACCTGTTCTCAGTCATTTCCCTTTAGGCAGGAAGGAATTGCAAGGGGTAAGCTGGGGGAAAAAATTAAGGATGAAGAACTCATTGTCAGCTTCTGCCACTACAGGCTGGCAGCTGTTGGGAATAACACTCAAAATCCTAAGGAAATTGAACACTCAAACAAAGGATCCTTAGCAAATCAATTTTACTTCTGTGCAGAGGGGTGCTTCTCCTTGGCCAGTCGCCATGAGAGCACACCTGAACAAAGGGGCAGGAGAGCCTTTATTCCTGATGCAAGTCCTGCCCCTGTACCCTTTCCCCATTGGCCAGGGTCAGGTCCCACAATCTGAACTAATCCCGGTTGCCTAAACATTTGAACTTTCTTTAGATAGGGTGGGCACGTAAGGGAGAGAGGGGAAAAGGGGAAGGGGTGTCTGCAATGAGCTAGAGAGCTAGTCTTCTTTCCAAATAAGGAAAGGAATGTGAGCTGGTACTGATAAGCCTGGTACTGTGGCATGTCTGGGCATGTAGCGAAGGCAGAAAGGAAAAAAGAGAAAAAGAAAAAATGGGTGGTGGGGGGTACTATGAATTAAAGAATAAAGGATTGATTAGGCTATTTGAAGAGAAACCTCATCATATCCCACACAGCTAAGGCAGGGAAGCCACTATGAAGTAGTTGATTCTGATGTTACTTACATGTGTTTAAATCACTGTGCCCGACACTATGAATGGATGCAGGGAATTGCCTCTTCCCTGCTTTCTTTATTCCACAGAAAGGTACATTTTTTTAACCAAAGTTTTGCTGACCATTTCTCCATCATTAAACACTTGCTAAATGCCTGCATCATGTCTGGTTCTGTGCTGGGCACTGGAGTGTGCTGGGCACTGGAGACATAACAGCAAATGGGCACCGGCCTTGCCCAACAAGGTTTGTCCAGAGCTGCAAACAGGAGTGTGCGCTATAAGGTGGTGCTCAATACATTCTTCACTCGTAGAGTTAAACATTGTGACCAGGTTTTTCCTTGCATATATTTAATAAGTACAAATTCTGTTAGGAAATTATATTTAAATTTAGGAATAAAAATGTAATCACACATCTGTAGGTGCCTCATTTGTCAAAGTCAAAGAAGCATTGGGACTATTCTTCTGACATAGCTGTGTGTTTTGCTTTTCCTACTTAAATTCTCATTGTGAACATATTTCATGCATACAGAGTTTATATATCCTTTCCAGGTTTTCCTCTTCAAAGGCCACACCTTCATTGGAGCTAATCTTCATGAGTTAAAATCAAAACAAGGTGAGTTCTTAACTCATATATCTTTTCATTCATTCATTCATTCATTCATTCATTCATTCATTCATTCAATGACTATTTCTTGAGCACCCACAATTGGCACTAGACACTGCACCAAGCTTGAGAAATTCAGTGGTGAACAAGACAGAATTCTGTCTGCAGGGTCCTCGGGTCTAGTGTTATAGCCAATCAGAGCTCAGGCTCCCTGAGGTTGGGAAAACAAAGTTTCCCACTCTGGCTTGTCCTTCTTTCTATGTCTCTTCCTTGATCCTAACAGACTGACACAAAGATGACTCTGCTTTGTTCTTTACCTCTCATGTGCCTTACCTGTGGTTCCTTTACTGAGCATTTCATCTTTTCTACTTTGTTCAAAGGCATACAACTCTGGCTCTCTCCAGAGGTGGGTTAAATTACCCCTTCCGATCTTTTCAGTTTTAAGTTTTAGGGAGATCAAGTTGTGCAAGGGAGGAGTGCTTTGAGAACTGCCTTCTGAGGGGAATGATGTCAGGCAGCTTCTGAAACAGGTGTCCTTACTTTGTACCATGATGTCCTGCCAATCTGACCCTGATGAATTGGATTAGGAATGAATAACTGACTAAAAGACAGTCATTCAAAGACTGACCAGAGATTTATAGGGTGGTCTGGCATCAGTCTTCCCTACAGGGATGTGAGTGACTAACACCAACTCTTTCTGGGGAATTTAAGAATTAAAGATAGCAGAGAGAGAGAGAGAGAGAAAGAAAGAGAGAAAATATGAGAATATAAGAGGGAGGCAGAAGCTTAAAGACACACCAAGAGAAGGCAGTACACAGAAATGAAGCAGTTTATGAGTTATGAGTAAGCAATAGCCTGCAGCATCTTCAACACATGAAGTAGAGACAGGGAGTCATCGGGCAGCCAAAATAATGGTGCAGAGATAATTCTAGAATCCCTGCTCAGCCACCAGATCTATTGGCATCACCACTAAAGCTATTATTATTCCACAAATCACTCAAATCTCTGTAAGGTCCATCTATGCAGCTGTCCTTACCTTCCTTACTTGCCCTCAGTTCAGTGATAAACTGTTATCTAAGGGTGACCTAAGCATTTAGTTTCCTTTGCATTCTAAGAGCTCTAAACTGACACAAAAATTCACCTCCATCCAAAGCCATTGCTTCTTCATTCCCAGAGTCAACATTTTATACACTCCCTAATCCAGAGTCTGGATTCTGGGTCTCCTGCCTCTGCCTGTGTGCATTCTGTGTGAGCACAAAGAACATGACGACTTTCCCCAGGTGTTGATCCATGATGCAAAACTTGAAATGCATCAGGTAGACCCAGCGCCCTAGGGTAAAGTGAATAGGCTTGCTGGCAATTTCTCCTACATGCTGTGAGATAATTACTATTGATCGAAGATGTCATGAGATTGGAGAAAGGGAGCACTGGACAAACTGGGCACATGAGGTTAGAGGAGATGTCTTCGACATTCTCAGCTGAAAAATGGGGATAATATATCACCTAAGAGTTGTGAGAATAAGCAAGCTACTTTATTTCTCACAGCAAAGTGACTGTACTTAAAAAAGTTATGTGTTGTGATGATTTGAGGACAAGTAAACCACCTTCTATACATCAGACCATGCTGCCTTCACACAAGACTGATAAAACAGGCCCACCTTGCCAGCCAGGCTTGCAAACTGGCTTCACATCCACCTGCACCAGGGTGTCCTGAGCAGCGGGCTTCTGTCCACAGTCGTAGGCGGTCACCAGGATCTCATACTGGTGTTGTTTGTCATAGCTCAGCTTCTCAGTGTTCCTGATGTTACCTGAGGAACAGAGATATTCAAAAGCATTTCAGGTCAATTTAACTGCACTGTACTTCTCCCAGATCTCTTCTCCACTCCACCCACCTTCACAAGAAGAAAGTGACCCTTTTCCTTATCTCTTTGTAAAAACAAGGGCAAACAGGAGCATGGCTCCACTTGTAGCGTGCTTATGTTTTGGTAGCAAATTCCTGGGAACCCACTGGCTGAAGCCACCTAGCTGCGCAATAGGACTGCCAGGGAATTTTGAGCACACGCCTGAAATCCAGCTGGCTTGTGTTTATAAGTAATGAGCTGCCAGAAGACTTCCTCCTGAAGTACAGCCGTGTGATTGTGTCCCTGATGTAGGGCAAAGACCATTCATCTGCAAGGATATCTCTGGGAAAAAGATGGAATTCAGAAAATGTCCTGACACATATTTTTTAACATCTGGGCTTGTCGCCAGGAATGTTCACTGCCTCGTCTCACATTATTTTTGCTACCAAATAGGAAGTAAAATCAATAAGAAAACGTGTGACCTCCCTTCTGAAAGTGACATAGAATAACACACTTTTCGCCCCGAAGAAGACATTTTTCTTCTCTAAGAGAGACCAAGTAACTTTTTTCTGAGTTGTTTGTGTGTTTTTGCTCATGTGGGTTTCATATTATAGTTCTGAAATAAATATTTGGTAATTAATGAGCAAAATGTTAATTCATTATTTTTTGCTGAAATACAATTTTAGTTCCAAAGAACTAATAAAGACCTAAAGTGAATTTAATACTTTTAAGCTTTAAATTCTAAGAGATTAAAATATTTTGCTGAGAATAATTTCATTCCTACTGCTTTTTTTTTTTTTTGGCGGCAGAGTTGACAGCAAATTAGAACTCAAATGTTATCATCGTTTACCAGAAACTAAATTTTAAAAATTGAAATTAAAAAACAAATGAACAAAATAGGCTGGGTGCAGTGGCTCACGTCTGTAATCCCAGCACTTTGGAAGGCTGAGGTGGGTGGATGGCTTGAAGACAGGAGTTTGAGACCAGCCTGGCCAACTTGGTAAAACCCCATCTCTATTTAAAAAAACAAAAATTAACCAGGTGTGATGGTACACATCTGTAGTCCCAGCTACTCAGGAGGCTGAGGCACGAGAATTGTTTGAACCTGGGAAGTGGAGGTTGTAGTGAGCAGAGATCGCAACACTGTGCTCCAGCCTGGGTGACAGAGCAAAACTGTCTGAAAAAAAACAACAAAATAAACAAAGAGGTAATGGCTGACACACACACACACACACACACACACACACATATATATATATATATTTTTTTTTTTTTTGAGACAGAGTCTGGCTCTGTCACCCAGGCTGGAGTTCAGTGGCATGATCTCAGCTCCCTGCAATCTTTCACCTCCTGGGTTCAAGTGATTCTCCCGCCTCAGCCTCCCAAGTACTGGGACTATAGGTATGTGCCACCACGCCTGGCTAATTTTTGTGTTTTTTGTAGAGATGGGGTTTCGCCATGTTGGCCAGGCTGGTCTCGAACTCCTGATCTCAGGTGATCCACCTGCCTCATCCTCCCAAAGCGCTGGGATTACAGGTGTGAGCCAACATGCCCAGCCTGACTCAGGTATATTTTTATATTTCATCAAAACTAAAGAAAAATTGCCTAAATGAGCTTTCTTCTAACTGCTATGTATTGTTTATGCATATTGAGAGAACATGGAATGAAACAAGAAAGCTTGGAAAATTAGAAAAGTCAAATAATGCTTGAAAGATTTTTTTTAAAAAAAAGGTCCACCAATTACACAATATTAGTGAAACAGTGTTGGTACCCAGGCCATGAGCAGGTGCTGCACATGTGAATCTATGTGAGGGTCGGAGGAGCAGGAAATGGGAAGGTGAGGGTCTGAGACAAAGTTCAAGTAACTTGTCCTGGACGCTGACTGATGTCCAGGAGGGAATACGAAGTTGCCCAAGACACTGGATCAATAATTAGAATAATCAGCCCGGCGCAGTGGCTCACACCTGCAATTCCAACACTTTGGGAGGCTGAGGTGGGCAAATAACAAAGTCGGGAGTTCGAGACCAGCATGACCAACAAGGTGAAACCCTGTCTCTACTAAAACTACAAAAATTAGCAGGGTGTGGTGGCAGGCACCTGTAATCCCAGTGGCTTGGGAGGCTCAGGCAAGAGAACCACTTGAGCCCGGGAGGCAGAGGTTGCAGTGAGCCGAGATCGTGCCACTGCATTCCAGCCTGGGCCACAGAGTGAGACTCCGTCTCAGAAAAAAAAAAAAAAAAGGAAAGAACTAGAATAATCTATTCTGCTATCTTCTCTGGACTACTTCTAACAATACAGCTTCATCCACCAATTTGAGATAGAATTTAGTTAACAAAGTCAGTCAAAAATATCTCAATAAAAACGTGTTTGATGTGTTTCTAGCTTAGTGGCTGGTATTCGAAATCCCTTTCATTTCTCCTCAATTACTGTTTCCCTCTCAGTTCTGAGGGCTTGCACAGGTCTGGAATGGCTCAGTATTGGTTGGTAACACTCAAACTTATATGTGGTTATAGTTATCACAGGGGAGGAATTCTGTCAGGTGGAAGCACTTTAATATAACCATGAGAAGTATATTTTCACAACATCACATTGAATTTTGAAAAAAAAAATTAACTTTCTTTAAAATTAAATGGCCCTCAAAAGATACTCCTCTTACAAAAGGAAGGCTCAGAGTTTACAATGTGTACAACATTAAGCAGACCAAACACTATTGATTGTGGTAGAAAAATAAACACACAAGCTGAATCCTTGGCTCAA
Source organism: Gorilla gorilla gorilla (assembly GCF_029281585.2). Taxonomy (NCBI): domain Eukaryota; kingdom Metazoa; phylum Chordata; class Mammalia; order Primates; family Hominidae; genus Gorilla; species Gorilla gorilla. Next base: position 151,607,514 of record NC_086017.1, on the reverse strand, counting down.
TTTGTTGCAGGTCTACTTCCGTAACAAGTCTTAATGAAACTGTCTGAGAAACTAATTTACCTTCTCCACCACCACCAACTTTGTGCATGTGAAAATGAGTTTCAAAGCACAGAATTTGAAGCATTAGCTAAAAACTGAGGGTATAGTAAGTATTGTGACGAATTGTTGCATGGGAGAAGGTCATATTTCAATAAGATACACATTTAAAATTTTTTGAAAGCTCAGAAAAGTCACCTGTTTTGCTTCTGTTACAACTGTATCTTTTTCTCCCATATTTGAATGATTTTTCTATCACTATCTTCTCGGGAGACCTAATCCCACAGTTAACCATGGTGAACATAAGTCCCTGGAGCTATTTCTCCAAAGGAACTTGAAAAATTCACCTTCAAAGAACAACCAGTCCCTACCTTACACATTAGTTTAGGTATTTTTTTTTTTAAACTCGGAGAGTGGGGGCTGAGGGGATAAAACAGACATACTGACCAACACTCTTGTAGTAGAATTTAAGTGGGAACAACCTATCTGGAAGGCTACTTGGCAATATATGCTAGTCAGTTTGAAATTGCTTATACCTTTTGGGAGTGCAATTCCTCCTCTAAAAATTGATTCTGGAAAAATGATACAATTGCAGATACATGTACAAATATGTTCATCTAGTATTTATTGCACTGAAAAATAGCCTGACACTATAAGGGAAGAGCTAAGTGTAACGTCTATGCATAAGATGGATTGTTGTTCAGTAGTAAAAGTGGTGATTATAAAGAACGTTTAAAGATGGGGAAAATACATATAATTAAATGTTAAGTGAAAAAAGGGAGGACAGACAAATGCAAGGATATTGCGGCCCTAATTTTGTTTAAAAACTTTACAGAAAAACTACTGAAAATTTGGCAAACAATGATTTAATGGTTAACTGTTAATAGTGGTTACTTTGGCAGGATTATGGGTGACTTCATACTTCTCTGTGCTTTCCAAATTTCCCACACAAGGCATATAATGCTTTTCCATTCATATGGGAAATAAGCATTTTCATTCACTTTAAGAATGAGCAGTCTTTAGGATACATTTGGCTCAGAAGCATGAATCCTGTTATTCACTAGGGCAGCCTTCTGTCAAAGAGAGAGCCCAGCTGAGGCTGCATGAAGACCAAACAATTGCTTGAAAAGTAGAAAATCTGCCAAGTGGTAACTGGGTGTCGTTGAGAGCCTACCGCTCCCTCCACTGTCATTCTCTAACATGGCTGAGTGGCTGGCTTGTGCCAGAGGCTCCAGTATTTTGTTGGCATCAGTTCAGGTAACAATCACACTGCACCAGTACAATATTCAATTTCCATTTTACTGGTGAGGGTCTGAGACAAAGTTCAAGTAACTTCTCAAAGACCACACAGACACACACATACGAGTGGTAGATGTAAGTGTGGGGTCCACCAACTTGCAGGATTTTTTTCCAGCTTTATGGAGGTATGATTGACAAATAAAAATTGTATATATTTAGGGTATACAATGTGATGTTTTAATATATGTATACATTACTAAATAACTACCATGATCAAGCTATTTAACATATGCATCATGTCACATAGTTACCTTTCTTGTGTGTGTGTGTGTGTTTGTGTGTGTGTGGTGAGCTCAGTTGAGATCTACTCTCAGCAAATTTCAAGTATATAATGCATTACTATTAGCTATAGTCACCCTGCTGTACATTCTCCAGTATTTATTCATCTTATATTAATAACTAAAGTTTATATGCTATGAACAATATCTTCTCTTTTCCTCCACTCCCTCCCTAAACCCTAGCAACCACCATTCTACTCTCTATTTCTGTGAGTTCAACCTTTTAAGATTTCACATACAAGTGATATCATGAGGCATTTGTATTTCTGTGTCTGGGATATTTCACTTAGCATAACGTCCTTCAGGTTCATCCAAGTTGTTGCAAATAGCAGGATTTCCTTCTTTTTTTAATGCTGAGTAATATTCCTTTGTATGTTTGTATCTCCCATATATATATATATATTTTTTTTTTATTATACTTTAAGTTTTAGGGTACATGTGCTCATTGTGCAGGTTAGTTACATATGTATACATGTGCCATGCTGGTGCGCTGCACCCACTAACTCGTCATCTAGCATTAGGTATATCTCCCAATGCTATCCCTCCCCCCTCCCCCCACCCCACAACAGTCCCCAGAGTGTGATATTCCCCTTCCTGTGTCCATGTGATCTCATTGTTCAATTCCCACCTATGAGTGAGAATATGTGGTGTTTGGTTTTTTGTTCTTGCAATAGTTTACTGAGAATGATGGTTTCCAATTTCATCCATGTCCCTACAAAGGACATGAACTCATCATTTTTTATGGCTGCATAGTATTCCATGGTGTATATGTGCCACATTTTCTTAATCCAGTCTATCATTGTTGGATATTTGGGTTGGTTCCAAGTCTTTGCTATTGTGAATAATGCCGCAATAAACATACGTGTGCATGTGTCTTTATAGCAGCATGATTTATAGTCCTTTGGGTATATACCCAGTAATGGGATGGCTGGGTCAAATGGTATTTCTAGTTCTAGATCCCTGAGGAATCGCCACACTGACTTCCACAATGGTTGAACTAGTTTACAGTCCCACCAACAGTGTAAAAGTGTTCCTATTTCTCCACATCCTCTCCAGCACCTGTTGTTTCCTGACTTTTTAATGATTGCCATTCTAACTGGTGTGAGATGATATCTCATAGTGGTTTTGATTTGCATTTCTCTGATGCCCAGTGATGATGAGCATTTTTTCATGTGTTTTTTGGCTGCATAAATGTCTTCTTTTGAGAAGTGTCTGTTCATATCCTTCGCCCACTTTTTGATGGGGTTGTTTGTTTTTTTCTTGTAAATTTGTTTGAGTTCATTGTAGATTCTGGATATTAGCCCTTTGTCAGATGAGTAGGTTGCGAAAATGTTCTCCCATGTTGTAGGTTGCCTCTTCACTCTGATGGTAGTTTCTTTTGCTGTGCAGAAGCTCTTTAGTTTAATTAGATCCCATTTGTCAATTTTGTCTTTTGTTGCCATTGCTTTTGGTGTTTTGGACATGAAGTCCTTGCCCACGCCTATGTCCTGAATGGTAATGCCTAGGTTTTCTTCTAGGGTTTTTATGGTTTTAGGTCTAACGTTTAAATCTTTAATCCATCTTGAATTGATTTTTGTATAAGGTGTAAGGAAGGGATCCAGTTTCAGCTTTCTACATATGGCTAGCCAGTTTTCCCAGCACCATTTATTAAATAGGGAATCCTTTCCCCATTGCTTGTTTTTCTCAGGTTGGTCAAAGATCAGATAGTTGTAGGTATGCGGCATTATTTCTGAGGGCTCTGTTCTGTTCCATTGATCTATATCTCTGTTTTGGTACCAGTACCATGCTGTTTTTGTTACTGTAGCCTTGTAGTATAGTTTGAAGTCAGGTAGTGTGATGCCTCCAGCTTTGTTCTTTTGGCTTAGGATTGACTTGGCAATGCGGGCTCTTTTTTGGTTCCATCTGAACTTTAAAGTAGTTTTTTCCAATTCTGTGAAGAAAGTCATTGGTAGCTTGATGGGGATGGCATTGAATCTGTAAATGACCTTGGGCAGTATGGCCATTTTCACGATATTGATTCTTCCTACCCATGAGCATGGAATGTTCTTCCATTTGTTTGTATCCTCTTTTATTTCCTTGAGCAGTGGTTTGTAGTTCTCCTTGAAGAGGTCCTTCACATCCCTTGTAAGTTGGATTCCTAGGTATTTTATTCTCTTTGAAGCAATTGTGAATGGGAGTTCACTCATGATTTGGCTCTCTGTTTGTCTGTTGTTGGTGTATAAGAATGCTTGTGATTTTTGTACATTGATTTTGTATCCTGAGACTTTGCTGAAGTTGCTTATCAGCTTAAGGAGATTTTGGGCTGAGACAATGGGGTTTTCTAGATAAACAATCATGTCGTCTGCAAACAGGGACAATTTGACTTCCTCTTTTCCTAATTGAATACCCTTTATTTCCTTCTCCTGCCTGATTGCCCTGGCCAGAACTTCCAACACTATGTTGAATAGGAGCGGTGAGAGAGGGCATCTCTGTCTTGTGCCCGTTTTCAAAGGGAATGCTTCCAGTTTTTGCCCATTCAGTATGATATTGGCTGTGGGTTTGTCATAGATAGCTCTTATTATTTTGAAATACGTCCCATCAATACCTAATTTATTGAGAGTTTTTAGCATGAAGGGTTGTTGAATTTTGTCAAAGGCTTTTTCTGCATCTATTGAGATAATCATGTGGTTTTTGTCTTTGGCTCTGTTTATATGCTGGATTACATTTATTGATTTGCGTATATTGAACCAGCCTTGCATCCCAGGGATGAAGCCCACTTGATCATGGTGGATAAGCTTTTTGATGTGCTGCTGGATTCGGTTTGCCAGTATTTTATTGAGGATTTTTGCATCAATGTTCATCAAGGATATTGGTCTAAAATTCTCTTTTTTGGTTGTGTCTCTGCCCGGCTTTGGTATCAGAATGATGCTGGCCTCATAAAATGAGTTAGGGAGGATTCCCTCTTTTCCTATTGATTGGAATAGTTTCAGAAGCAATGGTACCAGTTCCTCCTTGTACCTCTGGTAGAATTCGGCTGTGAATCCATCTGGTCCTGGACTCTTTTTGGTTGGTAAACTATTGATTATTGCCACAATTTCAGCTCCTGTTATTGGCCTATTCAGAGATTCAACTTCTTCCTGGTTTAGTCTTGGGAGAGTGTATGTGTCGAGGAATTTATCCATTTCTTCTAGATTTTCTAGTTTATTTGCGTAGAGGTGTTTGTAGTATTCTCTGATGGTAGTTTGTATTTCTGTGGGATCGGTGGTGATATCCCCTTTATCATTTTTTATTGTGTCTATTTGATTCTTCTCTCTTTTTTTCTTTATTAGTCTTGCTAGCAGTCTATCAATTTTGTTGATCCTTTCAAAAAACCAGCTTCTGGATTCATTGATTTTTTGAAGGGTTTTTTGTGTCTCTATTTCCTTCAGTTCTGCTCTGATTTTAGTTATTTCTTGCCTTCTGCTAGCTTTTGAATGTGTTTGCTCTTGCTTTTCTAGTTCTTTTAATTGTGATGTTAGGGTGTCAATTTTGGATCTTTCCTGCTTTCTCTTGTGGGCATTTAGTGCTATAAATTTCCCTCTACACACTGCTTTGAATGCATCCCAGAGATTCTGGTATGTTGTGTCTTTGTTCTTGTTGGTTTCAAAGAACATCTTTATTTCTGCCTTCATTTCGTTATGTACCCAGTAGTCATTCAAGAGCAGGTTGTTCAGTTTCCATGTAGTTGAGCGGCTTTGAGTGAGATTCTTAATCCTGAGTTCTAGTTTGATTGCACTGTGGTCTGAGAGATAGTTTGTTATAATTTCTGTTCTTTTACATTTGCTGAGGAGAGCTTTACTTCCAACTATGTGGTCAATTTTGGAATAGGTGTGTTGTGGTGCTGAAAAAAATGTATATTCTGTTGATTTGGGGTGGAGAGTTCTGTAGATGTCTATTAGGTCCGCTTGGTGCAGAGCTGAGTTCAATTCCTGGGTATCCTTGTTGACTTTCTGTCTCGTTGATCTGTCTAATGTTGACAGTGGGGTGTTAAAGTCTCCCATTATTAATGTGTGGGAGTCTAAGTCTCTTTGTAGGTCACTCAGGACTTGCTTTATGAATCTGGGTGCTCCTGTATTGGGTGCATATATATTTAGGATAGTTAGCTCCTCTTGTTGAATTGATCCCTTTACCATTATGTAATGGCCTTCTTTGTCTCTTTTGATCTTTGTTGGTTTAAAGTCTGTTTTATCAGAGACTAGGATTGCAACCCCTGCCTTTTTTTGTTTTCCATTTGCTTGGTAGATCTTCCTCCATCCTTTTATTTTGAGCCTATGTGTGTCTCTGCACGTGAGATGGGTTTCCTGAATACAGCACACTGATGGGTCTTGACTCTATCCAACTTGCCAGTCTGTGTCTTTTAATTGGAGAATTTAGTCCATTTACATTTAAAGTCAATATTGTTATGTGTGAATTTGATCCTGTCATTATGATGTTAGCTGGTGATTTTGCTCATTAGTTGATGCAGTTTCTTCCTAGTCTCGATGGTCTTTACATTTTGGCATGATTTTGCAGCGGCTGGTACCGGTTGTTCCTTTCCATGTTTAGCACTTCCTTCAGGAGCTCTTTTAGGGCAGGCCTGGTGGTGACAAAATCTCTCAGCATTTGCTTGTCTGTAAAGTATTTTATTCCTCCTTCACTTATGAAGCTCAGTTTGGCTGGATATGAAATTCTGGGTTGAAAATTCTTTTCTTTAAGAATGTTGAATATTGGCCCCCACTCTCTTCTGGCTTCTAGGGTTTCTGCCGAGAAATCCGCTGTTAGTCTGATGGGCTTCCCTTTGAGGGTAACCCGACCTTTCTCTCTGGCTGCCCTTAACATTTTTTCCTTCATTTCAACTTTGGTGAATCTGACAATTATGTGTCTTGGAGTTGCCCTTCTCGAGGAGTATCTTTGTGGCGTTCTCTGTATTTCCTGAATCTGAATGTTGGCCTGCCTTGCTAGATTGGGGAAGTTCTCCTGGATAATATCCTGCAGAGTGTTTTCCAACTTGGTTCCATTCTCCGCATCACTTTCAGGTACACCAATCAGACGTAGATTTGGTCTTTTCACATAGTCCCATATTTCTTGGAGGCTTTGCTCATTTCTTTTTATTCTTTTTTCTCTAGACTTCCCTTCTCGCTTCATTTCATTCATTTCATCTTCCATTGCTGATACCCTTTCTTCCAGTTGATCGCATCAGCTCCTGAGGCTTCTGCATTCTTCACATAGTTCTCGAGCCTTGGTTTTCAGCTCCATCAGCTCCTTTAAGCACTTCTCTGTATTGGTTATTCTAGTTATACATTCATCTAAATTTTTTTCAAAGTTTTCAACTTCTTTGCCTTTGGTTTGAATGTCCTCCCGTAGCTCAGAGTAATTTGATCGTCTGAAGCCTTCTTCTCTCAGCTCGTCAAAATCATTCTCCATCCAGCTTTGTTCTGTTGCTGGTGAGGAACTGCGTTCCTTTGGAGGAGGAGAGGTGCTCTGCGTTTTAGAGTTTCCAGTTTTTCTGTTCTGTTTTTTCCCCATCTTTGTGGTTTTATCTACTTTTGGTCTTTGATGATGGTGATGTACAGATGGGTTTTCAGTGTGGATGTCCTTTCTGTTTGTTAGTTTTCCTTCTAACAGACAGGACCCTGAGCTGCAGGTCTGTTGGAATACCCTGCCGTGTGAAGTGTCAGTGTGCCCCTGCTGGGGGGTGCCTCCCAGTTAGGCTGCTCGGGGGTCAGGGGTCAGGGGCCCACTTGAGGAGGCAGTCTGCCCGTTCTCAGATCTCCAGCTGCGTGCTGGGAGAACCACTGCTCTCTTCAAAGCTGTCAGACAGGGACATTTAAGTCTGCAGAGGTTACTGCTGTCTTTTTGTTTGTCTGTGCCCTGCCCCCAGAGGTGGAGCCTACAGAATCAGGCAAGCCTCCTTGAGCTGTGGTGGGCTCCACCCAGTTCGAGCTTCCCTGCTGCTTTGTTTACCTAAGCAAGCCTGGGCAATGGTGGGCGCCCCTCCCCCAGCCTGGCTGCCGCCTTTCAGTTTGATCTCAGACTGCTGTGCTAGCAATCAGCGAGATTCCGTGGGCGTAGGACCCTCCAAGTCAGGTGTGGGATATAGTCTCGTGGTGCGCCATTTTTTAAGCCGGTCTGAAAAGCGCAATATTCGGGTGGGAGTGACCCGATTTTCCAGGTGCGTCCGTCACCCCTTTCTTTGACTCGGAAAGGGAACTCCCTGACCCCTTGCGCTTCCCAGGTGAGGCAATGCCTTGCCCTGCTTCGGCTCGCGCAAGGTGCGCGCACCCACTGGCCTGCGCCCACTGTCTGGCACTCCCTAGTTAGATGAACCCGGTACCTCAGATGGAAATGCAGAAATCACCCGTCTTCTGCGTCGCTCACGCTGGGAGCTGTAGACCGGAGCTGTTCCTATTCGGCCATCTTGGCTCCTCCTTCCCACATATTTTTTATCCATTCATTTGTCAACAGTCACTTAGGTTGTTTCTGCATCTTTGCTATTGTGAATAATGCTGCAATAAATATGGGAGTGCAACTATCTCTTCAAGATACTGATTATTTTCCCCCTATGGATACATACCCCAAAGTGGAATTGCTGAACCTATGGTAGTTCTATTCGTAATTTTTTGAGGTACATTCATGATGTTTTCCGTAATAGCTGTACCAATTTACATTTTCACCAACAGTCTACAAGGAATCCCTTTTCTTCACATCTTCACCAATGCTTCTCCTCATGGACTTTTTGACAGTAGTCATCCTAATAATTGTGAGGTGATAGCTCATTGAGGGTTTGATTTGCATTTTACTGGTAGTTAGTGACATTGAGCATCTTTTTGTATGCACGTCGACCATTTATATGTGTATCTTCTTTGGAAAAATGTCCGTTCAGGTCCTTTGCACATTTTAAAATCAGTTTGGTTTTTTTTTTTTTTTTTTTTTTTTTTTTTTTTGCTATTTTGTGTTATATGAGTTCCTTATATATTTTGGATAACTCTTTATTGCATATATGGTCTACCAATAATTTTCCCATTCTGTAGGTTGCCTCTGCATTTTGTTGAATGCTTTCTTCACTATGCAGAGCTTTTTAGTTTGATATTGTGCCACTCGTTTAATTTTGCTCTTGTTGCCTATGCTTTTGCTATCAAATTAAAAAATCGTTGCCACTACCAATGCCAAGGAGCCTTCTCCCTGTATTTTCTTCTAGGGTTTTTATAGTTTCAGGTCTTATGTGTACGTCTCTAATCCATTTTGAATTTATTTTTGTGTATGGTGTAACAGAAGGGTCGAATTTTGCTTTGTTTTGCTTGTGGATATCCAGTTTTTTTCAGTACTATTTATTCACAAGTCTATTCTTTTCCATTGTGTATTCTTGGCGCCTTTGGTGAAAATTAGCTAACTATATATGTGTGAATTTATTTCTGGGTTCTCTATTCTGCTCCATTGGTCTATGTGTCTGTTTTTATGACAGCTACATACTGATTTGATTACTATAGCTTTGCAATATAGTTTTATAGTTTGAAATCAGGAAATGTAATACCTCCAGGTTTGTTCTTCTTGCTCAAGGTTGCTTTAGCTATTTGAGGTCTTTTGTGATTCTATATGAATTTTAGGATTATATCTTCTGTTACTATGAAAACTGCCATTGTAATTTTGATAGAGATTGCATTGAGTCTCTATCTTGCTTTGGGTAGTATAGACATTTTATTAGATTTTGAAATTTTTTTATTTTAATAGTTTTAGGGGTACAAGTGGGTTTTTTTTTACATAAATTTTATAGTGGTGAAGTCTAGGATATTAGTGCACCTGTCATCCAAGTAGTGGACATTGTTCCCAATGGGTAGTTTTTTTATCCCTTCCCACTTCTCATCCTTTTCCTTCTGAGTCTCCAGTGTCCATTATACCACTTTGTATGCCTTTGCATACCCATAGCTTAGCTCCCATTTATAAGTGAAAATGTGCAGTATTTGGCTTTCAATTCCTGAGTAGAACATTTTAACAATATTGATTCTTCCAATCCATAAACATGGAATATCTTCTAATTTATTTGTGTCTTCTACGTTTTCTTTCATCAATGTTTTATAGTTTTCTGTGTACAGATATTTCACCTCCTTAGTTAAATTATTTCTAAGTATTTTATTTCTTTTGATGCTATTGTAAATGCATTTTTAAAAATTTCTTTTTTGGATAGTTTGTTGTTAGTGTACAAAAATGAAAATAATTTTTTGTGTTGCTTTTTTATCCTGCAACTTTACTGAATTTATTTATTAGTTACAGCAGTCTTTGGTGGGGTCTTTGGGGTTTTCTCTATGTAAAATCATGTAATCTGCAAACAGACAATTTTACTTATTCCTTTCTGATGTGAGTACATTTTATTTCTTTTTCTTCCTTAATTGATCTGGATAGAACTTTCAGTACTATGTTGAATAAAAGTGGCAAGAGTGAGCATCTTTGTCTAATTCCTTACCTTAGAGAAAAAAGCTTTAAACTTTTCACCGTGGAGTATGATGTTTGCTGTGGCCTTGTAATATACAGTCTTTATTGTGTTGAAGACATTCCTTCTATACATTATTTGTTGAGAATTTTTATCATGAAAGGATGAATTTTGTGAAATGCTTTTTCTGTATCTATTGAGATATCATATGATCTTTGTCCTTCATTATGTTAATGTAGTATATCACATTTACTGATTTGTGTATGTTGAACTTTCTTTGCATCCCAGGGCTAAGTCCCACTTAATCATGGTGTATGATCCTCTTAATGTGCTGTTGAATTTGTTTTGCTAGTATTTTGTTGAGGACTATTTTTGCATCTATGCTCATCAGAAATATTGGCCTGTAATTTTCTTTTCTTGTACTGTCTTTGTCTGACTTTGATGTCAGGGTAATGCCGGCCTAATAAAATGAGTTTGAAAGTGTTCCCTCCTCTTCAATGTTTTGAAAGTTTGAGAAGGACTGGTATTAGTTCTTTCAATGTTGGGTAGAATTCAGCTGTGAAGCCATCAGATCCTGGGATTTTCTTTGATGGGATATTTAAAAAAACTATTATTATGAATTCAGTCTTCTTACTCATTATTGGTCTGTTCAGATTCTCATTTCCTTATTATTCTGTCTTGGAAGGTTGCATGTCCTTAGGAACTTATCTATTTCTCCTAGGTTATGCAATTTGTTGGTATAAAAGTGTTCTTAGCAGTCTCTTATCATCCTTTGAAAATTATTTCAGTGGTATCAGTTGTAATGTCTTCTCTTTCATTTCTGATTTCATCTATTTGAGTCTTGTCTCTGTTTTTTTCTTAGCCTAGGTAAAGGTTTATCAGTTAGTTTATCTATTTAAAAAAACAAACTTGGTGTCATTGATCTTTTATACGGTCTTCTAGTGTTTATTTCCATTATTTCTGTTCTAATCTTTGTTATTTCTTTCCTTTTACTAATTTAGGGTTTAGTTTGTTCTTGTTCTAGTTCCTTGACGTATAACATTAGGTTTTTTATTTGAGATCTTTCTTCTTTTAAAATTTAGGCATTTATTTCTATTTATTCCTATAACATTCCCTTTTAAAATGGCCTTTCCTACATCCGAAAAGTTTTGACATATTGTGATTTCATTTTCATTTGCCTCAAGATATTTTCCTTTTGATTTCTTCTTTGACCCATTTGTTGTTCAGAACCATGTTATTTAATTTCACATATTTGTGAATTTTCTAGCTTTTTGTCCTGCTATTGATTTCTAGTTTCATACCGTCATGGTTGAGAAAAACATTTTATATGATTTAAATCTTAAATGTAAGACTTAATGGCTATAGTGAATGCTTACAATTTTATGTTACCTTGGCATTCATTCTGAATATTAGTTGGACTTCCCCACACCAGAAGCAGGACTCAGTCACTCTTAACACAGCTTCCAGTTCTCCAAGTTTCTCTGTGTGGCTAATTCAAACAACTGCCTTATACAATAGCCTCCTGGTGACCAGTTCCCTATGGGACAGCTAGATACAGCCTACTTGCCTGGTCCTGCTGCCCCTCATACTCTGCATGGACTATGCAGATATGCCACAGTGACTACCTTTCAGTGAACATGTGACCTCCTAGAACTCATGCCTGCTTGTTTTAAAGCCAACAATTAAAACTCCCCATGGGGCTGGGTGTGGTGGCTCACACCTGTAATCTCAGTGCTTTGGGAGGCTGAGGTGGGCGGATCACCTGAGGTCAGGAGTTTAAGACCAGGCTGACCAACATGGAGAAACCCCGTCTCTACTAAAAATACAAAATTAATCAGGTGTTGTGGCGCATGCTGTTAATCCCAGCTACTCGGGAGGCTGAGGCAGGTGAATCACTTGAACCCCGGAGGCAGAGGTTGTGGTGAGCCGAGATTGCACCATTGCAACTCCAGCATGGGCAACAAGAGTGAAACTCTGTCTCAAAAAACAAAAACAAAAACAAATCTCCCCGTGGGAAATCTGTTTAATTAATGCTTTGAACTCAATAAAAACATAGGCCCATTGGTCTCTTTTTCTCTACCAGCCTGCACTTCCTGATCTCTGTGTGGCCTGTAGGCATGCCATGTATTCCCAGAATCTGTACGTACTAAAACCTTTTAAACTTTCACACTATGGTTGTATCATTGAAGCTGTGCCCACAGCCTAATTTCTAATGGCAAGGCTGCCTCGAAGGGATCCTTGTGGGTGAATTCCCCTGCTGATGTTCTTTTGTCTGAGCTTCTGGTGGTTGCTGGGCACAGTAGATACCAGCTAACTTGGTAGAGAAACTTGAAGAGTTTCATTGAAAACAATGACCTAATATGTGATCTTCCTGGAGAATGTTCCGTGTGTACTGTATATTCTGCTGCTGTTTGATAAAATGTTCTGCATACGTCTGCTATGTCCATTTGGTCTAAAGTATAACAGTTCAAATCCAGTGTTTCCTTATTGATTTTATGTCTTGATGCTCTATCCATTGTTGAAAGTAGTTTCTTACTATTCTTGTATTGTTGTCTATTTCTCCCTTCAGATTTGTTCATATTTACTTTATATATTTACATGCTCTAGCGTTGGGTACATATGCACTTACAATTGCTGTATCTTCTTGATGAATTTACTTTTTTTATTATCATATAATGACCTTCTTTGTCTCTTTTTGCAGTTTTTGACTTAAAGCCTATTTTGTTTGATATAAGTATAGCTACCCTTGATCTCTTTTGGTTTCCATTTGCACAAAATCTTTTATCATATCTTCACTTTTGTTATTTTCATGTCCTTAAAAGTGAAGTGAATCTCTTATAGGCATCATATAGTTGGGTCTTGTTTGATCCACTCTATGCCTTTTGATAGATGCATTTAGTCCATTTACATTTAAAGTAATTATTGATAGGTCAAGACTTAATATCGCCATTTTGTCAACCTTTGCTGGTTGTTTTGTTGATCTTCTGTTCCTTTCTTTCTCTCTTGCTGTCTTCTTTTGTGACTTGATAATTTTCTGTAGTGGTATGCTTCGATTCCTTTCTCTTTATTTTTCTGTGTATCTACTCAGGTTTTTCTTTGTGGTTACTGAGGCTTACATATTATAAAACATATTATGGCTGTACCAGTCTATTTTAAGCTGATAAAAATAACATGAAATGCACATAAAAGCTTTGCACTTTTATTCCCATTTTATATTTTTGTGCCACAATTTATGTTTTTATATTGTATATTCATTAACAAGTCATTTTAGCTATAATGATTTTAATACTTTTGTCTTTTAGCCTTTAGAGTTATAAGTGATTTACATATCATCTTAGTAGTATTTGAATATTTTGAATTTGAATATTTACTGATTTTTACCTGTGAGTTTCATACCTTCATATGATTTTGTATTAACAAAGAGCATCCTTTTGTTTCAGCTTGAAAAACTCCCCTTATCATTCACTGTAAGGCAGGTCTAGTGGTGATGAATTCCCTAAGCTTTTGTTTGTCTGAGAAAGTGTTTGTTTCTCCTTAATTTCTGAAGAATAACTTTGCCCGGTAAAGTACCCTTGGTTGGTAGGTTTTTTTTTTTTTTTTGCTTTTTATTTCAGCATCTTAAATATATAATTCTATTATTTTCTGGCCTGCAAGGTTTCTGTTGAGAAATATACTGATAGCTTCAGTGAGGTTCCCATGTATATGTTTTTTTTTCTTTTGCTGCTTTCAAAATTCTCTGTGTCTTTGATTTACTGACAGTTTTATTATAATGTGTCATGGCAAAGTCTTTTGGGGTTGAATGTAATTAGAGAACTTTAAGTTTCATGTACCTAGATGTCCATATCTCTCTCCATATTTGAGAACATATCCACCATTATGCCTTTAAATAAGCTTTCTACCTCTTTCTTTCTTAGCCATATAAATATCCCACAACACGGATATAAGCTCTCTTGATAGTGTTGCATACATTATGTAGGCTTTCTTGATTTTTTTTATTCTTTTCATCTTTTTTCTCCTCTTACTGGACAACTTCAAATGACCTGTCTTTAAGTTTGCTTATTCTTTCTTCTGCTTGGTTGAGTCAGCTACTGAAGCTCTCTATTGCATTTTTAAAATTCAGTCATTGTATTCTCAAGCTCCAAAATTTGTTTGGTTCTTTTTATATTTTCTCTTTGTTGAACTTCTGGTATTTTTCTTCCAAAGTTTTCCTGATTTAGTTAATTGTTTATCTGTGTTCTCTTGTAGATCACTGAGTTTCTTTAGAACAATTTAGTTCAAATTCTTATCAGGAATTCAATAGCTATTCTTTGGAGCTGGTTACTTACTGACAGTATATTGTGTTGCTTTGGTGCTACCACAGGTCCCTGATCCTTCGTGATACTTGTAGTCTTGTGTAAGAGTCTGAGCATTTGAAGAAATAATCACCTTTTCCAGACGTTATGAACTGGATTCATTAAGGAAAATCCTTCACCTATGGGTAGGTGAGGGTGGGGATGGGTAATGCTGGAGAGCACTGTGGCACTATGCTTAGTGCCTAGTGTATGGGTGGCTCCAGGTTTTGGAGAGGGATGCAATGTCTTATTGGTTCAGGTAGCTGGGGTCTGTAACATTTGCAACTGTGTGTTCCTTGGTGTGGCAAAGGCTGTGGGAGGTCCACAGTGTCTGACAGGACTGTAGGTATACTCAGTGGTGTCCTGGGTCCAGTGACAAAGGACTTGTGCAGGCAGCAGGGGGAGTCAGGGCCATTGGTGTGTTCACACTCAGCTGTGGACATGCACTTAATGGTTAGGGCTGGGGCAGAGCCAACTGTGGTTATATGGCAGCTGGTGGCATGTACATGCATGACTATAGCAGTCAAGGCTCATGGTATACATATGTGCAATTGTAAGGACCAGCTGCACGCACTCATGTGGTGGTGGGGGCCACCAATAGGAGTTAGACCAGCTACATATGCATGTGCAGCTATGGGGATCAAGCTGGAAGTGTACATGCATGCAGCTGCAGGGGCGAGCTGCAGGTACAAGCACAGTGGTGGGGGCCAGGGACAAAAGTTGGGGCTTGCACGTGTACAGCTATAGGAGCCAGGGCTGGGTAAGCACGCATGTAGGCACAGAAGCCAGATACAGACACATTTTCAACTGTTAGACCTGGTGATGGGAGTTGGGGCAGCTGCTCAGGTACACACAGCAAAGGGGTTAACCACAGGTACACACATGGTTGTGACAGATGGATATTTGGCTGGAGCCCAGGCCATTTTGGGGCATACATGTAGTGGCTTCCCTGGGTTCCTGGGTTGGGGTGTCTACAATGGCAGCAGCTAAGGCAGCTTTGGGGAGAGGGGAAGAAGAGAGGTGGTAACTCAAGTACCTAGAAACTGCAAAAGTGAAAAACTGTGGGGTCCTCAGCAAAAATTGTGAGGGGCCCTATGGCTATAGTGGTTGTTGGTTTCCTCAGTGGCAGAAGCTGCTGAGTTCCATAATGGTAAACACTGTAGGCTCCTTGGCAGTGAAAGCCAGTCAGGGGTGTGTGGTGGCTGTGAGGCTGTTGAGATCCTGAGGGTAGAAGACAGCTGGGATCCCATGCAGAGCAGTCACTAGGGAACCTGGTGGCTCCTGCGACATGGCTGATACTGATAGCCCTGCCCTTCTTTGTTCCCAAATGTCTCCAAATGTCTCAGCCATGCTGATCTCCCTAGCTATATGGGGTGGGGTGAAATTGAAAGAGGTCATTTGGGGGAGTGTCCTGAAAGTTCAGGAAACTGATTGTTCATCCTGTTATCCTTTTCTCTTCAAGGGTAACTTTTGAGCTAAGGAGTTCTCTCTCTGTGCTAAGCAATGCTGGTCTGGGGGATGAGATGATGCATGCAAGATGAAACTGTTCTTCCTACTCTTTTTGCACAATTATTCTCATTGTTTTTCTTATACTGTGTTGCTGTATCTTCTCAACTGGACTCCTGAGCTCTCCTACAGCTATTTTCTTTCATAGATAGCTGTCTGATTGTACTTTGTGGGGGAATGAAGGCTGGGATCTCCTTCTCTGCCTTTTTGCTGACATCGCCCCATACTTCGTGTTTGTAAACTTAAACACCACTGCCATGCATCCTGTAAATTATCATCAAGGAGGTGCGATCTGATGGAATGGTCTTGGGGCTAACACTCAGGAGACCTGGGTTGAGTCCTAGCTCTATCACCACTGTGACAGTGTTATTAGGCTAGCTCTTTATGTTTTAGGATTCAATTTTGAGGACCCAAGCTCTACTTATCTCAGAAAAACTAGCTAGCAGATGAGGCCATCTCAAATAGATCCAGAACTTTCCAAGAGGAAGGTGATGTGATGAACTCATAGTTATCTGCTCATAATTTAAGCCTGGTAAATAAATCTCAAGTCCCAATCATCCAGGTAAATATTTAATAATTGTGGCACCATTTATTGAGTGCTCTCCCTATGCCAGATACCCTGCAAACAATATCCCCACACACTGCTTCTCCTTGAATACTCACAACCCCACAATGGGGTAAGGACTGATAATGCCATAATTTCATGGGGAGGAATTCAAAGGGAGGGAGTCTGAGAGCCTCTGGTAGGAAGAGGGTGAGTCTCTGGTTAAAGACAGGTCAGGTTGACTCCACATTGTGTCTTCTATTCTCCCTGCTGCCATTCTTTACCCCACAAGCAAAGAGCCTGGAAAGTTGGAGGGGCCAGGAGACATCCATCTGAAGCCATGGGGTAGGGGAAACCTAGGCCTCAATGAGCAGGCTCTAAATTCAGCAGCACTTTCCTTATGAGCATGCAAAGTACTTCTTCAAGGAGTCAGAAAGGTTGCTCAGAGAAACTGATGGATAAGGGCCAATTGGGAAGCTCATTAGAATGGGAGCCGTCTCTGTGTCTGCCCCTAGGTCCTGCTTCATTACCTGGAGGACTGCTTCTGTACACCTCGCTGTCAGGGGCCCACACTCCCTGAGAGGGCCCATTCTCCTCTTCATCTTAGGTTGTAAACCAGCATTAGAGGCAGAGGCCTGGCAAAGGCCCATTACTCACTTTTAATGAGACAGCCAGGGAAATAAATTGGCATATGTTAGCAAAATGGTTCATCAAGGTGAGTAATTATCTTCATGACTGGGGCAGTTTACCCTCCAAAGAAAGAATTTGCATCTCATCTCACTGAGCTGTGGCTCTTCAGAACTAGGGCAGGAGGCCAAGTAGAGCTTGACCACTGAGCACAGATACCTCCACTTGTCTAGTCTTGCTATTCGCCATGGACTTGTCACTCCCCAAATTCCAAAGCTTTTATGGGATACACTGCACAACTGATTATACAGAAAAAGAAGCCCAGAGGAGAAAAATACAAAGAAGTTGTTCAATATTTTATGGAGTGGTGTGTGCACATGTGTGCCTCTGTGGTGGGGACAGGCTAGTCATTTCACAGAGCCTGTGGGAGAAACTATCGGGGAACGATTCTGACAGGATCTACTAATTAAAATTACCTTCTTCTTAGTTTTGAGCCAAACTTTAATTAAAGTCCTATATTTCCTCCTTTACTTGCTTGTGCATTGACACTGTGGCCTGTATAATTATCTCATGGTATCCAGGTATGTAATTGTCTTCTCCCCATGTTTTAGCATTTTAGAAGGAAATTACCTTATTATTATTTTTTTCTGTCTTATGAATATTAGTTCTGTCTTCCAAGGCTGATTCTAAGCTACTTAAAGACAGGGATGAGAGTGTCTCCTTGGCTTCTAGCCCCTGTGGCATCTGCCGCAGTCTCAGCGTGCAGAAGACAATGCCATAGAGTAAGTTTCTACCTGGTCTCAACATCATGAAGTGTTGGGTTTCTCCTGAAGGTGTACAAGCAGGTGGCTGATGCTATTTTCCTCTAGACATTGGCTATCAGGAGGTACAGAGCTAATTTGTTGCCCAACCCTGGTTCATGGCATTCTTTGTGCACCATCTTCACCCTTGCTGCCACTGGGTTTTCTATTTTTTTCTGCTAGATGATGAGCTGTATGTGGACAGGCCCATGTCTATTTTAAGTTCCACTCTATCTCCTTTCCAGTGTTCAACACCATGCCTGGCACTCAATAAATAATTACAGAGTGAATGGAGTTTGAATTTTGCAACTTTTGCATCTTTGTGTGCTACTTAAATCTTATTGGAAACAAAGTAGGAAGAACATATAAACACCCACACACTCACACTAATAATTAAACAATGTACTTGGCAAATAATTACACTTGATTTTAGGTGTTGAAGGTGTTGAAATTTACAGCTAAAGTGGGCTGAGTTTGTTGGGGCTCTGGTTGTGGCGTTTATACTACAATGAGTTTTCTATTCGTGGTGATGGGGAAATGTCCAAATGGCTTTATAGGAATGCTTCCAGTCTTGTTCAGTCTGGGATTGGGTTATTGTGGGAGGGTTCTTTCATTCTTCATTCTCACTGAGGTTGAAATTCTCAAAAAGGACACTGGCAAGAGCTTTATAAAATCCTGAATGAGGCCAGGCACAGTGGCTCATGCCTGTAATCCCAGCACTTTGGGAGGCCGAGGTGGGTGGATCACTTGAGGTCAGGAGTTCGAGACTGGCCTGACCAACATGGTAAAACCCCATCTCTACTAAAAATACAAAATTAGCCGAGCATGGTGGCGCACGCTTGTAATCCCAGCTCCTCGGGAGGCTGAGGCAGGAGAATAACTTGAACCCAGGAGGTGGAGGTTGCAGTGAGTGAAGATCGTGCCATTGTACTCTAGCTTGGGCGACAAGAGCAAAACTCTGTCTCAAAAAAAAAAAAAAAAAAAAAAAAATCCTGAATGAATCTATGGTTTAGAAGGGATTTCAAAAGTCCCACCTCGTCTGTTAGCATGTCTTCATCTAGAGGCAATAGGGCTGGTATTATGACTTATTACATAGGAAACGGACCCAGATATGGCCAAGCTGATGGCATGGCTCACATCTGGATGACAACTGGAAAATTTGACCAGGAAATCAACCATCTTCGGTATCTAGATGTGTGGCACTGTGAGTTGTACAGACTACATTGAGTGAGTAGGTTTCTGAGGTTTCCTGAGGGTGTTTTAGACCTGGCAGGGCTGCTAATCAGATAAGGCCATTCCCTCAAGTGTGGGACTGAGCTCTGGGTTATGGAGCTTAGACCAAACATGGCAAGGAAGGCATAACTTGCCAAGCATATTCAGAGCCCGTGTTGGGTCTTCAGAGTGGAGGCGATGGATGTTTTCCTGACCCCACAGGGGTCCTCTGAGGTCACTCACCATTTCTGTCGATGGCAAAAGGCACATCTGTGGTGACGATTTCATAGTTGCAGATCTGGCTGTACTGTGGGGAGCAGTCCTCGTCAACGGCCTCCACCTGCAGAATGCTGTCATAGATCTTGCCCTCCGTCACAACAGCCTTGTAGGCTGGCTCTTTGAAGGTGGGAGCAAACTCGTTGACATCCTTCACCTGTATATGGACCACGGCCCTGGGACCACACACAGAAAGGAAGGGATGGTGGTAAAGAAAGAGTCACACCAACCTCCTGTACCTCCTGGGGGCACTGACTGAGGTCCCAAGGCCAAGTGAAAGGAGAAACCACCAGCCAATTGTGGCAGTTGTCTGAGTGTCCCATCCTCCCTCTCACTGGAGACTCTCTACTTGCCCTTGTTCTGACGCTCTGAGATGAATCCATCCCAGAGAGACTTTTATGCCCTTCCCTCTGCACCAGCTTTAGGCAACAGGTTTACTGCTCATTCCTCCCTTTATTCATCCACTCCTCCATTCAGTAAGAATTTAATCCCTCTTACTCTGTTAGGCTCTGAGATAAACATAAGGGAAAAAGCAGTGACAACCCACAGTGAAAACTGCTGTGACAGAGAGCAGCTTATGGCACGGCAGAGGCCCAGGGAAAGGTCCTGACCAGGTCTGCGGGGGTGGGCCAGCTTAGGGAAGGCTTTCTGGAAGAAGTGACACCTAAACTCAGACCTGAGGGTGAAACAAGAGTATCTTCCAGTGAAGAAGAGGGAGTAGAATATTGCAGGTGTGGAAAGCAGACTGGGAAGATGCCTGCATGGGACCAGGAAACTGCCAAGTAGTTGAGCAAAGTTGGAGCACCATTGTGTGACAAGAAGGTAAACATATCTGAAGAGCAGCATGTGAATGAAGTGGGGTGGGCACGGGAGGGAGGGGCGTCCAGAGGGCTCTGTCAGGCCACTCACTTGTGTGACTTTTTCCAGGCTGTCTCGTGGGGCCCAGCACCACAGTCATAGGCCTGGATGATGAATGTGTACTCCTTCTGCAACTCACAGTCAATGGGGCTCTTGGCACGGAGCCGGCCCTCTCCTGATGTCTTGTTGAGCACCACAGCCTCAAAGGGCAGCTCCTGGCCGTGGATCTTGAACGCACAGATTTCCCCTGCAGAAGGATGGAAAACAGTGAGTGGGAATCCTGAGAATTGCCAGATTGAAGACAGTGCTTCCATTGGACCAGATTCACAAACTCAAAGCCTCCATGCAATTTCTTCCATGCACATAGTGTGGTCCATGAGCCAGCAGCATCAGCATTGGTGGGAGCTTCTTAAAAATACAGAATCCCAGGCCCCACCCAGACCTCCTGAACTGGATCTGCATTTTAACAGGATCCTCAAGTGATGTGTGTGCTCACTAATGTATGAGCAGCACTGCTTTCCTCTTTCCTTTACTCCTGGTTTAATCACTGCCTACATTGCTGCAGCTAAATTCCCTCTACCTCCCCCACTTCTCCATTTTCTGTCTCCAGCTACCATTTCCCCTTCCAAGTTGCAGTTTTCTCTTTTGAAACAGTGGGCGTGAGTCTATGTGAGTTCCAGAGTTCCAGAGCCCCTGTGGAGCCTGAAAAGCTAACATCTTAAAGAGCTGAACATGCTGTGAAATTAATGCATTTCTCTCCTTCAGCTGGGTTAATGTTTATTATAACTATTTCTATGCATTAAAATTATAATGCCATGATAATATCTCCTTTTTTCTCAATCAACGCATGTTTATTTGTTGAACCCCAACTGCATGCAAGACCTGTAGTAAATGTCTTGGGAAGTGCTGAAAATTTGAGACATGTCCTCTTTCCCTATTGAGAAAATTTACAGACTTATTAGAGAAAAGAGTTTAGCTATAGGCTTCGAGGGAGCAAAACAGAGGCCAAGAGCCCAGAGGCCTAGATTCACATTCCAGGCTTGCCACTTACTAACTGATTGGCTTAAATCAAATGATATTGACTGGCTGGGCCTCTACTATGTCATCCGTAAGATGGTCCCAGAGATGGTGGTGGGGTGGGAGGCATCTACCCTAAGATGCTCCAGCCCTGGTCTGACACTGCCTCAGCTGCACTGCTGAGGCCAAGGAGGGGCAAGCAAGTTACCTACAGTGCATCATTTAATGGGGCCTTGCTCTCAGGTTAACCCAGGCACCTTCTTGCCTCACCCTAGTCCAGGTCCTGCCCAACTATTTGTAAGAGCTGACACAGTGAAGAGAAGGGATGAGATGATTGCATGCTTGCTCTGCACCAGGCACCAAGCTTTGTACCCATACCCAGAGAACTTCATTTGAGCTTCATAAAAAACCTGCAAGGCAAGTATTTTATATCAATTTATTCCAATTTTTAAAAAAGAAAATCAGAAAGGTTAAATATTTGCTCAATGTCACAGAGCTAAAGTTAAGTATTAAACCCAGGTATGGCTGATTCCTAAGTCCATGTACTTTCTACCCCACCACACCATCTCCAAACAGCCCCATAACTTCTAAGGAACCACTCCATGGATTGCCTGGAGAAACTGTCTATATTCCAATTCAAGTCTCATTCAGGAAAGAAATCCTCTGATTTACATATAGGAATCATGCCATGATCTCTTACTAACAATGTTTTCCAAGATGTTCAATCAATACCAATCTTACCTTTATGCTTTTCAAAAAGAATTTCATTGATCCTCAATTTCATTATTAACATTCCCTTTTCACTACCACCCCCATCTCCCACTCCCCCGCCGCCACCCCTCCTAGCCATTTCTCAATGTACTTGTGGAATAAATGGACAAGACAGGTTATGGACCCAGTTCCAGTAAGAAGGCTAGTTCCCATTCACATCCGTTTTTCGGGATCACTTGGCATTTCGGTACTGTGCATTCTGACAAGTTCTGCAGCCTCCAGGGCAGGAGAATAGGGTTTCTCAAATTCTCAAGTTTAATTTCTTCTCTAAATTAGAAGCGTTGAATAGATGAACCTCTAAAGTAGCTGCTTTTTGATTCTCTCCCAAGATCAATGCCAGTATGACAATATTATCAACAAATGTGTCTAGACTGTTTCTGGGGCATTCTCTGGAGTGCCCAACCACTGCCATGGTTATAAGGCTAATCAGACCATTTCTCTTTGAAGACTCAAGTTAAACCTAGAATAGATGAGTGTAATCTTCTCTTGGAAAGATCTGATCACAACTAAAGTAGTTTTCAAGATGCAGAAATCCTTAACAACAGAAAAGGAGAGGAGAGAGGGAAAGAAGACAGAGGAGAGGAAAGAGGAGATACAAAGGGAAGACAAGATAAAGTTTAGGTGACATATTTCCATCTACGGAACAATTCAATTCAATAGAACTAATTTTTCCGAGGGCTAAGTCTCAGGCACTGTGTTAGGTCTGGGCACACAAAGACTAACAACTTGGGTACCTTAAAATATAAGGATGCTTTATACTAAAGTACTTCTTACCTGGTAGAAAAGGCAGACAAGTAAAAAGGACAATCAAGACCTACTTTGTTTTCATCAAAACCTAGAACAGAACCTAACATTCATGTCACCCTCATTTATCCCACCTCTTCACCTGACACTTGTGTTCTGGTTGCAAAAACATTCATTCATTTATTCATCCACCTCATAAATATTCATTCTTCTCACAAATATTTTTTAGGCACTATGTGCCAAGCACTGGCAAACCAATAATAAACAAAAATAGACCCAGCCCTGGCCTGTAAGCCGCTTGCAGTCTGGTAGAAAGGGAAATAAGCAGTCAAATAATCAGTACCTGAAAGAAGGTTGGTGATGGTGATGAGTACATCGAAGGAGAGCTATGTGTGCTAAAAGTATTCTGGCCTGGTCAGGCAAGGCAGGGAGGGCCTCCCTAAGAATGTGGTGGCTTAGGACCCTTCAGAAGAAAGGAACATGGTGAGTCCAAGGGACCGCAGGTCCAGTGTGGCAGGAGTGGAGGCCGTGAGGCAGGGCTAGCTTCACAGGCTTGTGACCTAAGAGCCACCCAGAGTCCTGTGCTCAGAAGCATCCTGAGCTTGGTTTTAATCTCTTCTGTCTCTGTCCTGAATTTCTTTTTTAAGATGAGGTCTTGGTTTGTCACCCAGGCTGGAATGCAGTAGTGTGATCATAGCTCACTGCAGCCTCAAACTCCTGAGCTCAAACCATCCTTCCATTTTAGCCTCCTGAGTGGCTGGGGCTACAGGTGTGTGCCACCAACAACCAGCTAAGTTTTTTATTTTGCAAAGATGGAGGTCTCATTATGTTGTCCAAGCTGGTCTCGAACTCCTGACCTCAAGCCATTCTCCTGTCTTGGCCTCCCAAAGTGCTGGGATTACAGGTGTGAGCCACTGTGCTCAGCCTTGAAGTTCTTAATAATTTTATCTTTGAGCCTCTGTTTTGTGAATAAAGTCTGATGGGACAATGGAGCATGTTATGAGCAGAGGAGAAGGCTGCAATACGCATGTCCACCACGTCTTGCTGCCCTATTTGCATATAGCTTTCAGAATTCCCATGGACCCAACAACATGTGGGATTTCAGTGGGACTCAGAGTGAGAACAAGGTAATCACATTATGTCTTCAACTGACTAAGTAGGAGGCTGACCTCCCCAAGAGGCCACACTTTCCCTTTGAACTAGAACTTGTTTCAAATGCAAAAAGAGGGAGTAGAAAACTGAGAGATGTGAACAACCAAGGAACCCTGTTGTAGCCTGTCTTATTCACATTACATCCTGTATTAGCCAATCACTTACACTGAAAACGATGGTGGAGGGGAAAAGGGAAGATCAGACGACAGGTTGCTTTTTTTTTTTTTTTTTTCAGGCTGCCCTTGCTATCAGTAACCCAAAGGTAAAGAGTAATATTCACATGAACATAAAGATGGGGAATAGACACTGGGGAATACAAACAGCGGGAGGGAGGCAGGGAGGCAAGGTCAGGAAAACTACCTGTTGGGTACTATGCTCACTTTCTTGGTGACATGATCAATCATACTCCAAACTCTAGCACCAAGCAGTATACCTTTGTAACAAACCTGAATATGCACCCACGGAATCTAAGATAAAAGTTGAAAAAGAAAAAAATGGAAGTCAAATTAAAACAGTTGAGTTTGTTTTGTGTACTATTTATACTGTTGTGGTAAGAATTAAATACATATGTATATATGAACTGTAAAATACAAATTCTGTAATTTTGGTATTCTGTATGCTAGCTAAATGCTCTTATATTTGTATTTAAAAATGGACATTGCATAATAGAAAAGGTAAAATTCAAGCTAATAATTTAAAGTTTTAAATATATCTTTACTTAGAACTATACCAAATAGAATATTTAAAACGTCATGACAAGTTGAAACAGAGACTTCTGGAAGAAAGGTCCCAGGACAAAATTCTAGATAGAAAGATATTTAAAACAGCAGTTCTCAGTGTCAGTGTAAGACACATTAGGCTGTCTTATGTCTTATACAAGAACTTTTTTTGTGAGGCTTGTCACTAGCATTTGTTATTATACTAACAGAGCACTGCAGTGGGAGGATGATACATTTAAAAGTAAAAGATCAGACCTAATGGTTTTCATATAAAGATATCATTTTCAAACTCTTGCCCTCCAATATGCTTTTGGGTGAGAGAACTGCTACTGTGCCAGGAATTGTGTGTGGACAACACACAGATGAGCATGGGTGTGAGGCTAGCCATGGGCTGCGTGGAAAAGGAGGCCAGCAGCACCAGGCCACCAGGCTCACATGGGCTGTGGGCCAAGGTGGCTGAACTGGGGCTTCACCAAGAGCCCCCTTCAGGGCCATACCAGAAGATGAGCCCCTGCTGTGCCTGAGTGAGACATGACCACTCCGGACCCTCAGTCCTGTGAGCAGGTATCTCACAGTTACCTGCTTCTCAGCAGAAAGACACCAGCAGAAGCTGGTGTAGTTGTCTCCTAATACCTCACATAGGATTCTGGGGGAAAGGTCTTTAACTTGATTTTTAGAGCACATTTTGCTCCTTCCTTTGAATACTTTTGAACAACAAAGTAAGCTAATTCAACTTTTTAGATGAGGAAACTGAGCCTCAGAGAGATTACGTGTTCATCCAAGGTCACTTTGACAGCATAAAGCCAACTAAGGACTAAAATCTTGGCATCTACAGTCAGCACCCTTTTTGTTCTTTCATGCAGCTTATCACTTACTGGGTGAGTGTGATGTTCTAGGACAGTGGTTCTGAGTGTGCTCTGTCAGTCTGGCATCCCCAAGACACTTTGTAAGGGTTCAAAAAGTCAAAGTGATCATCATATTAATACTAAGATGTTATTTGACTTTTTGTCTGTGTTGACATTTGCACTGATGACATAAAAGCAATGGGGAGTAAAAGTGCTGGTGGCTTAGTGAGTGGCTAACTGCATTCTTCATCACAGCACACATGTAGGGGAAAAAAGCCAATTTCACTTAAGAATGACTTTAATGATACAGTAAATATTATCAATTTTTATTAAATCACAATGAGTTCATGTCTTTTTAATATTCTGTGGGATGAAATGGAAAGTGCACTTTAAACACCTTGGCATGGCAAAGTATGCTGGTTTGTGTCTAGGAAAAGCACTTGTGTGATCTAAATTGTGAACTGAGCTAGGACCTTTTTTCATAAAATGACATTTTTTACTTGAAAGAATGATTGACAGACGAACTATGTTTATTCAAACTTGAATGTGTGGCAGATGTTTTTGGAAGTAAGCCTGTCCCACCAAGAAAAAGAACTGAGAGTATTTGCTGTCAATGATAAAATTGAAGCTTTCAGTTTGGGGAAGCCTGTGTCTGCCACAGGGAGTTTAACAATTTACCAATATTTCAATACTTGTCTGATAAGATGGGTAGTGATATTAATGCATGAGACTTTTGATATTGTATAATGAAATATACCAACTTTTGAAGGATCCACTTAACAATGAACCAGTATCTCTCAAACAACCAATGCATAATGTCACACAGTCATGTACAAGTAAAAGATTCAAAGCACAAGAAACTTTCATGGATTTTAATGTAACAACCTGCAATGGACTGAATGTTTATGTTCTCCCAAGTTCATACATTGAAACCAAATCACCAAAGTGAAGGTATTAGGAGATGGAGCCTTTGGGAGTTAATTAGGTCATGATTTGTGCTCTTATAAAAGCCTCCAGAGAGATCCCTGTCCTCTTCAGCCATGTGAGGTTACAGTGAGAAGGTGCTATCTATGAGAAAATGGGCCCTCAAAAGACACTGAAGGTGTCAGGGCCTTGATCTTGGACTTCTCAGCCTCCAGAACTGTGAGAAATAAATTGTTGTTCTTTATAAGACACCACTCTAAGGTATTTCATTATAGCAGCTTTAATGGTTGGAGACAGTGCATAAGTTTAGTGCAATTTCAGATTCGTTTTTACCTAATCTTTAAGAAATTATTATTTGTAGAGCTCTGGTGTACTATCGGAGAAGAATATCTATAACTTAATATTATCTACAATGATATTATTAAAATACCACTTCCTTTCCAACTACCTACCTGGGTGAGGTCATATTTTCTTCATATACTTCTACCTAAATAACATATCACAACAGGTTGAAGGCAATAAAAGATATGAGGACTTAGCTGTTTTCTATTAAGCTCAATATTAGGGACTGCAAAAATGTAAACAATGCCACTCTTCTCACTAATTTGGTTTTTTTCCAAAAATATATCTTTTTTGTCAAATTATGTTACTTGTGTTAATATGTATTGAGTTTATTGTTATTTTTTAAATGAATGAACATTTGAAAGTTTCTCAGTTTTAATTTTTGATATAGTAAATATTGGACATGCAGATATAACCCACATAAAGAAAAACTCTTGAGAATCTTTAATAATATTTAAGAGTGTAAAGGGGTCATAAGACCAAAAAACATGAGAACTGCTGTTTTTACAATTTACCAATAATAGTGTCCCCCCAGCTCATAATTCCATACCCTGCTTCTGATGCTAAAAACATGACCCATCACCTTGCAGACTGCTCCCAACCTCAGAGCAGCTCAGTTTGCTTTGTATTCCACAGCTAGGCCTTTGTAGTAAGAGTAAGAAGAATTGCATGTCCACATAATAAATTGTTGGGGGGCTGGGGAAATTATTTCCACATCTCTATCCAAATCTGGCCCAGATGGGCTGGATTGAAATAGTTATGCAGTTAACTACCATGGGACTGTAGGGAAGTCACTTACCTCTTTGTGCCTGTTTCCTCATCTGTAAGTGGGATGGTATTAATAGTAGTTAACTCATAGGGTTATTGGTTACTGGGAGGATTAAATGAGTTAACATATGCTAAGCACTTAATAGTGCCTTGCATGGAGTAAGCACTGTGTAATTGTTAGCTCTCTTCCCTGTTATTATATTGAAGAAAAGTCACACACCTCAGGCAAACCCCCTGTTCCTGTTTAAGAACTGAAAAGGCTGAAGGTAGAGATCATTTCAACATCAGAAATATTTTGAATGTCACATGTGTGACATTCAAACAATCTGACTCCTTGAAGCACCTTGCACCTATCAGCCACAGTTTATTACACACATTTTTTTCCCTGAACGACAACATCCTCTACATTTTCATAATCTCATCAAGGGCCAGCACTGCTCCCACAGGGAGAGTTTAGTGAGGGGGATGTTTTGTTTGACGGTTTTTGCTCATCGCAGTGATGGGGAATTGCTAATGGCATTCACTGGGCAAGAGCCAAGGTGCTAAATATCTTGCCCTAAGCAGATCAGTCATATACTACCAAGAATCATCTCACTGCAGATGATTATAGGGTTCTCTTGAGAAACACTGAACTCAAAACATGAAGGCAGTCTTCCTGGAGCAAACACCTGGCCAAGTCTCTGCCTCCAGGTCTGAGGAAATAATTGGCTCTTATAAAGCCTTCTCCTTCAGATTGGTGAGGTCCCTCCAGACAGATTATGGTATCATCTGCTCTCAGCTGCACACTGTCCTCTCTAGTACACAGTTGGCAGACAGTCAACACTGACCACACTGCCAGAGGGCTGGGTGGATGATGCTTTTAAAGTCCCTCTCTACATGGGATCATCTTTAGTCACTTTAAGTATAATAAGACAGGAAAGGAAAAGTGCCAATCACGTCAAGAGGTAATCATGTCCAGAATATCACTTTAGGGCTCAATGTAGAAATAAATCCATATTGTAACAGAACATTGAGTTTAAACCCTCCCACTTCAGATTAAACACTTAAAATCTTCAAAAGTAGAAAGCTAAAGGGAAACATCTGCAGGATGTTACGTAGGGTGTTTCTTCACACATCTGGGTTGGGGATACTCGGACAGGCCCTGCTGAGTTCCATCTCTGCCCTTCTCAGCTGTGTGACCTTGGGTGCTTCTCAAGTTTTTCTTTATTACAGCTGAAGATACTACCATGCCTAATCCTGAAAGTTCCATGAGGCTACAATGACACACTAAACGTGGAAGAGATGTGGGAAGTATAAAGGTCTATCTACTTTTTATTATTACAATTATAATAAATCCTGCCTTCTGGCCTGCAAGCAGCTAGGTGCATAGTGATAACTTAACCTTGGTTCCCATTCAACCAAAGCAGGGGGAGGGGGCAGTTTTCACCATTTATACCTTTCTTTCTACTTAGAATTGAGCAAAATAAAACATATTATTTTATTTTAAAAGTCATTTTTCTAAAGCTTTGTGCCAAGATCAAAATCTCCCTCTTTCGGAAGATTAACATAGCAGTTATTATGTTTCTGAAAAGCAAATAAAGGTGATTCTTTTTTTATTCTTTGGCAATATTTGTTGGGTGAATACATGATGTAAAAACTTATTTATATGCTGAGAGAGACTTGGAGAGGTCCCTGTGACTCAGCTAGTCATAATTTGGTCAAGTGGAACTTGAAATAATGGTCTGCCTGGTGCCCAGTGGTTCTGGAATTAAAGGAGTCCAAGTACAAAAACCTACTGTACTCATTCACTCAGCAAACCATCCCTGGACATAAATAATATAGTAAGAAAAAAATGAATAATAATAACAATTTACAAAAATCACTGTAGTTCATACTTATTCAGTGTTTACTATGGGTCAGGCACTTATTTAGGGCAACAGTGAAAACAGCCTACATCTCTCTGTGCCCTGACCTGCTTGGGGCTGGAGATTTGGATGAATCAGAAACCAGCTCCGTGTTTACAGACAGGAGAAGGAGGCAGATGGACAAAAAGTTAAGTGCAATGAAGTACTGCAAAGGCTGCAATAGGTGTCGTTTCTGGGTATTGTGAGAACACAAACAATGATGGCTTAATCTTGCCTCCTAAATACTTCCAGAATCAATTGCTTGCTGTCATGTACCCACCAGAGAAGTGCTGTAGCTGCAAGAAGGAAGGAGTTTCAGCTCCTGAAACTGATTCTGCTGAGACAAGGCCTTGTCCTCTGGACACTGTCATGTCCCTCTCTTTACAATGGCATTTCAGTGCTTCTATTTTAAGGTATTGCAGGTAGTACAGGTCAGTGCCTAAAAGAAGGGTAAACCTGGATTCAAATCCCAACTCTTCATTTATCATCTTCATAAATTTGAAAATGAACCATACTTCCATCTTCTCATCTGTAAAATGGGAATAAAACCATTGTCCTCCTATGGTCATCATACGACAATCAGAATAGAACTTTCTTTTTTGAAAAAACTGAGAATGTAGTAAGGCAGGGAGTGGGTTGAATGACTTATAAAAAGCTAGTTTAACTGTCAGACAGTTTTATGAGCAAGCCAGCACAAAGGGATGGCAGACCAGCCCAGACAGGCACTTCCCGGGTTCTGCTGTTGTGCCCTTTCCCTTTTTACAGACTCCCAGCTCTCCTGCTGATGCACTGGTTGATTCTGAGGTGCCCACCATTCTAGTCAGGTGTTGGCAGATGCAAAGAGGTGGAAGAGAGCAATGAAAACACTTGGAAAAGGATGATGACTGACTTTGTAATATCTAAATTTTTAATATTTGCCAAGAGAGCATTTTAAACCCTGTGTCTCAAGAAATACTGCCCTGGACCCAGTTACAAGATCTGGATAAATCGTTTTCCCACTGTCAAGCAGGAGTAGAGAATCTTATTAAACAAGGAAGGGATCTCATTTGCCCACAGCAATCAGGTGATACATTAGTCAGACCCCTCCATGATCATTACCTAGATCCTACCTTGGTTAACTCTTACTTGTCCTTTAGGAAAATAATAGACATTGAAACACCTTGGAGAGTTAAAGAAGTCCCATACAAATATAATGGCCCTTTACCATGTCCGATTATCTCTGTCAACAACATCTCTGTAAGCAGCCACCTCCTGTAAAGAGGAATCTAGCAGGCATGGAGGTTCCCAGAAGCCCAAGACTCCATTCAGGGGGTTAAAGTTAAGTTTCAGAAACAGAAGCTACACATAGGCCCAAACAATTAAACGTATTTGAGGTTTTTGAGTGCCAATGAGCACTCAAGATATAGGGGCTGAATATTGCAGCCTCCTCAGTTAACCAGAGGAAGACTTAATATTCAAATAGAATTGGTGCAAATCATGCTGACAGGTAAAATCTTTGGAATCTCTCTCTCCCCTTTTTCTCAGTGTCCAAACACGGGGCTGAGATGGGGCCCCAAAGTGGAACCAGTCAGAAGTTTACCCAAACTCTGTTTGTCCTCATCTGCTATGGTTTGAATGTTTGTCCCCTCCAAAATTCATGTTGAAATTTAATCCCCAATGTGGCAGTGTTGACAGGTGAGGCCTTTAAGAGGTGATTGGGTCAGGAGGGCTCTGCTAATTCATGGATTAATGAGTTAGCAGGTTATCATGGGCGTGGGACTGGGGGATTGATAAAAAGAAGAAAAGAGACTTGAATGACAACACTCAGCCTTCTTGTCATATTTATGCTTATGCTGTCTCAGGACTCTGCAGAGTCCCCACTGGCAAGAAGGGCCTCAGCAGTTGTGGCCCCTCGACCATGGACTTCTCACCCTCCATAACTGTAAAAAAAAAAAAAAATAAGTTCTTTTTTAAAAAAAAAATTACCCAGTTTCAACTATTATATTATGAACACCAGGAAATCAGACTAAGACACCATCTATTTTTTAAATTTATTTTTTTCCTCTGCTTACTTCTGAGTATTTCTCATCACTAGTGTCTTTAGGAACTTAGGCACAAATTGAAAACTCCTCCTCGAAAAATGACTTTTTTAATATTCTATGTCTGCACTCTTTAGTGCAGAAGCCGCTAGCCAGAATGTGGTGTTGGAATGCTTGAAATGTGGCTAGTATGACCAAGAAACTAGAGTTTAAATTTTATTTTTAAAAAATTTAAATTTAATAACACACTCAATTTAGTTACCGGAAAACTTTCAAGTATGTTTGGTTATGTGAATCAATTTTTCAACTATAAATTACATAAACTCTAAATATAGATCAAATATTTCTGATAAAAACCTAGAGTCCTATTTGAGATGTCTTAGACTGTAAAATATACACAGGATTTCAAAGACTTTTTAAACTAAAATTAGAATAGAAAATTTCTCATTAACAATTTTTTATTTGATAACATGTTGAAATAATAATATTGGATATTTTGGGGTTAAACAACATATATTACTGAAATCAATTTTACCTATTTCTTTTTTTTAAATGTGGCTACTAGATAATATATTACACAATTATTTGTATAATTTGAGTAATGTTTTTGTTGGATACTGCTGCTCTACCTAATCAACAGCACATATCATTAAAAGCTCATAGAAATAAATGTAAAGCAGAGAGGATACACTCTACAATAACTATAAAGTTATTCTCTTTTATGCTCACTTTTGTTTTCTTGGCATTATTTCTAATATTTAGGATAATGTTCCCTCTTAAAACAACAGTGGATTTGACCTTCTTTAAATGGTTAATTCACATTTAGCTTCAGTTCCCAAACTGTTGGTTATCAGGTCTTAAATTATCATCGCCTCTTAATAATTGCTTAGATGGTATTGTTATGGTATATAAAAATATTTTAAAAATTTAAAAACATTACATTTTAAAATAATAGCATCTTGGTCACTTTCAGAAATCCAGATGTATGTACTGAGAAATGGCTTTCACTGAGTGACTATCAACTAAGGTGGAAGTCTTTTAGCAATAGGGTTCTAGTTCATAATTTGCTTAGTCATTACTTTATAATTCTTAAAAAAACTTAATATTGTAAAATAAATTTAATATTATATTAGTATTATTTTAATAAAATCACTATAAATTATATATCGCACATCAAATCATATCATGTTAATATTCTTATTGTACTAGTTCTAACTAGAATAGTTCAAATTCATGTAAAATGTCATGTACTGCACATGTTTAAATGAAATCTGGGGACAGAGAGCAAGCAAAGTGACCTGGGGAGTTCAGCCTCTGCTGTGGATGAGTAAGCACACTGACCTTCTCACAATAACATCACAAACCTGGAAAAATACCCACCCCTCCCCGCCCACCCCCCCACACAAATAGTGAAGGGCTCTAGAGAGTGATTAAAAATAGGCAGATGGTGGTGGGGGAGCTGAAACCTGGAGGAAGCCACTAGGGATGGATGAGTTTTTTGTTTTGATCCTTTGCCCTGAGGGCAGCTGCAACCCCGTGGTACAGCGTGGAGGCTAAAACTTTGATAGAAAGCCTGTTGTCTTTCTGGCAGGTAAACAGGATTGCCAGAGTGTGAGAGGGGAATCCTGGAGAGAAGATAGCCAGGGAAGGGGGGGCCCAAACTCTGTGTTTAAACCGTTTCCAAGTCTCTGGCTGCCCCCAGTCCCCTGCATGTGGGGACAGACTGCCAGCCCTTTGAACCGAGACCAGAACTGCTGCCCATGGCAGGCAAAAAGACCATTTGCAGTTTGAGTTTAACCAAGTTAATGGTCTGTTAAAACAAAACATTACTAATTTTTGAAGGACTATGACAATTCAGAGTGTTTTCATTATAACAATTCAAACTATCCAGGATACAGTTCAAACTTACTTGACATGTGAAGAGCCAAGGAATAGGACCTTTTCCTAAGGGAAAAAGACAACAGAGGCCACCCCTGAGATAACTCAGATGTTTGGATTCTCAAATGAGTACATTAAATAAGTTCTTATTGGTATGTTCAAAACACTTGAAGGAGAAATGGATAGAGTTAAAGGGAGAAATAGACACTCCACAATCATAAAGAATAAGGCATGAAGTGATCAAGAAAGTAATGGATAATATAAATAACACTATCCCCATTTTGTCCCAACTGATATGTATAGAATACTACATCCAACTGCAGAATTCACATTTATTTCTATCTCACATGTTATGTTCATAAAGACCATATGCTGGGCCATAAAACAAGTCTCAATCAATTTAAAAGGCTTAAAATATGCAGAATATATTCTCTGACCACAATGGAAATAAATCAGAAATCAATAAAGAGATCTAGAAAAACTTTAGATATTTGTAAATTAAACAGTACATGTTTAAAAGAATCATGGATCAGAGGAAAAATTAAAAGAAAAATGAAAAAATAATTAGAACTGAAGATAATACAAACACTACATCTCAAAATTTGTGGGATGCAGTCAATTCTGTGCTTAGAGAGAAATTCATAGCTTTAAAAGCATGTATTATAAAAGAAAGAGAATATAAAATCAAGAAGCTAGAAAGAGAAAAGCAAAGTAAACCTAAAGTAAATAAACACAAAACTTATTATCATACTTAAGTAATATGCTAAGGAATTTGAATATGTTATGTACTTTTTTTTTTTTTAAGAAACCTTTCCTCAAAGAAAAGTCCAGGCCCAGGTGGCTTCATTGGTGAATTCTATCACATTCAAAAACAAAATAACATTAATCATACATAATTTGTTTTTAGAAAATAGAGGAAAGAATGGTTTTTAACTCTTTTTAAGAGGCTAGCATTACCCTAATACCAAAATCTGTCACAGATATCAAAGTAAAGAAAATTAGCTACAACATCATCGATCATTAGAGAAATGCAAATCAAAACCACAATGTGATACCATCTCATGCAAGTCAAAATAGATATTAAAAGGTCAAGAAACAACAGATGCTGATGAGGTTGTGAAGAAATAGGAATGCTTTAATCTGTTGGTGGAATATAAATCAGTTCAACCACTGTGGAAGACAGTGTGGTGATTCCTCAAAGACCTAGAACCAGAAACACCATTTGACCCAGCAATCCCATTACTGGGTATATACCCAAAGGAATATAAATAATTCTATTATAAAGACACAGACATGTGTATGCTCACTGCAGCACTATTCACAATAACAAAGACACGGAATCAACTCAAATCCCCATCAATGATAGACTGGATAAAGAAAATACATGTACACCATGGAATACTACACAGCCAAAAAGAGGGAAAAGATCATGTCCTTTGCAGGGACATGGATGGAGCTGGAAGCTATTATCTTCAGCAAACTAACACAGGAACACAAAACCAAACACCATATGTTCTCACTTATAAGTGGGAGCTGAACAATGAGAACACATGGACATGAGGAGGGGAACAACACACACTGGGGCCTGTCAGGGGTGTGGGAGGAGGGAGCACATCGGAATAAATATCTAATGCATGTGGGGCTTAATACCTGGGTGATAGTTTGATAGATACAGCAAACCACCATGGCACATGTTTACCTATGTAACAAACTTGCAGTTCCTGCACATATATCCCTGAACTTAAAATAAAGTAGAAAGAAAATTAAAGAGCTCTATTTGTCATGAACATAGATATAAAAATCCTTAATAATACATGTTAGCAAATTTAATTCAACTCTATAAAGGGATTATGAGTAAGTAGGATTTATCACAGAAACACAAGATTCCATCTAATTAATCAGATTAACAGGATAAAAGAGAAAAACTATATAGTCATTTCAACAGATGCAAAAATCAGTTTGCCAAAAGTTAACATTCATATATAATAACATCTCTCAGTAAATTGGCAACTTGTTCAACCTAATAAAGGGTATATATGAGAAACCTACAGCTAACATTAATGGTGAAATATTAGATACTTCCTTCCTAAGATCAGGAACAAGTCAGGATGCCAGCTCTCACCACTTAATAGCCCTTGAATACTTAACATGTGCCAAGTACTATGTCAATGGCTTTAGAGCAACCTTTGTGCAAGTGCCAAGTTCTCTTCCATTATACAGAGAAGGAGACTGAAGCACAGAGAGGTTAAGAAACTTGCCCAATGTCATGAAATAATCATAAGCCAAAATTTGAATTCAGGTCTCCCTGCCTTTAGAGTCCATCTCTTAACCACAACTGTCTTCTCAGTAGTATAATAATAATTACCTTTATAGGAATCTAAAGGGAGAGTAGAAGCTTCTGTGCCTGGCTTTTTCTTTACACTTTACCCTCTACAGGCTCAGATGCAAAAATAACTGCTGATGTTTGTCCACTGGGGACAAAGCAGACAGGCTAAATAACACACAGTTTATAGGAGATGTTAGAGAGTTGCTGTGTGATTTATGTATCTCCATCAAAGGTGCCATGCTCTCCATCAATAGCAATATTCAAATTACAATAGTATTTTCCTCCTAAAAGTGAGTCTAATTTGCTCATTTTCATTATTTGCAGTCAGTTAATTAAAAACCCAGCAGATATTTATTTTGCTCCTTTCACATCACCAGTGATTTCTTGCTGCCGCACTTTCACGGCATTACAGTTTTATGACTCAACACAGCCTGTAGTGGGTTTCTTATGGTTGTATCTCCATTACTTTAATTTCAGGCAAGACGTTAAACCACGGCAAGATTTCAACTACTGCTGGTGAAGCGTGAGAAGCAATCGTGGTGCTTGTCGATATGAAAGGGTAGACACCACCAAATTATACAGCAGGGAATAGAACCCAGTCCCTTCAATAGGGAGAACGAGTGGTTGGCTCTTGGACTGGTGAATGAATGATCGCAAGTGTTATACTGGCCAGAAACAAAAAATCTGAATCATTCAACCATTCCATTATCTTCCAATTATGGAGAAGGAATTGCTATACCAAAATGTAGCCCACGTCTACTATGACATTTCTAAAAAAGCAAAGCTTTTATTATTAAATCATGTAAATTTTGAAATTCACTCCATAAAGTTCTAAATATCTTTTAATTTGAAGTTAATTCTATTTTACCCTTGTATCTTTGAGTATAATTAGAATTCTAAGAAAATGTGTGATGTTTTTCTGTAACCCCATACCTGCTTGACAAGGGCCACTTCAGGCAGAGAGAAGTCCTGCTCTGAAATTGCTGGTTTAAGGTTAGAACATCAGGGACCCAGTTGGCAAAGAATGAGCCAAATTTTTAATCTGGAAATTAAGGAGGAACAACAAACACTATTAACAAGCAGGCTTTTGCAATTTATCGCAAATAGGAACCTGTGGAAGCAGAAAGGCTCACAGGCTGCCCAATGGAGAGGTTAGTAAACAGCTGTTATAGCCACCAGTAGCCTTTGTTGCCAAGAAAATAAGCCATCCTACATGCTCTTCATCAACTAACAGATAATTCTCTCTTATAGCTACCAGAAGATCTCCTACACAAGCTTCAAAATCCAGCATAAGCACAATCTCTTCTAAGAAGCCTGCTCTGGCTTCTCAAGCCAAGGTCTCAGTGGAGATCTCCTTGATGCTGCACTGTGCCCCCTGCTCTCCTCCTACCCATGCTTTTCTTCCTGCATTTTCAATTGTGTTCACCCATCTTTTTTCTCCTCAGAGCTCCATGAGGCAAGAATCTGTACTTCCTCATCTCATCTCCCTGACTTCACAGCCCACACCTATGTTAAGTTATGCCTTAAGCTAGGCAGTAAAGTTGGTTGGGTGTAGAAAAGACTAAATTTTAGTAAGTTTAGGAGAAGCACTGTTGCAAGGTACTTGGATGTGCTTTGGTCAAGGTTAAGCCAAGGCAGACATCCAGGTCTGCAGGACTCAGCAAGTTTAGGGCACAGGCGCATACTCCAAATGTTATATAACCTGCTTGTGTAAGTTCATACTTGGCTTGGAGCTACTATTGTCTGTAAAAATTATAGCTGCCCTGCTGACACTGTGCACAGGCCTTGGCTCTTGGGTATGGCTCAACATGGCTCTTGTGCAGGTGCTGGTGCCCAGAGAAAGGGAGAGAGAGATTGAGAACCAGAGCTGTCCATCTTGCAGATGGACAGAGGGGAGACAGAGCATGGCTCGGCACAGCACAGCACAGCATGGCACAGCTTGTTCTCATGCCCAGAGAGAGAAAGAGTTAAGCTGCTGACCCTGAAGGCAGGGGAGAGCTGGCTGCACAGCTGTGTGTGGGAGCGACCAGCTCAAGCAGCTGAGACAGGGCGGACAGTGTGAGAAAGCTGCTGATGAGATAGTGTGAGAGAGCTGTTAATCAGAGAGCTGCTGAATACAACTACATTTCATCTGCTTACAGCCCCCCAAGTGTTATTTCAGCCATCGCCTATCCATCCACTCCCATTGGACCTCAGCATGGACCGGACCCTAACACTGGACCCTGGCATTTGGGTTTAACAAAGTTATACTGGCTGAGACCAGAGTCTTTGGAATTGTAATTGGAATGACTTGGTTTCAAGTACCAGCGGCAACATTTCTATCTTTGTGACCTTGGCCAAAGTACGTTAACTTCTCCTGTCTCAATCTTCTCAGGCACAGGATGGGAGTAATAACAGATTATACTGTATTGGGCTATTGTAAAGTTTAGAGTCAAGAAGGCAAAATGCCTAAAGCACTTTGCATAATGCTGGCTTGAAGAAAGTACATAGTAAAGGTTGGTGATTGATAACATGAATGGTGGCACCTTCATGCTGAAGGTGAAACTCATGTTCTTATGGTTTTGACTTCATAGGAGGGAATGACCCTCAGAGCAGATCACTGTCCAATGTCAGATCCAAATAGGGCCATTTCTGGACTCCTGCCTCCGTGCTTCTCTTTGCCAGCTGTCAAGTTTCAGCTCCTTTAGCCAGCCTCATTTCAAGGTCTGTCTGGCCCCTGCCCCAGACCCCTGCCCTAGACCCCAGCTTGCTTCTCAGGCCTTGTGCAGTGAGTAATTAGAATTCTAAGAAAATGTGTGATGTTTATCTGTAACCCTATACCTGCTTGACAAGGGCCTCTTCAGGCAGAGAGAAGCTCTGCTCTGAAATTGCTGGTTTAAGGTTAGAACATCAGGGGGGCGCGGTGGCTCACGGCTGTAATCCCAGTACTTTGGGAGGCCGAGGTAGGCAGATCACGAAGTCAGGAGATCAAGACCATCCTGGATAACACGGTGAAACCCCGTCTCTACTAAAAATACAAAAAAAAAAAAAAAAAAAATTAGCCAGGCGTGGTGGTGGGCACCTGTAGTCCCAGCTACTAGGGAAGATGAGGCAGGAGAATGGCGTGAACCCGGGAGGCGGAGTTTGCAATGAGTCGAGATCGCGCCACTGCACTCCAGCCTGGGCCACAGCGAGACTCCGTCTCAGAAAAAAAAAATAAAATAAAAAATAAATAAATAAATAAATAAATAAATAAATAAGTAAATAAATAAATAAAAAAGAACATCAGGGACCCAACTGGCAATGAATGAGCCAAATTTCTAATCTTTTGAGCCATCACGAGAGTGAGCCGTCTCATGGACCCCATACTATGAACCAAGATGCTTCTTAGGTGTGAGACCTTATCTAAGCTAAGGGGTTTCCCCTGGCTTACTTCTGCCTTAGTAACACAGCTGGATACACTGCTTAGTCTTCCCAAATTCACTGCCAGTCACTGAGCACACTGACTACATGATCTCTCACCCTACCACCAACCCTGCTGCTCAGGGTTTTCAAACAATTTGACAGATGAGTCAAAAGAAGCACAGAGCAACTGGATGAGTTGTTCAAGGTCACACTAGGATTTGCCCACTTCTTTTCTGGCTCTGGTGCCCACACTGTAAACCAAGCTGCCTGTGAAATTGATGAACAATGGCAGGTGCAAAAGATCCCATATTTCCACTCCTTGACAATCTCACCCATAACCCCAAAATTGCAGTAAAGTTCCCAAATGTTCATGTGGGGAACCCCAAAGGGGAACAGGAATATTTTAAATGTTTAATTCAAGTTAAAGAAAGTGTCAGGAAAATCCATATTTTGAGCTGAAGAAGAAAGACAAATGACAGCCCAATCAATACTACAGGAGTATATGGACTCTTTTACTGTTCTGTCAATTCTTGGAGCTAATAAGTCAGCATCTCAGGGCACAGTTTCATACTTTAAAACAAAAGTTCAGAGGCCTGCT
This sequence comes from Gorilla gorilla gorilla, assembly GCF_029281585.2. Classification (NCBI taxonomy): domain Eukaryota; kingdom Metazoa; phylum Chordata; class Mammalia; order Primates; family Hominidae; genus Gorilla; species Gorilla gorilla. Next base: position 151,567,956 of record NC_086017.1, on the reverse strand, counting down.
TCCTGTCAGGTGTGACTCCAGCATTCATTCTCATCCGAGTGAGTGGAAAATGAAGGGACTTTCTTAAACATGCACCAGGTGAACCCTGGGCACCTCTCATCAAGGCTGGGACTCCTCAGCTGATAACAAGCACCTTCGATATGACTGGCTAATTCTTCATTGCATTGTCATCAATACTGCTGACAACTCCCCACAGAAGGCATGCTGACTGAAATGTTAAATCAAACTCAGAAGAGAAGTTTGAAAATCAATTTTAGGTTCCCACAGAAAAGACCAGGGAGGATAATTGAGACTCATAACTCCCAGCTTCATTTTCATTTTCTAATTCTGGAGCAGAATAAAACGATTATTTGCTAGGAAATCAGCTGGAGGAGGAATAAAATGGTGGAGTGGAACGTGCTCCCTGGGCTGTGAGCCATGATGGCCAAGGCATTCCCAGTTCAGGGACATGCACTCCAGTGAGATAGCCTATCAGCCAACTGCCTCACAACAACTTTCATTTTCTTTTCATGTACCTTTTATTTTTTTCTGTTGGCAACAAAAAGCCAATGTAAATGTGAAAGGTTGGCTGCTTCCAAGTTTACAGTAAATAACTTGAAAGAGCGGTAGATTACCTAGGCCCTGGGTGTCAGGAGCTAATGCATTCTAAATGTAACCCGTTTCCAGCAGAGCCAAACCCTGCTTTGACATTTTCCTTCACAGTACGTGGATATTGGTATTACAGGTGCTTTGCTCTATCCCTAATTTGCCTATTGTGATTTCCACAGACCAGCAATGCTAATAGGATGCTTCATTTCCCCACTGGGCCAATGCGAGATAAATTATAGCCACACGATCCATCTCACTGTATGGTAAATACCCTTATGCTACCTCTTACTTTTCATGCAAAATATATTTGGATGCATTTCACTTTTCAAACTGCCTAGAAGTGGGAAGAGAGATGGAATTCCCTCCTCTCTCTATATAGTGGATATTTGTAGAAGGCCCAGGATAATTTAATTCCCTGCCCCCAGCAGCAAAGGTCACATGTTTATATTATCCCCAGTAAGATCTGAAATTCTGTATACCTCAGAAAAATAAAATTGAAAGAAGTCATTTTGTAGCTGCTCAGAATTACCTATGTTTTTATTGATTGGGGAGTCTGTGTGGTATGTTTTTGCACAAATTTATCAGCTGTTTGGCAAATAGTATTTGGTCCAGAACTTCCACGATAAGCTTAGAATTCAACCACTTAAATCTTTCCTCACTTGCCCTTCTCTCAGCCAATCAAACTCAAGCACAGAATATTAGAAATAATTAATGGGCACCCGTTATATACCAGGCAGTTCAAAGAAGGTAAAGAAATATGACCACATCTCTGTGCTTTAAGGTGACATCCCCTTACGAAGAGAAGCTGGGTTCACATAGCCCCCCTGAACTGAACAATCTATTTCCTGGTCAACTGAGTGTCATACAGTAGAAAATATCCAAACCTTTTAGTTAGATTTTCTTCATTTCTCCTCCTTAGGTAATAAAGTCATTTTACTATCCTCACAGAGTGTATGTGAAATATGCTTGAATGCTTAGAGTTTATGCAAAAAAATAGCATCTTCTGGTGTTTCCTCTTTGTTTGACTTTACTTCTTTGTGGGAAGGAGGTTTCTGAGCAGGGTTATTGCTGTGGTCTGAATGTTTCTGACCACCCCCACCCCCACCAGATTCATATGTTTAAACCTAATCCGCAGTGTGATGGTATTAAGAGGTGAGGCCTTTGGAAGGTGACTGGGACATAAGGGCAGAGTTCTGAAGAATGGGATCAGTGCCCTTATAAATGAGGTCTAAGGGAGATTGTTCGCCGCTTCTGCCATGTGAGGACACAGTAAGAAGTCAGCAGTCTGTAAGCCAGGAGAGGGCCCTCAGCAGAGCCTGACCATGCCAGGCTGGCAACCTGCTGGTTTCTCAGCCTCCAGAGCTGTGGGAAAAGGTTTTCTGTTTTCTATAAGCTACCCAGTGTATGGTGTTTTATTATAGCAGCTCCAATGAACTAAGACAATTATCCTGTTAACCTGGGCCCCAAAAGGAAAGAGGTAGAGCACAGCCAACAGACCCAAACAAAGATGGCACTGGCTGTAGGAGTGATTATCAACTTCCATGAAATTGAACTGACTTCCCTGACAGATTTGCTTAAATATAAATTAACTGAAAGTACAGACTATAAACCATTCATTTTCCCTGGATGATCAGCCTTCTTCAGCATAATGGCCTGCACATTGTTGGGGAATAGTGACTGTTTCCATTCACAGGATATTCACAAAACAGTCCAGCACCCACTCTGTGAAGGATCTGAGCTAAGGGTGGGTGGCCCATGGAGACTCAAGCTAACATGATCCATGTAGTCTGGGACCAGGCCTAATAGAAAAGGCAAGTATCAAATGAAGAAGCACAAGATTAAAGATGTGATTGCAAACTGTGTTAAATGTTAGGATGGAAATAAACAGGAAAATAACTGGGAGGATATAATGGGTAAGCAAAAAATAATAAGAAATTAGGCAGACAAATTGGAGAGATGGGAGGGTGGAGGGTACCTACACACTGCATTTTGGGTAGAAAAACAGCAAGTGCAAAGGCCTTGAGGCAGGAGTACAAGCCTCCTCTTATGGAACAGAAAGGGAATCTGGACATAGAGAAGGAGAAGTTGGTAGCATAAAAGAGTAGGCATGGACACATCTTGTTATTCAATTCAATGCTTGCTGGTCTGACCCTAGATTTATTCTTTGAAGAACCCTTGTTTTCCAATATTTGGCAGACTTCATGGCAAAGATGGCCTCTGTGACTTTGTGTAATAATGGAAAGCTCCAATTGTTCAGTTCAGCAAACTGATTTATCACCAGCCTGTTTCTGGCACTATGCTTTTGCTGGAAACATCTGGCTGATCCACCTGGGAGGTCCCTGCTGGTGTGGTACACTCAGATCCTCTGCCCTACGGAGTCAAGGCCATGATGTCAGCCCTAGTAGGTTAAAGCTAGACAATCTCACTTGAATGGGGTAACAGTATGGCCAGTAAGTGGAACAATGAGAACTCACATTTATGATAAGTCAAGTATCATGCTATGAGCTTTACACAATTTAGACCTCACAATGACAACAAAGGACTTAGGTATTCTTTTTACTCCCAGTTTACAGAGTAGGAGGTGGCTGAGGTTCAAAGACACTGTATGGTTTCCAAGGCTACAGAGTTGGTGGAGTCAGCCTTAGGAACTGTTATGGGGTGTATTATGTGTCCCCCCAAAAAAGATGTGTTGAAGTCCTAACTTCAGAATGTGACCTTATCTGGTATAGGGGGTAATCAAGTTAAAATGAAGTCACTAGGGTGGGCTCTAATCCAATATGACTATGTACTTATCAAAAGGGGAAATTTGGACACAGAGACAGACATGCCCATTAGGAAGATGATGTGGAAAACACACAGGGAGATAATGGCCATGTGGCTGGAGTGATACATCTGCAAGCCAAGGAAAGCCAAAGACTGCTTCCAATCACCAGAAGTTAGAACAGATGAGGAAAGATCCTCCCCTTTAGCCATCAGAGGCAGCATGACCCTGCCAATAGCTTGATTTCAGACTTCTAGCCTTCAGGGCTGTGACACAAAACATTTCTGTTGGGTTAAGCCACCCAGTGTTTGGTACTTTGTTATGGCAGCATAGAAAACGAATACAGACTCCAAACCCAGGGTAAACATGCTCTGCTTTCTGAGCTACCAGGCCCACAACCACACTTCTTCAATTGCCCTTCAAGATCCACCTTGGTCCTGTGCATAAGCCAGAGGGGAAGAAGAAGACAGGACCCCAGAAGGAATGCACAGTTCAGCCATGGGTTGCCTGTCTGTAATCCCCCTGTATCACGGTCTCTGTGAGAAAAGATTGGTTCCAGCAGATGGTGGGGCTCACAGCATGCTTACTAAATGAATGAGGAGTTATGCATCAGAGTTGGCCATGGATGCCCAGTCAGTGAGGCAGAGAAGGTGGTACTTTGTAGGAAATAGGATCAGTAAGAAAGGTGTTTTGGAGTTTGCTGAAGGTGCTTAAATAGGCTTCATGCCACTGATCATATTTTCTCAAGAAGAAATGAAAATAATTGTCAATGTTTCCAAAACTCAGATGAATTGCAGAATTAAAAAAGAAATTCTCAAGTACTTCAATAAAAGAGCTATAAATAAACCTGTTATTATTTCATTGTTAGTGCCATCCCCTGAGGGAGCCAATCTGAGAAGCATTCCAATTTACACCTGGCTGGACAGTCTTAGATCACACACGAGGGCACCATTTGCTTTGCTCAGGGAACAGGGCTAACCCATAGTAGAAGCCCTGCCTCCCCTTCCACCAGGGCCCCACAATGGGTTGATTATGATGGGGTCTCCTGACTCTGTGACAGGCACACACTCCCAACTGCCCCTCACACATTTTTGGGCATTCCTCAAGCCCAGTGTTGTCAGAGCTGGCTCAATGGTCCACTCTATAGATCACTGTCTGGCTGGGGTCATTCAACAGGCATGAGATGGCTCTTATTCCAACAATTTCCCCCGGTGTTGTCTGAAATTCCACCAGAAAGTCAATGTCTTTGGATTCAGTATCACTTATAGTAGTATCTCTTGGTGGGTTTTGTTTCATTGTCAATTTTTATGCTCAGTAGATAAAATTTATAAATATAAAAAGGCAAAAAAGGAATGGTAATCCTATTTTTTGGAGGCAATTGGTAGTAACTTTTAGGCATATTAACTTCCAGTCTTCTTTCAGTGAACTTTCATTAAATAGTAGAGATCATACATTATGTATAATTCTGTACCCTGCATCTTCATTTCATATTATAAGATCATTTTCCTAACTTATTAAAGACACCCTACAAGCTTTATTTTGATGGCTACATAATATTCCATCCTACGGATATGGCAAACATATTTAACCTGTACCCAATGACAAAATGATGATGAATTACTAAAAGTGGATATACTGGGCATGCACATTTTAAAATTGATGCTGTGTTTTGCTATTTTACTTTAAAATGAAGCCTCCCATGTTCCCTTCCCCAGGAGGAAAGGCATTGCATCTTCAGCACTCCACTACTCTGATGTCAATCTCCTAGGAAATGAAGCAAGCCTTCCAATTCATGGGGTGGATGCCACCATAGTGGTCGAAGACCCTGGCTGAATGATTTCCCTACGATCCACAGAATATCTCAGCCACTGAGCTACTCTGAAGAGTCACTGTCTCCTCCTTCCCCTTCCCTTCTCGGCAACCTCCACGATGACTGTGACCTCCCCTGGATCAGTCTCCTAGGGTACTCTGGGTGTACATCCCTCTCATTATGGTCCAGAGATTGTGTCCTCCTTTCTTGGTCATGCTGGCACCCAACACTGTCAGCAGAGAAACAACAGGCCTAAGTGAGATGGTCTCAGCTCCTTCTGGCAAACACTCAGCAGCAACTAAAGGGGAAAGTGATTCATCTGTGCCTCTTCATTCTTCCAGAATGTGGGAGCTCTTTGGGGTTTGAATTAGCACCTTTCTTGCCAGACAGCAAGATTGGAATGGAGCAGAATGTGCTACTGCAGGGGAAGCCCAGCTGCTAAGCTAATGTGGACAGTCAACTACAACAGATAAAGACTTCAGACCTCAAGCTCATTTCAGTAAGTTGAGGCTATGATTTAAGTTGCACTGATTGCTGCAGGAAGGAGGAAAAGTGGGAGGGAAGGGTAAAGCCATATATAACTGAGCATCTACTATACGTCAAGCACTAGATGTGGTGTTTCACACATATCAGCATGCTTAATCCTGGGTAATGCTCCTGAGAGCTAGCTATTTTTACCACATTTTAGAGAAAAGTAAATTGGAGCTTAGAGAGGCTATGTGACTCACCCAAGGCCGCACAGCCCGTAAGTCACCCAGTATTTCTGATTCCTGTGCCCATGCTCTTTCTGAGTACAAGGATCCAAAGAAGCTCTTCCAATTGGACTCACAACCTCCCTGCTGCTTTCTCCACAGCCAAGTTCAGATGAACAATAGGATCATAGTGCCAACAAGTAAGCCTAGGTCTCAGGTCCCTGGCAGGCAGATATTATAGCACCAACAATAAATAAACAGATTAAATTAACTGCATCTTGAGCTCCACCTTTCCTAGTGTCAGTAGAACACTCTTCACCTACAGAAAAATTCTATTCATTTAGGAAGGTTGTGGTCCTTGGCCTCATATAGCCTAAGCTTGTAAAGGGCCTGGAATAGAATTAAACATATTCAGATATTAGTTCCCTTACTCTATTAGAGCCAGATGGCTTTGCAGTTTATTCATCAAATATTTACTGAGCATCTACTACATGTCATCCAGAGTAGGTGCTAAATGAAGTATCTGGTCATTTATATACATTGAGAGAGTCAAGTGTCACTTAATGATAGGGATACATTCGAAGAAAATTGTCATTAGAAATTTCATTGTTGAGCAAATATCATAAAGTGGACTTTTACACAAACCTAGGTGGTACAGACTACTACACACCTAGGCTATATGGTGTAGCCTGTTGTTCATAGGCAACAAACCTGTACAGCAAATTACTGTATTGAATACTGTAGGAAAGAAATTATAATAAAATAGTAACTACGTGTGTATCTTAACATACCTAAACATAGAAAAGGCTCAGTAAAAATAAGGTGTAAAAGATTTTTTTAAAGTGGTAAACCTGTACAGGGCACTTACCATGAATGCAGCCTGCAAGACTGAAAGTTACTCTGGGTGAGTGAGTGGTGAGTGAATATGAAACCCCAGGACACTGCTGCCCACTACTGTGGACTTTGTAAACACTGCACATTTAGGCTACACTAAATGTGCTAAACATATTTTTCTTTCTTGAATAATAAATTAACCTTGGTGAATAACTTTTGGACTTTATAAGCTTTTAAATATTTGTTAACTTTTTGAGTTTTGTAACACTGAGCTTAAAACACACTGTATAGCTGTAAAAAATGTTTTCTTTCTTTATATTAGTATTTTTATTTTATAAGCTTTTTTCAACTTTTGCAATTTATTTTTATTTATTAAGCTTTTTGTTAAAAACTAAGACATGAACACACACATTAGCCTAGGCCTACACAGGGTCAGAATCATCAATATCTCTGTCTTCCACCTTGTCCGACTAGAAATTCTTCAGGGTAAATAACACGCATGGAGCTCTCATTTTCTAGGACAACAATGCCTTCTTCTGAAATACCTCCTGAAGGACTTGTCTGATGCTGTTTTACAGTTAACATATAAGTAGAATGACTATGCTCTGAAATAGCAATAAAAAATAAATATGTAAATCAGTAATATAGACATTTATTATCATTATTGAGTATTATGTCCTATACCTTCTGTGTGTGCTATACTTTTATATGACTAGCAGTGCAGTAGGTTTGTTTACACCAGCATCACCACAAACACATGAGTAATGTGCAGTGATATGAGCTACAATGGCTATGACATCAGCAGGCAATAGGAATTTTTTAGCTCCATTATAATCTTTTGGGACCACTGTCACATATGTGGTCTGTTGTTGACCAAAACATCGTTTTATGGCATATAACACACACACACATACTCTTTCTCTCTCTCTGTGTGTGTGTGTGTATGTGTGTGTGTAAAACACTAACCTGAAATCCTCTAATCTCTGGCCAATTCCTGTATGCATCTGCTACCAGGGAAAAAAACAAGGGAGTACCTATAACAAAAGTATGTTCCTTTCCTTCACTTCAGAGGGCAGGGACATGGCTCTTGCTCGCTTTAAGACTTCATCAAGACAAACTGATAGAAGAACAATACAAACCCAGCCTGTGGACCTTTCCTTATGCTTCCTTCCAAGAATTGTTATGAGAATACTACAAATAACATGGTAGTTTATTTCAATTAAATGTAGATACTGCTCTCCTGTTGGCAAATCTTGCCAAATGTGATTGCACAATCAGACAAGACATGGGATTTAGGATATAACTCCTCACAGGAACTCTATGCAACATGTTGTGAAAAACAACAGCAACTTTGTAATAGCATTTAAAAGCAAAATCCATGTAGGGTTTACCTATCCGAAGGAAGACTTAGAATTCTGGCCATTTGTCTACTGGACTATTCTACTAAATATTTTTAAACTGAGAAGAAATAGAGGAAAAATGCAGAAAGGAGGGGAATCTTTGGCAGGAGACTGTGATGCTGCCACAAGATTATCTGGAAAGAAGAAAGCATCAGGCCTCCATTCCATCCGTCTCCATCACCACCCTTGGTTAGGAGCCTACCTGCAGCAGCCTAGAAGGGGCAGCCTTGAGTACCTCTCACTGCCCTCTGTCATCTATAGCTGATGGAGGTGCGGTGAAGGTTAGAAGTTGAAAACTGAGCCAAGCTGAACTGCTCACTCTGATCCTCTCTTTTTTGCATTTGGAATTGGCTAACAGTGACAGAGACAGTTAGATAGTAGGGAGTTCTGGACTGTAAGGCATGAAACTTGAGTTCAGTGGTTAGGTTGGCTTGGAAAAGCAGACCTCAATTGTTTGGAGAGAGCACATGCAGCAGAAGAGCAGAGAGGGACCCCAGAGTGAGTGACACAGGGAGATCATAGTTTTTGATAACTTTTCATTTCTAATGAGGCTTAAACATCCTAAACTGCACTTCTTTTTTTGATATTTTTCTGCATTCTTCTAATAAGTCTTTATTGTATGGAGTTAGCATAAGTAGTTTACTGTTTCTGGGCATCCAAGACGTTTCTAAAACCCTCACAACTAGTTTCCTCATGATTCTGCCCCAGACTTTCTGTTTTGTAATTAAAGAGCAAAAAAGACAATAAAGGAATAGTAAGTTATCAACAAAATGACGAATCAAAGACAGAATCATTTAAAACAACATGTAAGGCAAATAACAGGGCTAAAATAAAAATGAGCAAGATAAAAATAAGGCCCAAAATAAAAGTTGAACGTGATGAGAGGACCAGATAAAATATAAGCCATGGGTAAATGTAAAAGTGAGATAAAAGAGAGCCATTAAGGCACAAGTCAGCTGAGAACAATTAAAATACAAGAAACAGAAGAGCAAAGTGGATACTAAAAGAATATAATCTACAAAGTATAAAACTAGGGTAATTGGGCAATAAAACAAAATGGAAAAGAAGACAGAGCTCATTTGGTCATGAGGCATGTGCTTAAGGCTGGGTCCCCATGAATAAAAACTGTCATGGCCTTCCCAGGCATGTCAGTCACCACAGGTGCACAGGCCTCCCACAGCTGCCAACCCATAGCAAGGGGTCCCCTTCCTCAAGCAAACATCCTCTGAGTGGAGATCCCCAGGGATCACAAAGCACGACATTTATCCTTTCCCTTTGAACTCCCTTTGAATGTGTGTCTCCTCCTCATTCCAGTTTCTTCAATGTACCAGAATGAAAGCATGACTCACATTTTCAGTGAAAACTGAGTCAGATCATCTGGTCCTCTCAACTACCTTTCCCCTCAGCTACATTTCCCCTCAGCTACATCTCCCCTCAACTGCATCTCCCCTCAGCTACATTTTGTGAGCAACAAAGAGCATTGTCCATCCATACATATCATTATAGAGTCCAGGCATCAAGACTCAGAGCTACCACATTGGCTCCTAGGTGAGCAAAGGAAGGGAGAAGGCCAAGAAACTTGTGAGTCTTAAATTCTGCAAAGTGCAAAGGCTTTAAGCTGGGCTGGTGTAGTCAGAGGGAATAATTGGAGTGATAAAGTTGTCTGTGACCAACTTCCTTCTCTCAAACTTTACCACGGTGCGAAAAAGGGTCTGCTAATAACAGCAATCAGGCCAAATTGAGATATATATTATTTATGTAAGACTAACGTGAAAGCTATCAGGAAGCTCTCAGTAGGCTCAGAAAGAACAGGTATCTACTTAAGAAAATTGCTGATTTCATTTATTTAAGAGCTACAGGATCATTTAGGTTTTCTATTTCTTCTTGCATTAATTTGATAGCTCTATTTTTAAAATTTGGTCTTAAAAATTAAAATTTCAAATTTATTGTCCTAAGTTATTTGTAATACCATATTATTTAATATCTGGGGTCTTCTTTTTTCATTCCTGTTAAAATTATACAGGAAATTTATTATTCTCTTTGTAACTTCAGTAGAGGTTTAACAATTTTATTAGTGTTTTCAATAAACATACCCAAAGAATAGAGATTAATGAAATAGTAAACAGACATAAGATCACTCTGTGAGGACACACCAGGCAGGATGTGGAACTTGAGTTGGGTTATAAAGGACGACAGTGTTTAGACAGACTGAGAGGAGGAGGAAAAGAAAGAGGAGGAGGAGAAGGAAGAAGAAAAAAAGGAGGAGGAGATGGGAAGAAGGCCTAAGCAGAGACATAGAACAGATAACTGATCAACCTGGCTTCTGTCATAGAATTTAAGGTCACAGAATTAAACAGTAAATCAGGACCAGATCATAAAGGTCTGTGATGTCAACACCAGTGGGAAGGAGTTTGTGGAATATGCTGAAGTCAGGGGCAGCCATTGAAAGTGTAGGAAGGATGCCATGCTGTAGGAGGTCCTTTCTGCAGGGGAACAAAGAACAAACAACATGGGACAGGAAGACTGTCAGGAGGTGATGGAAGCCATCCAGGCTCAGTGACAAGGGCCTGCAACTGGAGCCTGCAGAGAAGATGGAGAGAAGGTCTAGAGCCTGAATGGTCAGGAAGGGAAGAGTGCAGAGAGCACTCAAGATGTCCAGTCTATCAGAAAGTCCTGGCAGGTGTTAATGGCCCATTTTAGCACTCCAGTGCTGGTGGAGAGCTCCCTGTCTCCTTGCTTTGACCCTGTCCCCTCCTGGTGATTGGGAAGATAGACTTCACCTTGCTCTCCAAAGAGACAATTGCATTTCCTGACTTACCAACAGTCAGAGCCTCACACACGATGGTGTATGTAGGTTAGAGTGATTGTTCCTTTGCCCTAAAATAGAGCTCTCTCTCTCCTGAGCTAATAGTACTGATTGTCAGTGCCCTTTTGCACTTAGAGAGCTCTTTCTCTTAAAGACGGTCTCTGCACTCTGGATGGGCAGCCCCACAGCCTGAATCAAGGGAGGACAGAAAGATTTGTTCTGGGCTTTTGGTCTCTGATTTTCCTGCTCAATATAATAGACAGCACATCACAGAGCAGCACTCAGAATGCACCTTTTGTGAGAGTGCAGCAAGGCAGAAATCTGATCATTTTCCAGTTGAAAATGTAGTTGTTAACACTGGGCATGTTTTATGCTTGGTGGTCACTCAAGGAGCAGTAGGGGGAAGAGGCCATCTTTCTCTAATGGCTGATCTCAGCTTCTCCTAAGAATAAGAACAACAGTCCTCAGGGTTTTCATGTGATGATCTCTCCTATTGTCAGTGTTGGAATAGAATTGTGACAGAATTTGCCAGGGCATGGCTGCTTTTTCTTAATGTTATACACAGTCACAGTTCTTTTCATAGCTACTTATCTTTGGAAAATACCGAGTTAAAAACAGGTTTCTTAACTGCAAGACTTTTCAGAGCCTTTTTAGCTTTTTAAAAATTATTTATTTATTAACTTTAGAGGCAGGGTCTCAATCTGTCCCCCAGGATGGTGCAATGGCTCAATCACAGCTCACTGCAGTCTCTAATTCCCAGGCTCAAGTGATTTCTCCTGCTTCAGTCTGCTGAGTAGCTAGGACTACAGGCACATGCCATTATGCCTGGCTAATTTTTAAAAATGTTTTGTAGAGAAGGGGTTTCTCTATGTCATCCAGTTCCTGCCCTCAAACCATCCTCCCACCTTGGCCTCCTGAAGAGCTGACATTACAGGTGTGAGCCAGAACCTTTAGTATACTCATTTGCACTGTGAATTTCCAAGAGAACCAGTGTTCCCATTACTATGCATTCTTGGAGCTGCACTTTTATAGAGCATTACATGGGAGAGAACCAGTGTTCCCATTACTATGCATTCTTGGAGCTGCACTTTTATAGAGCATTACATGGGACTAGTGCTTCACAGGGTATGCTTAAGATAGATGGTCAAATGGCCATCTCACCATTTTGCCAGCTCCATGTTAACGGAGTTGCCTGTGTTCTGAGGGTTGTCTTCAGACTCACCTCACCATTACTTGCCTTGAGATCAGAATCTCAAGGATTCAGGGGAATTTTAGTGCATCACAGCTGGCAACACCACATCGCCTAATGTTACTGTCAGCAAATAAAGTGCTTTGGAAATAGAGAAGGGATACTTTGCTCATCCCGAGTCATCATCTGCATTCAGGGATGGCATCCAGAAAGAGGAAATACCTAACCAGGAAGGTGGGAAAAGATGCTCTAGCAAAATAAACAACATGAGCAAAGGCCACGGAGCACAGCATGCTATGCTTGGGAGAACTGCAGACAGCTCAGCACAATTAAAGAGAAGGGTAACTTCAGACAAGCATCTATAGATGAGACCAGCAACGGGGATCAGGAGGCCATCTCAAGATGCTCTGAGGAAGCAGACTGAGGAGTGAGAATTTCATCCCAGATACTACGAGGAGCACGGTGGCCGGGGAGAAAGACATGAGTGTTCAAGTGTGGGATTCCAGGCAGGGCAACAGTAGACTAAGCTCCTGCTCCTCCCTCCCAGCTCTAGGATCTTTCAGGTTTGGGATATCCCCACCCAAGGTCCTCCACTTTCATCTTAGGTCCTTGAAGTTATCCCTGCTCCACCCAGATCCCCAGTTACAAACCCGGTTGCCACGCAGTCGTTACTGGCTTGGTCTCTCTGGCCTCCCACAGCCCATCATGAAACATCAATGTATTACAACAACTCTGCCTGGGAAGGGAAATGTAGGTATGTCCCTGGGGTTAGGGCTAGTTTCAGACAGCATGCCCACTTATCAGAAGTGCCACAGTTTAATGTGAAGCTTCCAGACCACATATTTTCTGAACATGTGCTGCCTGCTATTGGACCATAACTGGTTTGGTAGAGATGCCAAGAAATTAATGCTTGTGTGGCCCTTGGCTAGTCCTATAATCTCCCTGACTTGCAGTCTCTCAGCTGAAAGTAAGGATCTAATTTCCGTCTCTGTTCTTTCTGTGAGGAAGGATTCCATGGGACAATGGATATTGAGGCTCTGGTCTGAGTGTGGACTGAGACCCAACATGCCCAGGCACAGGTGGCCAACTGGAGGGCAGGGCCTCAGGGGCTGATTTACAGGAAGGTTCCAGGGGCAGCCACCAGCCAGCCCTGAGGAAGGTCAGGGTTGGGTGTGCATTAGTCTCTGAGGGCTACTGTAACAACTTGGTCAGTCCTTGGTTATGACAGCTCCTTGTTTCCCACCCCTGCCCACCCCCAAATGCCTGTGTTCCAGTGAATAGGTTTTCCCATCTTCTGCAGATTTTTTTCCAATGAACTTGCAGGTCCATGCCTTCCAGCTCCAGCCTCTACCCCTTATCTTCAAAGGCCAGCCTAAATGCAGCCCTGAACCCCTCACTTCCAAAGGCCTCTCAGATCCCTGTCTCCAGAGGTACCTGCTGGGACTCCTGGAAGGCATGCCTCACCTGGCTCCCTTTATCTGTTAGCAGCTTCAGTACCAGGGGAATTGCCTGTGAAATACATCGCCTCTGGAAGTGAGAAAATTTCTGCAGAAGGTGTTTGCCAGAAAGACAGCAAAAGGTGTTGTTTTCACTTAGCAGGTGTTTAAATTTTTATGAGGCTCAAACTCTGCAGAAATCACAGACCTTCAGAAGGGTGTTTGATGTCTGGAGCCACCATGCCCTCGCAGCCAAGTTGTTGGAGGTATGTGTCATGTGTTTGGCTCGTCCAGGTTGGGGTGGGTGGGGCCGGTGCTGGGGCGGGGCATGTGTGTGCTTAGATTATGATGGAAGAAATAAAGTGTACTTATGCATCCAGCATGCCCCCAACTGCTGGGAGCTTCACATCAGAAAAAGCTATTCAGCTCCCAGAAGGCAACTCATCCTTGAAATGTATATTTGTTCTTCTGCAGGCCCGATGGTTCTCTTTTTTCAGCTGTGTGTATTTCCCACTTAAGCTCTAATCCAGACTGCCTAGGGTGAGGGCATGCCGAGTAAATAAAGTTCTCTCAGACCAGTGGAGTTGTGCTGGGGTCATCTCCTTCTTCTTGAAACCTGATACAACAACCATATTCTAGAACTGTCAGATCATTATTAACCAGGTCATAAGCTTTCCATGACAATTCCCTCCCTTCTTCTCTCCCTCCCTCCCTCTCCTACATATATACTGAGCACCTACCATATGCCAGACACTGTGTTGTGTGAAAAATCCAGGGTGAACAACACAAAGCCACCTTAGGTCTCTGGTCTGGTGGTACAGGCAGAGACCCCAAGCTTTCCATCCTGGACTGTACTTCAATCACATGACTATTGACCTTAACAAGACTGACTTCCTTGGGACCAGCGATTCTGCACCTTGACTGACATGAGAATCAAGGCGTGGGCATGGGGGGTGCTTTGACATATGCTGATAGCAGGACTCAATGGTGAGTAATTGAAGCAGACTCTAGGGAAGGCCCAGGCTGTGCATCCTAACCCAGGGCCAGGGTTGAGAGGCCCTGCTCTGGACCACCCAGTCCCTGTCAGACAACCTGTTCACACGTCCTCTCACCTGTCACTCATGACTAATGGAGTGTTTTTCTGTGAAAGTTAACTTGCCCTGAAGGGGCAATTCTGACTAAAGACATGACTCCCCAACCCACAACCCAATGGAAAGAATCCTAATTAGTCTCCATTGTAAATGTGTACTTTTCTATTTTGATATACAGTACACATCTGTAAAATGATCCCCAGAAACAACTTACAGGGAGCCTACTGGCTGCTTTGGGTGGTGCTACCCATAGTGGGGCCATGTGTGTCCATCTATAGACATGATTCTCCACAGTCTGCTATTAGAGGTTTTAATTCCTGGTGAGCAATACAAGGCTAGGTAACAAATGAGTGAGGCAGGTCTGAGTGAAGGGCAACAAGCTGGGGGTGAAGGAGGGGTGTGCTGTGGCCACAGGAGCAATATGTTTGGTCCAAAGTGGCTCGGCTAATATTTAGCTCCAACTCATGTGGCCAAGCAGAAGTTGAAAGGACCATGTTGGCATATCTTCATTTTTTTTTTAACAAATTATTATCAGACATCTCAACTGATCAGATTCTGTTTGTGTCCAGAGGATAGCAAATGCATTGCCCAAGCAGGGATCCATCCATGCAAGACCTTCTGTGATAAATCATCACAGTAAGTTTATGCTGATCCCAGGTTTAATTTGTGATGGTAGGGGCAGGAAAGCTCTCTGGCTGGCCTCCTTCTGTTGCCTGCAATGAAATGCAAGTATGAAGTTCATAAAAACCTACGACATAAAACTATCTCTTATTTTCTCATTGTTGACTTATAATGACTGCTGATGAATTTTACACAAGACAACTAAATTGTAAGGTATAACAATTGAAGTGTCTAGAATCCAATTGATGAATTTACTAATTATTCTTCCTCATTTAAACAATCGGTCTTAGATGTTGCTGGGTAACAGAACAGCAACAATCTAGCCAGAGACTCATTTATTTATTTAAAAACAAGCTACTGAACCTCTACTTGAGGTGGGCACTGTGACCCAGGAAAAGCTGGCAAGTCTCATCCTAAAAGAGCTCACACTGTCCCAGAAAACAGTCAGTTAAAATGTCTAAATTACGCACTGTGAGGGAGGCAAGCTAACCAGGAGAGTGCAGGAAGGCTTTGCTTGCCTTTCTAACTGCTTACCAGATGCTTTCATTTTAAAGGTTACCCAGAACACCGTAAGAAAATCCGTGAATGATAATGCTATATAAATGTTTCTAAAATGTTCACATAAAATGAATAGTATGCTGTGGGTGCTCTGGAAGGAAAGGGTTTCACACAAAAAAGTCATAGAGTCCTTGCCTACTTCTCCAGCCTGAACGTCCACCAGCCTCCCATGTAGAGGGCCTTTCAGGGTTCAAGTCCTGACCAGTCTTTGCACAGGTGGTGGGCTCTTCTTTACCTCTGTCTTTGTGTAATTCCCTACCTGTGCTAGTCAGAATCCTAGGAGGAAGCAGGAAGTATGCCTAAGTGGCCTATTCATGATGGTGAGGTTTGAGTGTAGAGAAACCACAGGGGATCGGGCAGGAACCAGGGACATAGATACCACCCCTTGGCCTGGAGTGGGGGATGAGGAAGTGGTTTCAGAGACCCGAAGCCAGAGGCTGTGATGATGGGGCCATTTAACAGGACTTCCAGCTCTTGGTTAAGGGCACATCCAGCCTATAATGGCTAGGCAGGAAGGTCCCAGGGCAATGAACAACCTGGCATCACTCCCTTTTCTTCCTCTGAGCTCTTGCTTGGTTCCACTGGCTTAAGCAACTGGAAGCTAGAGGGAGAGAGCTTGTTGATGGTGCTAACTGCTTAGGGCACAAGCAATGCAGGAAAGCACGTGGAGTGCTCTGGGGGGCACACAGATTCATACAACTTGCCACTAGTCCTTTAAAATACAGCCGGGCCACCTCATCTGGGAGGCTTCTTGACCATGGCCATCCTCAGGCTAACTTAGGCATCCCTGCTCTGCACTCCCTGTGCACAGTGACTGGCTCATTTTAGGTGCTCAGTAAAGATGCACTGGAATAAATTAAAAAATCATCACCTAGGAGTTTCCAGTGTTCTCCCTGATTTAGATTTTAGGGTCTGGAAGACAAGTTTGTTTCCCTCCTTCTTCCCAGTGATGTAACATGACCACTCCTGCTTCCTCCTGGGCCAGGACAGCTACGGTGACAACTGTGTTAACCAAGCACTCACTTTGCTCCAGGCCTCAAGCTGAGAACTGAAACTGGGCTTCCCTAATTTAATCAAACATCCCTATGTGGTAACTACTACCATTATGGTTTACAAATGAAGAAGTTGAGGCTCAGAGAGGTTCCCAACCATACCCAATGCTACAAATTTAATAAGAGGTACAGCTAAGGCTGGAATAAGAACATTAGGGACCTCGTGTATTAAAAATGCTGTGGAGCCCCACAACCCTCACAGTTCAAAATAGAAACAAATAATTCAAGACATGAACACAAAACCCAGGTAGGTGCTAGAAGTAAAATAGCTTCTAAGTTCTGTAATAGTCAAGTTCCAAATACATTTCCCTGTAGCTGAATTCTTCTCTTTCCCTTTTTTTTTTTTTTTTTTTTTGAGACAAAGTGTTGCTCTGTCACCAGGATGGAGTGCAGTGGTACAATCTCGGCTCACTGCAACCTCTGCCTCCCCGGTTCAAGCAATTCTCCTGCCTCAGCCTCCCAAGTAGCTGAGACTACAGGCATGCACCACCACACCCAGTTAATTTTCGTATTTTTAGTAGAGACGAGGTTACACCATATTGGCCACGATGGTCTCGATCTCTTGACCTCATGATCTGCCCACCTCGGCCTCCCAAAGTGCTGGGATTACAGGTGGGAGCCACCGCATTGCTTCTCGGTCTTTTGGCTAAGATCAAGTGTAGCGTCTAAGTTCCATAATTGTAAAGTTCCAAATACATTTCCCTGTAGCTGAATTCTTCTCCTTTTTATGAGTCCTCCTATTCTTCTGGTGTCTAAAGCACCCCTTCAGTGTACCTGTGGATCATCCAGCATACGGTGGGAGGGCTGGAATCTGGTGGTGGGCCCAGCACCAAGTGCTTAATCACCATGCCCACACTAACCACCATACCAAGCCCACCTTCTAAGTCCACCTGAGTTTGGCTTGGCCTCCCTTCCTGCAGATGCTGCCGAGCCCCTGCTTGGTGCTAGTTCTACCCTGGGTTGGCTGATAAGAGCAGCCTTGTCATTCATAACGCCCAGGACATCGGCTCTTCAACATTTCCTAGTTGCCAGCTGGTCCCTGACGCTACAAGGGAAAAATCCAAATATATAAGAAAGGTCCTGAGTACAAGGACAAATTTCAAATAGGAACAACCTTGGCTGGAGTTTTGAGAGAGACATAAACAATCACTCTCAGTTGAAGGGTTTTGTGGGCACTTGCTTGGAAGAGGCAGTGTCTGAGCTGGTGCAGAGAGTGGAGGGAATCGCAGAGCAAATGAAGTGAGGTGAAGGCCCAGGAAAGGCAGCAACTTGCTGGGGTAGAAGAGAGAGGGAAGACAAGCATGAGCTAATGACAATGCAAGGGCCCTATACAAGCGGGTCCTCCTCAGGCACCTCTGTCTGAAATCAGCCTGGGGGTTTGGCCTGCTGCCATGCATTTTAGTGTCTTGGTTTAGACTGACATATTTTTCTTTCTAAATATTTCATGCCTGCTTTCTTAAATGCTCTCTCAAGGCAGAAGAGATCCTGTCTCCTGTCTCATGACTGGTTCCAGGAGAGACAAATAATCAGACTGATTGCTCTAGGCTGGGGCTGCTGCCCATACTCTGAGTGTCACCTTCTCCCTACCCCCAGACAGTGTCTCCATTTACACATCAAGGTTTCTCCAGCACGAATCCTAGCCAGCAGTTTCTGGGAGGGGAGGGGAGGGGAGGGGTGATAAGGACACTGTCCATCCATCCCAGGGATCAGTACGATCAGGGAAAATGTGCACGTGTGCCTCTCTGACACGCAGCAGATGAGCACGGCTGACTGTCATGGCAAGGGCACTGTGGCTTGTTCCCCTCCTGTGTCAGCTTGTCCTTGGCCAGCTAGTAGGTAAGCAGCTGGGTGTGGAGAGGGTTTCTGGCCCAGCAAGTGCCAGCCCCCTTTCTAAGAATGCCAGTGAGGAGATGCCCTGGAGCGTGGTCCCCCAGGAGGAAGAATACAAGCTCCTTGGGAGGCCCTCTATGCAAGCTCAGGGTGTGGGGTTGTTCCTCGATTTCTCTCTAGATGTTTCCCAGCAGCTTTGTGAATCATAAGCAAAGGAAAATGTTTTTGTTTCAAATGTGCAGCTCCCTCCGCCCCATCTATCTCCAAAGCACCAGCCCCAAATACAGATTGACATGTGTAGGCCTCGGTGAGTATTGAGTGAGCAAATGAAGAAATGGTGGGAGGAAGCTTAACCCCAGGGGTCAGATTTTGAAGTCCTGGTTCTGGCACCACCATTTACCATCTGTGTGGCCTTAAGTTCCCTCACCTCTCTGGGCCTTGGTTTCCCCGATGATCACAATAGCCTTGCTGTCCTCCCTGGGCTGTGGGAAGGACATGGGAGGAAACCTGTGGAAGGACTATTCAATGGTACAGGGCTGTGCAAATAAGATCATTTGTTTGTTGATTGATTTTGAAAACTCTGCGTAAGTTGCATTGCATTTTGAAGATACTAAGAATTCTTTGCTTTGGGCCCTGTAGTGGGTCTCCTTGAAAAATCCCTTTGAAATGGGAATATCTTCTCCTAGCACGCCACCTCTGCTTGGCTTAAAGCTGCCCTGGCTCAGCAACTCAAGCATCTCCACCTCTGTATCAACACCAAACACTGTGGCTTCCACCTGTTTTAGGAGGCAGCATTTATTCATGCATTTGTACATGAGTTTGTTAGTTCCTTCCATGAAATATTAGTCCAGCAGCAATTTCCTTGCTCTCCCCTAGCCTAGTCCTTGCTGAAGGTTGGTTCTCAGTTTGGGATGCTCCCTTTTCTTCCCTGTTTTCCTGCTAACTCACACTCATTGTTCAGGTCTCTGCTGGCACATCACCTCCTTCAGGGGGCAGCCCCTAGGCATCTTCATGTTGGATTAAGATCTTCCAGTTATCCCTCAGCACCTGGGCTCCCCCAGCATTGCACCATGTTAAAACTACTAGTTTTCTATCTGCCTCCCAGCTTTGGACCATTACATTCTGTAAGAACAGGAACCTGTCTCTCTCATTCACCACTGTGATTCTAATGTGTGCCCAATGCCCACTGCAAGGACTGGACAACAGTGGGCACTCAATCAATATTTCCTGAATGAATGAATGAATGAATAAATTTCCCTGTGGCTGTAATACACATTTTCCTCAAAGGTAAGCGATGATGTGAAATTTGAATTAAGAATCTTCCCAAGATGGGCCTCTGCTTCTATACTGGCCCTCCCCCTGCCTCATTATCCAAGCCCCTTCCCAGACCCCAGGGACTAGACTCTCTTGCTCTTTTTTCTCCAACTGCTATTGTAAGCTGCTCACTCCCTACCCCACCCTTAGCTCCTGCTCCTGGCACCCTGGACATAGGTACCCTTGCTCCTCACTGCTGCATCTAAATGGAACTTCAAACATGCAGTGGCCTCACACATACAAGTTTCAAGGTGGTCACCAGAGAATCAGACCAGAGACCAAATGGTGTGCAAAGAGGAAGGTAAGATTCTAGGGACTTCATGCCATTTCTGTGGTAATTGTTGGTTTCTCAAACTCGTGTTCTTAGAAGGGAATGATACCCTAGGACAGAACCCATCAAGCCCCAGGCCCCCAGCTTGAGGGCACTAAGGGCAAGGAGAAGGGCCAGCACCATTCAGACCTCCAGGGTCCCCTCCAGAAGGTCCTCCCAGGGAACTCTGGGTGAGTGTGTCTGATACCCATGACTGTCTGCTTCACACGAAAAATAACTGTGTCCACTCCTTGGAAGTGACTTCTGGGAAGCGGGTGGATAAGATGGAGGACTCATTAAAAATGTGCTCCTTGAGGTCTAGAATCAGGACTTAGAAAACAGTACAGCAACGAAGGACCTTAGAGTAACACCTACTGATGATTAAACGCACAGGGAGTGTGTGCTGGCCACAAGCCAGGCACTGTGAGTGGTGCTGCATCCTGTAACTTATCACCTCTTGGTTTGCGAATGAGAGAAACAAGAGAGGCCTCCCAGTCGGGGCTTCCTGCCTCCTACTGCTCCTCATTTCTCTAAGTTGGCCATTGCCAGAGTAACCCACTTGATCTCCTAGCCCCCAGGTTCCCCCTCCTCAATTCATCCCTCACCAAGCAACTAGAGGGTCTTTGTGAAACCCAACTTGGATCTTGTTACCCTCAAGCTTAAAATCTTGGATGGTTGCCCATTGCCCTTAGGATAGGGTCCTCCACATTTTCACCACCATCCCACCTCTTTGGGAAGGAACCCAGCTTGGGTGGAATGTGAGGCAGGGAGAAATGCAAATGAAGACAGAACCCTAAGTGCCTACCGGGTCCCTCTGACTGCCTGGCATTTCCACTGTCAGCTGCCATGGTACCCAAGACTCTGCTATGCTATCAGTGATGCTGGAGAATCAGAATCTATTTTTTAAAGCAATTTCATTGAAGTATTTACATACCTTAAAATTAACCTACTGTAAGTGCATATCTCAATTACATAAATTTACAGAGTTCTGTAACTGTCACCAAAATCCAATTTTAGAACATTTCTATTACGTGCAAAAGATCCCTTGTGCCTATTTGTAGTCAAGTTGGGGGCTCTCACCCCTAGTTCCAGGCAGCCACCTGAGACAGATTTGCTTTCTCTCTATATAGGTTTGCCCCTTCTGGACATTTTCATGCCAATGGAATTATACAATATGTAGTCTACTGTGATTAACTTCTTTTATTTAGCATAGTGTTTTTGAGATTCATTTATGTTGTACTGTTTATTAGTAATTTATTCCTTTTTATTGTTGAATAATATTCCATTGTATAGATATACCATATTGTTTATATACTCACTACAGTTGATGGACATTTTGGTTAACTTTTGGGCTATTATAAATAATACTTCCATTAATATTCATGTGCAAGTCTGTATGTAGACATGTATTTTTCATATCCTTAGATGATACCCAGGAATGAAATTTCTAGGTCATATGGTAAGTTTATATTTAACTTTTTAGGAAACTGCCAAACTGTTTTCCTAAAGTGGTGGCATGATTTTACTCTTCCACCCCCACCGAGAAATGTATAAAGGTTATAGTTTCTTCACATTTGTTAATACTTGTTATCGTCTTCTTAAAATCATTATGGTATATCTGTTCTTGGAAGCCTGAAATGGCAGCTTACCGTGGTTTCAAATTGCATTTCCCTAATGACTAATTATATTGATTGAGTACCATTTCATGTGCTTATTGAACATCCTTATATCTTCTTTAATGAAATGCCTATTCAAACATTTTTCCCATTTTAAAAATTGGGTTGATTTTTTCTTATTATTAAATTGTAAGAGTTATTTATATATTCTGCATTCAAGTCCTTATTAGATATATGATTTGTATGTTTTTTTCTCCAAGTCTGTTGTTTATCTTTTTACATTCTTAATGCTCTTAATGTCTTTTGAAGCACAAAAGTTTAAAATTTTGATTAACTCCATTATGTAAATGTTTTTATGAGTCATGCTTTTCATGTCATATCTAAGAATTAATTGCCTAACACAAGGTCATGAAGATTTTCTCCGGTGTTTTAGTCTATAGGTTTTATTGTTTTATGTTTTAAGTATAAGTTAATTAATGATCCATTTTTACTCTTTGTGTCTTTTGTGAGGTAAGGGTCTAAATTCATCATTTTGCATGTGGATATATTATACTAGCACTATTTATTGCAACAACTGCCCTTCATTACATTAACTTGGCATCTCTGTTGAAAGTCACTTGATCATAAAAGTTTAAGGGTTTATTTGTAGACTCTTATTTCTGTTCCATTGATCTATACTCCTGTTTTATACCAGTACCTCACTGTGCTGATTACTGTCGATTTATAGCAAGTTTTGAAATCACAAAGCCTAAGTCTTTGACTTCGTTATTCCTTTTCAAAATTGTTCTGGAGATTCTGGATCCTTTGCATTTTCAAAATCAGTTTGTCAATTTCTGCAAAAAAGCCTACTGGAATTTTGGTAGGAATTACATTTAATCTGCCAATGAATTTGTGGAGAACTGCCATTATAATAATATTGAAGCTTTTAATCCGTGAACCAGGACTATTTCTCCATTTATTAGATCTTTCTTATTTTTTTTCTGAGCTATGTTTTTGTAGTTTTCAGTATACACGTCGTACTTCTTTTGTTAAATTTATTCCCAGGTATTTATCATTTTTGATGCTATTTTGAATGTCAGTTTTAAAATTTCACTTTCAGATTGTTCATTTCTAATATAAAAATATTAATATAACTGCTTTTTAACATTGATCTTGTAACTGCAATCTTGCTGAACTTGTTTATTCATTCTAAGATAATTTTGTTGACTCTGTAGAATTTTCTACATCCAGGTTCACGTTCTCTATGCATAAAGATAGTTTTACTTCTTCCTTTCCAATCCAAATGTCTTTAATATCTTTTTGTTTGCTTTATTTCAGTGTCTAGGATTACTAGTTTAGAGTTGAATAGAAGTATGGAGAGTGAGTATCCTTACCTTGTCTCCATCTTATGGAGAGAGATTTCCATCTTCTACCATTAAGCATGATATTAGCTGTACATTTTTTGTTAATGCTCTTTGTGAGGTTGAAGAAGTTTCTCTATTAGTTTGAGTAGGTCTTGAATTTCTTTGCAACTTTTTTCTATGGCAATTGAGATGACCATGTGATTTTGGTCTAATTTTGTTCAATCTAAGAAGATGGTGTATTACATTGATTATCGGATGTTAACCCAGTATTTGGTTTCTAGGCTGAATACAACTTGGTCATGTTGTATAATACTTTTCCTATGCTGCTGGGTATGATTTGTCAATATTTTACTGAGAAAATTTGAATCCATGTTCATGAGAGACACGGTTCTGTCGTTTTCTTGTGATGCCTTTGTTTGACTTTGATATCAGAATAGTACTGACCACACAGAAAAAACTGACAAGTGTTTTTTCCTCCTCTATCTCCTGAAAGAGTTTGTAAAAGATTCGCATTACTTCTTCTTTAAGTATGTAGCAAAATTCACCAGCGAAGTCATCTGGGCCTGAGTTTTTCTTTGTGGGAATATTTTTTATGATCAGTAATTCCATTTGTCTGCTTATTGAGGTCTATTCTGATTTTCTATTTCTTTTTGAGTCAGTTTTAATTATTTGGGTTTTTTTCTTAGACTTTTTTCCATTTCATCAAAATTGTTTAATTTATTGGCATAAAATTGTTCCTAATATTCCCCCAGAGTTTTATTTGCTCTTGATAAATTCCCAGAGTCCTGAGGTGGTTGTTTTGGATGAGCTTTTTCACTTGTATTGTTCTTCTTTAGGGAGAGGATTTGCTGACCTCCCTGCCCCACTTTCCCAGCAGTGACATCTTCTGGTTGCACAGCACGTTCTCATTACTTAGTGACGAAGACTGTGTAAGAATGACTTTTTCAGTCATCTGAGTTTCTATTCAAATGACAACTCCTTTGAGAGACCTTTCTTGATCACTCAAATGCTTCTCCTTTTCCTCAGGTACTTGCTGTCACACCAGCCAGTTTTATTTTAGTGTATCACTTTTCACTATATGGATTTTTTCTGTGTATTAAGTCACTTTCTCACTTACTTATTGTCTATTACTCCATGCTCACCTAAGCCTGACCGCCAGGGTGTCAGCACCATGAAAACAGAGGCCACCCTCAATCACATCTACAGCTACTTGGCACATGGGAGAGCCTGAAAAATATCTATTGATTAATGAGTGAATGAAGGAATAAAGGAGAGAAAAAAGGAACTATTACAGGTGGAGATGAGTTCTCAAACTTGGGTAACTTGCTTTCCAGGATAGTAGTTTTACCAGTACATACTCCTAAATTATAAATGTGTTCCCAGCATGGGAGTGGGAGAAATTGTATGAGGAAACTATATATATATATGTGTGTGTGTGTGTGTGTGTATAAAATATGTATGTATGTGTGTATATATATATTACATATAAATACATATATAAAGTGTATATATTTATATCAACATCTATCTATATTTATATCTGTATCTGCTGAGCTTCCACCACCCACAGAGAGCTAGTAGACCTTCACTGCACATTTCCAAACCTCCCTTGCACTTAGGTTGCTGTCAAGTGACTAGTTCTGGCCAAGAGGATATAATTGGAAATGAGTAATTAAGTTTCTCTTTTCATAATTCAGCAACATAGATATTATTATCTTCCTTTCAAGTTGAGGTTGGTGAATGTCAGTGGTAAAATATTGTGACTAAGCTTACCCAACTGACAAGAGGTGAGGTCCGCCTTCATTTTAAATCGTGTTCAATGTATTTGAGATCATTCTGTGTTGCTGCTGCTCTGGACAGCCTGCACAGCCGTAATTATGCCATTAAGTTATTATAAACAATTACAACCATAGATGGTTTATTGTGAGTTAGGCAGAGAATCAAAAGCCCTATTCCTTTTTCCTTCTCCTTTCTTAATGTGTGTACACATAATGTTTAGCATCAGTGCAGCCCTGGCTAACTATCAAAATTATTTTTATGCTGACTCAATTAAAATTTAGAGCAGAAGAGCTAGTTAAGCATAGAAATGGCTTCATTATGTGACATACATGGTTTAAATTTAAGCCTTGCATTTGAGAAGTTCCAACGTTTTTGTTCATTCACTCACTCACTCGCCCACCAAACATGTTTTCTGTTTGATTTCCTCTATCAATGGATGCAGAAATGAGGAGGTGCAGCCCCTATTCTGAAGAATTCAGGGTCTCAAGTGGGAGGCAGAACCAAAGGCTTTTTTTTTTCTACAAATGCCAGCAAACAAACTGCCATCTCCTGCTTCTGGCAATAGTTCACGGGGCTGATGTTATGGGTGGGACACTGGGTGATGGCAGATGAGAGATGACACTTTGAACGACAGGATCTTTGCTCTTGGTATAGACGTCTGAATGTTGGAAGGGGGTTTGGATGCCAGTCCTGCCTGGGAGGTGATTTAGCTGTGGCCTCTGCTCTCTCATTTGTTCCACCACCTGTGACAGCCTTGGTGTGTACCCATGCAGGGAATTCCTGCCATTCCCTGATCCCTGTTGCATTGTTACCTACAAATCAGCCTCTCTCTTCCCAGGTGTCGTCATCTGGGGCATTAAAAAAACACAGGTGTTGTTATCTCACCCCCAGACTAATGGGATCAAAATAAGGGAGTTGGGGGATTGGAGTGAAGAGGTGGGGGCATTGGTAAAGGATTGATACTTCTGAGAATGCTCCCAGGTAATAAGTTGCCAGTATTGAGAACTAGAATAATATTAATCTAAAATAATCTCTTGGGTCCCTTCTAGGTCTGTGCAGAGATTCAAATATGCAAGATATGACCCAAGAAAGGGTCATGGTCTCTAATCACATTTCCATGGTCTCTAATCACATTTCCATTTCTGATACCTTGCCTTTGATAATGCCTTATGTTTTTCTAAGTGCTTTAGTATTCATTAAGGGAATGATCTTTAAATTACTAATACTACAGTGCGGTAGGTCTTTCAGGCATTTTATGGAAGAAAAATTTTATAGATTAAAAATTCCCCCAAAAGGACAGTTCAGAGTCTTTCCCAAGGTCACCAGCTGTTTAGCCACACACCGGGACCAGAGCCCTGTCAAGCTGCTGACCCCAGCCCAGAGCCACCTCTGGGAGCTTTAAATGCTTCCTAAAGCCAGGAAGCTTCCAGAAAGTTTTTCCAAGGACAGATGGAGGGGGGGCTTGGCCATGTCTCCCTAACACTTTGAGAGACTGGAGAGGCAGGATTCACAGAATTCCAAGTCAAGGAGACCCATTGGTTGGCCACCTTCTAACACAGAGCCTGGGGAGTCCTACCCTGCCCAGCAAGCACTCACCAGCCATCAGCTCTGATGGAGGATCAAAGACAGCTTAACCCCCATGTGACATGAGTAGCCTCCCTCAGTGTCAGCCTGGCTCATGCTATAACAGGGAGAGACATTCTTGCCAGGGCACTTTACATTAACCCCTTGCTATGGGCTGTTAGAATCCATAAAAGCATCTGCATTCCTGACATGTAATCCAGAAACTCGAATTTTTCCTAAGCATAAAGTCATTGAGGTTGGTCAGCTCATCACTGGAGCTGACTAGAACATATTGGTGACCCTGGGCCATGCTGAAGATGATAGCATCCAAACCATACTCCTCTGCACTCTGCATAGGACTAACCCTGTCTCTGAATCTCATTCTAAAGGCATGTTGAGAAAAACACAAAATGAGACAGATAGTGGAGTCTCTGCCCTGCTCTCTCTTTCCTGGTGGCCTCTTTTCTGCCTGGGCTCAGTGTTCCTGCCTCTGCTTGCCTCCCTCACAAAAGGGACCATCTTGGGTCAACAGGGCGAGTGCTAAAGTGAGCACTCCAGGTCATGGCAACCTCTCCCAGAGGGCCTCTGTGGGTCTGTCCCCACCCCACATCTGCGCATCTGGAATATGCAGGAATAACAGGTATGAATGCATGGGCATGTGTCCATTGGAAAGACGTCTGGAGGGGGTGTCTGTGGATGTGGCTCTGATGTTGTTGGCCCAGGGGCTGCATTCGGAAATGCAGGGTGAGTTCATCTTTCTGGCTCCTTCCTGGCAAGACATTCTTTAACCATCTGATGCATATATCCCTTGGAAGGTAACCATTGTTGCAACTTTAGAAGATTTGTGGGCTATAATGCATATAATTGGTAATATTTCTGGCAATTTAAGAAAAATGAAGATCTGTTAGTCACTTACTATATTCCCGACCCTTCACTAGGAGCTTTAGCATAAAATATCTCACTTCATCTCCATTTTCCAGATTGAGGTTCAAGAGAGGGGACTTGCTCAAGACTCACAATGGTTACATGGTTGAGTTGAGTTTCTAGACTGGACCTTTCTTCTGTGCCTTTGCTTTGCTTTGTACTATCCCTGTGGCCCAGGGCTGCTTTCTTCTGTCTGCCTTGGTTTCTTCACCTGTAAAATGGAGGGTCATGCCAACTATATCACTGGCATGCTATCAGACTGAGACACAATGCAGAGCATGGTCTCCACAGAGTAACTGGTACCCATTGCATTTTAATTTCCAATTATCTTTCCCCTTTTCATTGTCAGAAAAGGTAATACAAAAGTTAGAACTGTATGTTCTGTATGTTTGGAATTTTTCTTTCTTTCTTTTTTTTTTTTTTTGAGACAGGGTCCAACTCTGTTTCCAGGCTGGAGTGCAGTGGCATGATCTCGGCTCATTGCAACCTCCGCTTCCTGGGTTCAAGCAATTCTCCTGCCTCAGCCTCCTGAGCAGCTGGGATGACAGGCGTGCGTCACCACACTCGGCTAATTATTGTATTTTTAGTAGAGACAGGGCTTCACCATGTTGGTCAGGCTGTTCTCGAACTCCTGACCTTGTGATCTGCCCACCTTGGCCTCCCTAAGTGTTGGGATTACAGGCATGAGCCACCGCGCCCAGCCCCGGAATTTTTCTTTTTAATTAAGGATAATTGTTTTCTAACATGTCACCCAGCTCAGGTCCATGTAGGGCTTGCCTCACAGAGAGTTTTGTCAGTCATAGAAGTTTTGGTGCAAAGATATCTCCAGGTAAAAGTACAAATGCAGCCTGCTTTGTGAATCTACCCTGATCTGTCCAATGGGGTGATCTCTGCTCTGCTGACTCCCAGCACACGTTCTGCTTTCTGCTCCCTCTGATGATGATTTGTTTCTATTCTCATCTTCTTTTTAAGTTCCCATGTTTATTGAGCTGTAGGTCCAAGGCTCTGCAAACTGCTGGCCAGTCTCTTCCCTCTAAGAGCTCACAGTCGATGGGAAAAACAGGCAATCAGAACTCAGTGTGACAAATCTGCATGGTGGAGATACCACAGAATGGAAGGCTCCCTACCCCAGCATGAAGGACCCTGGAAGATTTCTGGAAGGAAGTGGTGATGCCTGAGCTGTGTCTTCACTAAGGTGAGTTTTGCAAAATACTCAAAAATATTTATGGTCAACTTTTCATTCGTTTTTTATTCAAACACAAAAGCTTATATTAATTTACATTTTTAGAAGGCAAAAAACACATGCTCGCCTACTGAAAAATAAATGCAGCCCTTGAGTGAAATAAAAGCCTCTTTTCTCTGTGACATCCTGAACATGACAGTCCCTTGGCAGGCTGTGGCCTCCAGGACTAATCCTGTGAGGCAGCCACTGATACAGCCATGGCATCCCCATTGCTCCTGGGAATGCGAGGTGCTATGAGCCTGCCTTCTTAGTCACTTCCCCATGCTTGGCACCAGCCAGACTGCCTTTCAAATTTTCTGACCCATGCTGCACAGCACAACTTTCCTTCCCCAGGACACTTCCTGGGATGCTCCAATCCACACTAACCCTTCATCCCTGAAATTTAGCAGCAAATGCTTGCTGTCCCAACACTGTGTCTGATAAGCCCATATTGTTGACAGCTCTCCACCTACTGACGTATTTACTGAGCAACTTCCTTATTCCAGGCATCATCTCAGGAACTATGCTATATGCTGAGGGCATTTTCTCATTAAGCCTCACAACAATCCTAGGAAATTGATATTAATATTCCCATTTAACAGATAAAGAAAACAAGACTCAAATGACTAAAATGTACAGAAAATTGTAGACAAATTTCCTGAGTCCAACTATAGTCCAACTTCAACTACCAGTGGAGTGAAGTTTCATATTTAGGTTCAAAAAGTTGAGTAAGAAATGTCTTTGTTAAATAAAAAATGACATTCTAAGAAGTGTCATTACTTTTTTTATCCATGCACAATTTAAAACCAATGCCACTTTCTTTGTGTAAAACACCCTGGGCTTATACAACTGCTCATCTGGTCTTCTGATAACACAGTGAGAGCTGGGTGCAGCTCCTTCCCCTACCAACTAAGTCTAGATCCCATAAGGATGGGACCAGGTCTTGAGCTTCTTCAGATGCCTCCTAGAGTGTCACATGGGGTGGAGCAAATGAAGGTGTTTGAAGAGCCACCTCACACCCTGAAGAGTGTCTGACAACTAGCAGGAGAATAGTAGGTGCAAGAGCAGGGGCACCATTCTCCAGAAGTGCTACCTTATAAAGGTAAATGTTGACCCGGCAACTTCGAAGACAGTGAGGGAAACATGGCAGGAAAGCAGTGAGAAAGCAAAGTCTGTTTTGGAGTCTGTCTTATACAAAAGGTAGTTAAAAGGAGTTACTTTTTTCATGCTTGATTCCCACTAACCATGGACCAAGCCTAATTCAGCCAGGCTCACTCCAGATACAGCTCTCCCCCAATAAAGTCCAGACATGCCTGTGGCTACAATGTAGGCTAGGGTGGCACTATTTGGAAATGGTCTCCTGCCATGTCTTAGGAGATGCCTATGGAGGGGAGTTGGGGAGGATTTTGTAAAAGACAGAGATCCTTTTCCACCAAGAGTGCCACTCAGAGCTCTAGGAAATTTGTCAATGTGGGTGGAATCATGAGTGGAGTGACACAGAAATAAAGCATACGTGGTTGTCATGAGAAGACGGCAGTGTGAATAGTAGAAAGATATCACCAACTGACAATGAATGCAGAATTTCTTTACAATTAAAGGGCATGAGATGTCTTTAACCATTATATGTACGGAATCTTACAAAGCTTGATAAACAAACAGGAGGTGCACTCCCAGGTGGAGTTACAGTGCCCTTGAGTAGCCCAAAGTTCCACCCTAATCCATGCAACTCTGGGTAACATCCTATGGAACCAGGATGTTGTCAGATGTGAGAAGCTCCATTTGCCATTTTCAGAAGGGTCTTTCATACCTTGTCTGGCCTCACATCCTCCATCCCTTTCCTTCTGAAATTCAAGGTTCTGAGCCTAGTTATTCTCTAGATGGAAGGAGCCATTACAGAACAAGCCAGCATATTCTTGAGTACTTAATGTATGATGGGTGAATATTGAGCTGATTTCCCAAGCTAAACATTTTCCAGTAGGCTCAGCCTTAGATCTGCCTTAGGTCCACTCTTGTAGTTCAGCACCTCTATGGTCTGATGTGACCTCAGCATTTTGGCGTTGTCCCTCTGCCTACAATCACAAAGCAGCCAGTTTAGTTGAACCCAGGAAAAGATGGACAACACCACATAGCATTCATATCGTTAATCTTTGAGTATTACTATTTAGAACTGAAAAATACATAAATGGCCCAGAATAGATATTATCATTAATTATTAATATTTTATTTTGGCCATCTCAGTAAGCATTAGATCTGCTATAAGAGGTAGATACAATCATCCCTTGATATCCATGGGAATTGGTTCTAGGACCTCATTGGTGTGATGGTTAATACTGAGTATCAACTTGATTGGATTGAAGGATGTGAAGTATTGATCCTGGGTATGTCTGTGAGGGTGTTGTCAAAGGAGATTAACGTTTGAGTCAGTGGGCTGGGGAAGGCAGACCCACCCCTTAATCTGGTGGGCACCATCTAATCAGCTGCCAGCAAATATAAAACAGGCAGAAAAACGTCAAAAGGCGAGACTGGCCTAGACTCCCAGTATACATCTTTCTCCCATGCTGGATGCTTCACGCCCTCGAACATCGGACTCCAGTTTCTTCAGTTTTGGAACTCGGACTGGCTTTCCTTGCTTCTCAGCCTGCAGATGGCTTTACTGTGGGACCTTGTGATCATGTGAGTTAAAACTTAATAAACATATATATATGTATATATACACACATATATGTGTGTATATATGTATATATGTATATATGTATATATATACGCACATATGTGTGTGTATATATATATGTGTAAACATACATATATATATTCCATTAGTTGTGTCCCTCTACAGAACCCCAACACACTTAGATACCAAAATTCACAGTTGCTCAAGTTCCTGATAAAAATAGCATAGTATTTGCATATAACCTATGCACATCCTCCTGTATGCTTTAAGTAATCTCTAGATTACTTATAATAAGTTTTAATATCTGATACAATATAAATCCCATGTAAATAGCTGTTATGCTATATTGTTTAGGGAATAATGACAAGAAAAACAGTTTACACAGGTTCAGTACAGATATAATTTTTTTCCAAATATTTACCATGCAAGTTTGGTTAAATCCACAGTTGAGGAACTTATGGATATGGAGGGCCAACTGTATTACTAGCAACTTGAGTAAGGCAGAGATTGAATTTCTGAAAAGATGTAGCCTGACTGGAGATGGCAGGAGGTTGGGTAGAAAGAGATGAATTTCCCTGCTCTGAAGAAGATAACAGGCCCCAACAGTTAGAGGAAAAAAAAAGTCCCAAAAATAGATATCATTTTAGAGAGCAGCTCTGAGGAAGCACAGGACATGCTGACAGGGGCATAAGGGAAAAGACTGCTGTATTTCTTACAGAGTCTTAGAGGCTTTAATGAGTAGGTAAGTGTCATTGTTAATGAGCACATCCATTGTCAAAATGCAAATGTATTTGCTAACCCAAGCAGCTCTACTGTAACGTACATTTACTGTGCCCTTGTTTACAAGGTAATTGTTCCAGAATCCTAGTTAATAAACTGCTGCTACAATAGGGGTGAGAGATTCTTAACAGCAATTCCAGAAAAGCCCTGGTTTCTGAGTCCAGCTTGATATTGGAGGGAAAGATTGAGTTGTCCTAGGACAAAGCCTCAAGGACCAAAGACTGTATTGTAATGGGAAGAAACTGAGCAATAGGGATTTCCATCCTGCCTTTTTGGTCCTAACACCTGTGCTTTTCCAACAAATGTTTGTGGATTCGTCTGTAGCCCTAGGACCTCCCTTTGGCTTTGATTGATAAAGAATAGTAATGATAACTTTATAATTAAGAGATATCACTTACTGAGTATTGGTAAATACCTCATCTCTTTTAAATGTCACAGCAACCGTCTGGAAGATCCAACTATTATCTTTAGTTTTTAAGCAGAAAAACCAAGGTTTAGGAAGATTAGCTCAATCTTCTCAGCCTACTCATTGGGATTAGAACCAGGTCTGTCTCATTTTCTTGCCAAGGTATATTACCCAGGCACATTTATTCTCTACAGGAAAAAAAGATGGTAAATTTCCTTTCTAACTTTCCAGTTTTGTCCTTCTCTGTATCACTAATCTACACATATCAGTACTCTTGGAATTTTTATTTGTTTATATCTCCTCAAATAAAATGTGTGAGTTTATGCATCAATGCCTTTGCACTTGCTGTTTCATTTGCTTTAAGCCTATTAAGAAAAAAAAAAAAACCAAACCTGAATATAAGTTTTCAAAGATGATTATATGACCCTTTAAGGCTATATATCTTTGCTCCACCAACAGAGGTCGGGCCTCTAGAGCCTGCAGGACAAATGCAGCCAACCACTGTTTTTCACACCCGTTCATTTAAATACTGCCTATGCTGCTTTGTGCTACAATGGTCTGATTGAGTAGTTATGATAGAGACCTTTTGGCCCACAGAGTTTACAACATTTACTACGTGGGCCCTAACAGAACTAGTTTGCTGACCTCTGCTCTAGGAAGACTTGACTGTGTTTGATTTACTATTTACTATTGATTAGGGTGCAGATATTTTGTACTCTTTAAAGGTTAGAGGTGAACTTATAGAAAACTGACAAGGGGAAATGCTAGTAGTAAAGAATCTTAAAAGTTACAGCTTTATTGCCCTGCAGAATGAACCAGCTTTGTATCTCACTTAGCTATCTCTTCTCAGCTTTCCTTTTTATTTCACAGACTATAAAATCTCAGTTCTTATGTTCTCTTTGTACTGATTTTGTTATCCTGCTGGTTCTTTCATTAAAAGGTTAAATTAAACCCTCTCTTTCTTTCTCTCTGTCTCACACACAAACACTTTTGAAAATTTTATTTTGACAAGCTCTTGCATCCACTTTAAATCACACTTCAATACTTAGTGTTTGTCCCCCACTCTGGGAAGTCTTCCCTGTTGGTGTCTCTCGATCCTGTTATCGGTCCTTCTTACTGGCCTCTCTCTCTGCACCTGAAGCATCCTGAGTACCTTTTCCTCAGCACTAATTCTCTCAGTTTATGAGCAAAGCAAGGGATGCTGAGCAAACAAGGAATAAATCTACTGCAGGGTCTGAGAGGAGCTCAGGTATGTACAGGACAGGTAGGGGCAGGGATTGCTGTTGAGTCCAGGGTTTTGTGAAACACTTAACTAGATTTTTGGCAACTTTACTCCTGACTTCCTCCATCTCAAGCATCTAATCTCAAACTCTTCAGAACCATTGGGAGCCCCAGGCTTCGGTAACCTGGGGTCAAAGGCAGAAAATCATTGTTTACTTAAATGTAGTAAAATAAGTAAGTGCCTCATTACATGCATGCCATCTGCAAAAGATATATATGAACTTAGAAGCATTTTATCAAAACATCTGGGAAGGGAGAGTTCAAGAAGTTTCTAGCAAGCAATGCATAAATGAGTAAATGAAACCCAATCAGGGGAAGTACCCACTATTGCCATTTTAAGATGTCATTGGTATGCTCATTATTTAGTATGTTCTTCAGTGTTTTACTTTGGAGACAAAACATGCATAGGTGCTTTCACAATTCATGCCCCCTCCCTACCCCACATCCCATCTTCTTCATTAGATCTAATTCCTCACTCTTAGACTTTTAGGAACCCAATGGCCATGGCAAAGCTTTGTGTTGGAGGCAGAATTCTGTAGCTCGCTCTTTAGTTTCCACATAATATCTGCATTTGCAAGTTCATTTTGCATGAGTGAAACTCCTCTAGCTATTATTATCTTCTGAGATTAGCGTGGATTTCTGGCAGGTAGTGTTCTTGGCACCATTAAAGAAAGATTTGGTCTTCTGAAATGTGCTCCATTCAGCCTTCCAAAGTTATTATCTTTCTTCCTGTCCACCCCCACTCTAATCTGCCACAAGGCAAGAGGCAGAATCACGTGGGCTGTCAAAGCCAGAGATTGCAAGGTGTGCGTGTAGTAAAAAGAGGTTCATTAACCCTCAGCCTTTGTCTAACTCCTGACTCTTTTTTCTGGACTTCAGACAAAGTTTCAAAAACTGTCATCCAGATGACGCATTCAGTCTATGAGAGATGTCAACAAGGTGGTGGAGGGGAGGATGTCAGAGGTGGTCTTGGATAGAGATACCATGATATAAGATGTTGTCTTCTGTTATGAAGCCTGCCATCAGCACAGAGTGATGGTGAAACAGGTGGGTGGGTGCTCACTCCATGCTAGCAACATGCAGTTTTAGAGTCTTGTTAGAAGAGGAAACTGTCGTGGAGCCAAGGTGAAAAGGTAGCAAGCAAAGATTGTAAATGGGCATTTGTTGTTTCAGTTCTGGGTCCTGTTGCCTTATAATTTGATTCAAGCACCTGAACTTTCAAATGTCTGAGCAACCATTTCAAAGATTTCACAGATTCACAGATTTTAGATCTGGCGATTCCCACCCCCTCATACCACACCCAATACTGCAGCCATAGATTGGATCCCCACTGGAATGTCATCTACTGTCTTCTTAAGAATCTACAGGATTGTATTAAGGGAACAAACAAATGCTTCTTGAATCAATAAATGGATTATCCCCATTGCAAAAGGATTTTCATTTTACAAAAGAGAACACGAGCCTTTATTCCTATACTAACTTCCTTTACCACACTTTAAAAGTAATTAGGTTCTGACCCAGTGACAAAGCAGATGCTCATTTATGATATAAAATGAAGAAAATAGTCAACCATAGTGCATTAGTCCATTCTCACGCTGCTATAAAAACTGC
This sequence comes from Gorilla gorilla gorilla, assembly GCF_029281585.2. Taxonomy (NCBI): domain Eukaryota; kingdom Metazoa; phylum Chordata; class Mammalia; order Primates; family Hominidae; genus Gorilla; species Gorilla gorilla. The sequence goes on along the minus strand of NC_086017.1, from coordinate 151,532,468 downwards.
CCGAGACTGGGTAATTTATAAACGAAAAAGGTTTCATTGACTCACAGTTCTGCATGGCTGAAGAGGCCTCAGGAAACTTACAATAATGGAGGAAGTGAAAGTAAACACATCCTTCTTCACATGATGGCAGGAGAGAGAAGTACAGAGGGAACTGGGGAGCAGCCCCCTATAAAACCACCTCATAAGAACTCGCTCACTATCACAAGAGCAGAATGGGGGTACCACCCCCACGATCTAATCACCTCCTATGAGATTTTTCTTGCAACATGTGGGGGTTACAATTTGGATTATAATTAAAGATGAGGATTTGGGTGGGGACACAGGCAAACCATATCACACAGTAATGACAACCAGTCTTGGCAAAGTCATGGGGATTCTATTTGTGCCAGAAGCAGGGGACTGGGAGAACACGGGAGAGACTGCCTAAGCTACAGGGAACATTCCTGTGCATGTGCTTGTGGATGTGTATCTTTGACACAGTGGAACCTTCGGGGAAGGAATTTCCTCCAGTACAGGAAATAGAAGCAGGGCTGGCCTCACATACTAGGCAGACTGGGCTATTACATATGTGGTGTGATTTGGAGCATAATATGAAGGTCTTCCTGTATGAAATTTTATCCTCCACCCACTACTGAGGCCTACCTTCCTGTAATTGGGGAAAATCTTTCAGTCCTTGGATAGATTTTAAAATAATTCTCTAAGAGAAAGAAAAATAGTGAAACTCATGTTGAGATGTATGTGACTAATAGCAGATCCCCTTGGGAGAGCAGACTGATGCTGATGCCTGATGGTGGTTAGTGATTGGGTAGGGGGTACTGCCCTGGCCTGGACACAAGGATGAAGAAAGAAGAACATAAGGAAATTGAAAATAGTCTTTGCTGATTGACTCTAAATCACGGCATGAATATAAGGGTGATCAGAGCAAGAAAAAGCCCTTTTAAGCTGAAATACATGTTTTAAAAGTTGGAAAACTTGGTTTTGGGATTCAATGCACAAAGAAATGAGGCTCTAGAGTTCAGCTCATCCAAGCTTATGGGACTAGACTGCAAAATGTGGTTTCTCTCTGAGAAACTGAATCCAAAGAAGTAGAGCCACTACTTCCATGTTGGTAACTCTACCATTTCCAGAGTGGGGAAAGAACATTTCCAAGGTCAAAGCTCCATACTTGACCACAACTGGTAAACTTTGTATGTCTAGGAGGTAGAGCTAACACTCAGCACCTGTGCCATTACTCTTCCTTTCCAACTGACAGACAATGCTAACTTTCCAAATGATAATCAATAACATTCCAAGTGATAGTCAATGCTAACTCATCAGAGCATCCTTCCTGCTTAGCCAATTTTCAGCCTCAGAATCCTTCTCAACCTAGCTCTCCAGGCTGCCAGCATTAGTTGATTAGACTTGTCTATTGGGTAAAACTTTATTTTCCTTTCTTGATTAAAAGCAACGTAGAGATTCCACATATAAATTCTTTAACAATTCCATCTCTATGCATTTTTCCCTGAAAAGGCAAATTAGGATAGGGTACTGTAGTATATATGTAGTAGATCTATGATGATTTGATGAATATTCATGTGAAAAGAACACACAATCGACCCATTAACAATAATTCCTGAGAGTGAGGTGAAAGCAAGTACTACCTGGAGATTGTGAAAGTATATTTGCTAGGATGGCTCATTCCCTGTTGACTCCAGAAGAGAAATAATCCACTGAGGCCTTATCTATGCAGAGCTCCTGCCATGTTCAACAAGAAGAACACATTGTAGTTTGTGTTTTATTGAATTTGCCTGCTCAGAAAACAGCAGAATCATGATGAGTTAATATGTTCATACCAGGTTTAGGCCTTTTGGAAATGTCTGGAGCTCACCAGTATGGTGGGCTCTGGAGCACCTCCTTGTTAACAGTCATTAAACAAAACCAGAGTGGGCTCAAGTTTCAGCAGTCCTGCCAAACCTGTTCAGATTCCAAACCCTCTCTTAGATTCCATGTCACTGGAAATGACCTAACCTCTGTTGTTTAACAAGGAAAAGTTCAATAGCAAAATGTATTTTCTTGTTGTTGTTGGTCTAGTAGGAGATGCCAAATAACACATTTTACTCCATGTTTCAGTCAGTGGTGTTTATTGAGAAAACCATCAAGAAAAACAATTCTGTTCAAAATGTGTGTATGACTCTCAGGAGAAAACAGAACCTGGGCCCCTTTAAAGAAAATAAAACAAAAGTTTAGTTCAGCCATGAAATCCCTCCTCAGAGAGAAAAGTTGTGAAAAATAAAAGTTAGAAAAGACATTCTTTCAGTATTTACTATCTAGTCATTAGAAGTGAAGAACAGCACAGTAGGCTAAGGCACTACTACAGGGAAATCTGCGCTACTAGTTTAGGTAAGGTAAGTGGATTGGGAGATGCAAGTTCCCAATATTAACCATGATTCCGATTCTGGAGCATCTACCAAGAACCACATACACTTCCCTCTTTATCCATTCCCACACTCCTCCCGACCACCTTCAAGGTTGTTATTATCTCATTTTTGCAGGGGCGCACCATGAGATGCATGAGTCACTGGCCAACAGTCACTATGGAAAGGGAGAGGCTGACTGTGAAAAGAGACTGAAAAGTAAGTTTTCAGCCCCAATTTTCGATAAGGATCAATAATGACTTTGTCCAGAGTTTCTGTATATTGGACTCTTGTTCCTAAACTTGCTTACTTAATCCTCATAATTTCATCCCACAAGTTCATTGAACAACTCTGTTTAAAGCATTTGCCCACTGCTGGGAACACTGCCTGGAAGATCTGAATGGGAAGAGCTGGAAACATGGGAAGTCAGATTTCAGAACAGGGTATAGATACACGGAGTGGGTTGAAAGGGAGCAACAACCAGAGTATGGGTCACCAGAAACAAGATGAGGGTGCCAGATACATGCTGTACCTACTCCATACATTCTCATTCTAGCTATCTGTAGCCCTTTCCTAAATGAGAATACCCAAAAGAACTTGTTTGGGCTATTATATGCAAGGTGGCTGAAGGGACTTGGCAAATATGAAATTATAAATGTTAATAAACAGTGTGGTAACTGATGAATTTTATAGCTCACTCGACTGGCATAGAATACACACCTTTCAGATAAAGAGAATCATCTGAACATTTGCAAGCCTAGGGGAATTAGAAATCGCACAAAAAGAGACAGCAGGGTTTGGGGCTGTGCCACCCCCTGCCATATCTCATTCTGTGTATTGATTTGGAAGAGACTTCTGAATCTCTCCACTCACTTCTTTGGATGGAGACCCAGCGTGGGAAGCCATGCATGGTTGCAGTAAGCTGAGATGATGGGCTATGACATCCAAATGTACCATATTGAACCAGCAAATACAGATAATTGAGTTACCTTCAGAATGATCATTCACAGCGAAAGGCTTTGGATTCCTTTAAATTAGGAGCAGCTGTGACTTTAAAGTACCATCCGGCAAACATATACATTCCCATCTCCAGCTCCATTCTGAAGAAGCTGAAGTCTGAAGTGGATTAAAAACAGCTAGCAAGTCTGTTCCCTCTACCTACCCATTTGCCTCTGGAAAAATCCAGACAAAACTGAGTGGCAGCCACACACATGCATGGCCTTCTGCTCCATGCTTCTGGCTCCATGCCCTGTACCAAAAAAAAAAAAAAAAAAAAAAAAAAAATTCCACACATAATCACCAATGATAAATCCTGCATAAAAAAAGGCTATATCCGGCCAGGCGCGGTGGCTCGTGGCTGTAATCCCAACACTTTGGGAGGCTGAGGCAGGCGGATCGCCTGAGGTCAGGAGTTCGAGACCAGCCTGGTCAACATAGTGAGACCCTATCTCTACTAAAAATACAAAAAATTAGCTGGGCATGGTGGCAGGTGCCTGTAATCCCAGCTACTCGGGAGGCTGAGGCAGGAGAATCGCTTGAACTGGGGAGGCGTAGGTTGCAGTGAGCCGAGATCACGCCATTGCACTCCAGCCTGGGCAACAAGAGTGAAACTCCGTCTCAAAAAAAAAAAAAAAAAAAAAAAGCTATATCCACTCATTGCCACCCTGTCTTGGATCTTAGATCCCCCAAAACTACTTTTAGGGAACAAACCGGCAAGAAACAAACCTACTCCTCATGTAAGGAAAAATGAGGGAAACAAAAGGCAAAAGGGCAAATGAGGATATGACACCATACAGAACAGAACATAAGCCACATGGTCTACACTGATTTCCTAGTCTCGACATGCCCTGAAAGCAGATGGCATTTTTTGGATACACTCGGATGTGCCCAGACGGCTCATATGGTTCATTCCAAATGGCCTGCCCACTTAGAAATGCCAGAGCCCCATTTCTTTCTGTGCTTCTCCAGAGCCATCAGTGTAGAGAAGTCGCAATCCCCTCACCCAGCACCACTAACACAGCATGCATTTGCTCTTCAAAACCTCTAAGCGCTGTGCTGCATGCTGGGGAAATAATGGTGATAAGATGTGGGTCAACATTCATGGAGTGGTGGGGGAGATAAAGACAGGTCAATTCAATTTATGCAGTGTGATGAGGTTTATATGTGCAAGCTGTTACGTGTCCCAGAGGAGAGGCAAGGAACCTAAGGGTGTCATCAGGGAAGGTACCCCAGGGGAGGTGGCCACTAGCTGGAATCTCAAAAGATGAGTAGAAATTAGTCAGAGAGTGCGGTAGTTGGACCCCCAGTGGGAGGGTATTTCAGGTCAAAGGGATGGCACACAAAAACCCTAGAGGCCAGAAAGACCATGGCACTTATAGAAAAGGGACTGGGTGTGATAGATTAGATTACTCTTCAGGAAATATTTACACACTCTCCTCCTGCCTCCTGGGGTTGTCTCTGGCATGCAAAGTGATGTTGGAGTGGCAATACAACTTGTTTTGGCCATTGGCATGTTCACGGACATGACGTGAGCACAGGCTTAATGTGTGCTTGTGCAGTCAGCCCTGTCCTCTGTGCTCCTCTGTTTTGCCATGACAGCATCATGTCTTGGAAACCTCCAGGCCCAGCACGATGAGGTGTGTGTAGAGCAGACTTGAATCTAATCTCCGCTGAGCTCAGCCTAAACTCCAGACGATGACACACATGGGAGGGGTAAATAAATGCTTACTGTTGTATGTCAGTGAACGCTGCGGTAGCTTGTTATGTAGCATTACTGAAACTATAGCAGGTAAGGTGAAGTATAGGAAGAGAGGATGCTGGAGAAGAAACAAGCTGCCAATTATAGCCAACTGGAACAAACAGAAAAGAGCCAAAGGAAGCAAAAATGACTCTGAGGCTTGGGGCGGGGACTGCCTTCTTTTGGGTAGTCATCCGTGCCTGGCACCTAGCACAGTTCTGAGCACACAGCAGCTCCTCGGTAAAGACGGTTGAATTACCAAACCAGCTAGTCCTCTGCCAGGGCCAGTGAGCTACACATACATCAGCAACAAAGACTACTTGCAGCACTGGATCAAAACATTCATAAGCAAAATTTTTGCTATGGTCACAGCCTAGAAACTCTTTCAAGTTAGAATAACCGTATAAACTTACTCAGTGTAACTAGAACTTGGATGAACATGAAAGAAAAGTCAAACTCATTATAATAATATTTTGTCTGGACCTTCCAGGCTTAAGAAACATCTCACAAGCCTCTAATATAGATAATATTGGGTACAATAAAATGCCCAGTCACTGAGACCAGAAATACTTCTTCAGTAAACATTTATTAAGCTCTCTGTTTATGCACTGCATTGTTAGTCCCTGGAAGATACAAGTTGACTCTTTAAGATGGTCTTTTAAAAGTAAAGACTTATGTGCAATCTTATATCAAGTACACCAGCACCACATTTTTTTGTTGAGCTAACCTCATAGTAACCAGTGTTGTGGTTTGGCTTGAAATGAGCTTTCTTAAGGCATAGTAGAGTTAGCTATTATTAGGATCAGGGAATTGAGAATTAAAAGGTTCTCAGAGCCACTGATGATATTCAGAGGGAATGCACCTAACGAAACTCCAGCATCATCCTCTTCTAGCACAGCTAGGGGGTAGTTTTCATTTCACTCTTTCAGGGTACTCTGGAGCAGCCTCTGTGGTGAATGAAAGGAGAGCAGTGAGCCTGGGAGATAAGAGCCAAGAGCCATGGCCCATGGGATGAGGTATGGGAAACAAATTCTACAGAAAGATAAAGTCAGGGAAGAAACTGGAGAAGATGGCCACAAAAACGTACCCTGCCTATGTGCTCTTCATACAATGTGACTTTGACTACTCCTCCCGTCTGGGAGGGCTTGTGACCACATTGGAAATGATGCCACATGAGATCTAAGCCTTGGCCATAAAAGGCAACATAGTTTCCACCTGGTTCTCTTGTGATACTGGCCTTTGGGGCCCTGAGACACCATGTAAGCATCTGAGTGCCCTGAGGCTGCCGTGTTCTGTGGAAGCCCAAACCACATGCAGAGGCTGCAAGATGTTCTGGCCACAGTCCCAGCTTTGTTCCAGATGACAGCCATTATCAACTCCTGGGCCTGTGCATGGAGACAGCTTTGGACAATTCCAGGTCCTGGTTTCAGGTTACCCCTAGCCTTTGTGTCTTCCTAGTGAGGACTCCAGACATCAAGAGCAGAGGCAAATCATCCCTGCTGTGTTTCTTCTAAAGTCCACAAAATCCAGAAATGATCATTGCTTTCTCTCATTATGCGTTGTTACATGGCAATAGATAACTGGAATAGGAACATGAGGGGGGCTGTCTCCCTAGTCTTCCTTTGTGTTCTCTGCAGTGAAAGGTGAGCAAGTCATCTGCCCTACACAAGCTGGAAGTGTATCTTCCAGACCCCAAGCAGAAACAAAAGCATATGAAAGAAGTACAGATATGTTTCACTGTACAGGACCTAGAAAGATACTCATCCCTTTAGAAAAGTGGTTCTCAAGTGAGAGCGATTTTGTCCCCCAAGGGACATTTGGCAATCTGGATACATTTTTCAGTGTCACAACTTAAGGGAATGGTGCTATTGTCATCTAGTGGGCAGGGGCCGGTGTGCTGCTAAACATCTTGCAATACACAGGACAGTCCCTGGATAACAAATAATTACCCAGTCCATAATGTCAATAGTTCGAGGTTGAGAGAGTCTGCTTTAGAAGATAGTAACTACTCATAGCTGGGCAACTTGCTAAGAATCTTCCATTTTCACAAAGGAATGCTACCTGGGCCAGGAAGACAAGGCTATGTATGACAAGGTATAATTGAAGACTCTTTTTCTTCTCTTTCAGATGTTAAATAAGTGAAGCAGGTTGTCTACCCCAGGGTGCCCAGCCCTCACAATGTCCTCACTGAACCTTGCCTTCCACATCAGGCTCCCTTTAAAACAGAGCAATTAACCACCTGCTGTCAGACTCACTCTGGAGGACTGCTTCTCTTGAAAAAATATTATATATATACACATATAAAATATATATTCACTAAGGATAGTAAATTTTAGGACAGTGCCTGCTACATGTGGCCAGGACATTGTTACTGTAGTAAAAGCTATCTAATTTCAATGTATCACAGACTAACTTCTTTGACAAAAAGCCACTGGAGGTGTGGGGCCCCCGGGGGCCCACTACCAGCAATACTTGAACACAGTGTGCCTGGTCCTGAGCTGGGTGCTGTGTTTTGAGTGGAAGAAGGTGTAAGCCGACTGTCCTTCAAACTGCTGGGGTGTTTGCAGGTGGCTGGATAGAAACCTTCTTCTTCAGCAAGATTTATGCCCTGTTTACTTTCGACAGCAAGAAGAAAATGCAGCTGAAAGTCCCCTTCACTTTTACAGTGAGGGTGCAGCCTCCCTGGCTGATTTATGGGCCTGCTCATTCTGACACCATCGACACTATTGGAAGTTGCTCTGCCGGATACACCCTCTGCAAGGCAGGCAGCATGGGGACGAGGTCAGAGGCACACTCAGCAGGAATCAAGGCCAGTGGCCAAATTCGCAGCTGAGACTTCTAGAGGAAGACTGTGCAATAGTGTTGAAAACCATGCCAAGACAAAATATAAGGAAAGGATGAAAGTCTAAAGAGACTGTCAATGTTTTCCAAAATAAAAAGAGCTCCTTTCTCTTTGATTATACAAGTAATTATGCTCACTGGGGGAAAAAAGGACCTTAGATAATATGCAGCAATAAAAAGGAAATAAAAGTATCACATGGAAAAAAAGGGTCAGGGAGAGTAATTTTACGCCGGAGAAATCTAACAAACACTACCTCAACCAGGTGGTCAAGGTCAACGTCGACAGTGGTAAGTCAAGTACCTTGATATAACGTGATGAAAATGGCACTTACCACTGTGGTCTTCCTCCTCAAAACCCATAACCTCATCTAATCATGAAAAAGTCATGAGGCAAGTCCCAGTTGAGGGGCATTCTTCGAAATACCTGACCAGTATACTTCAAAACTATCAAAGTCATCAAAAACAAGGAGGCCTGAGAAATTATCACTGCCAAGAGGAGTCTGAGAAGACGTGACAGCTAAATGGAATGTGCTGTCCTGAATGAGGCCCTGTATCAGAAAAAGGACATTAGGTAAAAAGTTAGGAAATCTGAATGAGGTGCTGACTACAGCTATCAATAACGTATAAATATCAGCTCATTAATTATATCGAATGTACCACATCAGTATAAGATGTTAATAATAGGGTACACTGGGAGTGGGGTTTATGATAACTCTCTGTACCATCATTTGAAATTTTTATGTCAATCTGAAACTGCTCTAAAAAAATAAAGTCTATTAAACAACAAAAGGAAAGGAAAAATCATTCATAATTGTGTCTTCCAGGCATAACTACTGTTAACAACATGGTTTATAGCCCTCTCTTTGCACATACAATCATTCTATGGGTATACAGATTATTTGTATTTTTTAACCCAGATAAAGGTTATTCTACACTTACGTTTTTTAATCCTTTTCATTCCCACTCTGGCCCTCATTTGCAAAGCTGGCCTGCATACATTACTATCACATTCCATAACCAGGGGAAGGTGATGTACATGTACGAAGCACATTAGAACATCTTAAACTCAGGCGTACTTTACAAATTAGCCTGGACTAAGATAAAATGCATATTGTAGGAGGACATCTGCTAGGCAAGGACTAGTTTAAACAATATTACAAAGGATACATGCAGCCTATAGGAGAAGGGGAGGGAGAGGAGCCTAGACTTGTACCATTATATTATATGCCACTCCCTTCACAAGTACCATCTCTTTCAAATCTCGTGGAAACCCTGCAAGATCATGTGCTCATTTTCAGGAGAGAACACTGGGGCTCTGAGGGACATCTGTGACTTGCCCAGAGTCACACATCCAAATAACACTTAGTGTGTGGTGGAGCCAGTGTCTGGACCCACATCCAATTCTAAAACCTGGGCTCTTTTTCCTGCATAAGGCAGTGTTGTTGCTTGGACTAAGTCAACCTTCTAGAGATAAGAACACTAAGAACAAATGGGTATATGACGAAACACAGTTCAGCCACTATAACAATGTTCATTAACCATGTCATGTGTAATTGTTCTTGCATAGTTTGAGTATTTCAGTGGTATCTGTGGCTCTATGTGTACCTTGGGGAACCACAGGGCGAATGTAATTTCGCTAAGGACACAACATCTGAGCCTCTGTTTCAAGGCCCCCATGGTTCTGAGGTAGCACACCACCAGGCTGGATGCAAAGATTCCTGGTTCTCAGCCCCAGGGATCTCATTTAGTAGGTCGAGTTTATGGCCTGGGAATTGGTAGCTTTTTTAAGCTCCCCAGGTGACATGGATGCACAGTCAGATTTGAAAACCACTGTGATGGATGGGCCCTTCTAGCTTTGAGATTCTAAGAGTAAGTGATTAGCAAATTAAATCCCTGTAATCACTCTTCACAAATCTCACTATAATTCCAAAGGGACTCTTCTGGTCTAAATACCATTTCCTTGGAGAAAGGAGGTGGGGAAGAGAGAGAGAGAGAGAGAGAGAATCAGTCTGCTAGCATTCTTCTACCCTCCACACAGAACACTGGTCATGGGGGAAGGATTCTTGAAATTTCAAAAAAGCACAAATAGTCCAAATGGGAAAAATTTCCCTGAGAACCTTTGACCTAACCATTTATGGTACAGACAAGGTACCAAAGTTCTGAGAACCATTCTTAAACCTGGACTGTCCACCTTGAGCCCACACATGAGCCAGCATCCAAGGAGCAGATGGTGTGGCTGTGGGTCACGTCTGCCAGCACACGGCAGCTTCACCCAGATGAGCCACTGCACAGCATGACACATTCCTACTCCCTCCTAGTAGAGCAGCCTACGTGGGTCTGTGTCAGGTGGTGGGAATACTCATCTGTGCTCCCCAGCTCATTAGATAACAGCCCATAAAGCCCACCCCAGTGTCTACAAAACACAGATAAACTCAGTGCATTATGGATTAAGAAAGCAGCAAGCCAGGCTATAAGGGGGCAAGGAGGGTGCTGCACCTGCTCACTGAGCATCTTCAGGTCTGGAAGAAGGCCCACCAACACTTCCCCTTCTGGTCTCCAAGATGTGTGTTCCACTAGGCCTCACGCAGGAAAAGCCTTGTGCAAACTAGTGACCAGGCCCATGCAGTAAAGTTATCAGACGATCTCACAGGGTCCCCACGAATAAGAGCTCTCTGAAAAGCTTAGTGCCACACAACACCTGACAATTCTGAGTGCACCATTCACTGAGCGCTATTGAGGCCGGGGGGGGACTGGACATTTTATGTGTATTTCCCAATTTCATTCCTCCTGCCACCCTTGTGGGAAAGATGGCATTACTCTTCCTTTATAGATGAGGCTCCGAGGGCTAAAAACACTGGCTGTAGAGCATTGATAGAGCTGAGACTTGAACCCAGGCATGAGCAGGGTCGACTTACAGAAGCCCTTGAGGTGATGTTATAGATTCAGATTTTATTCTAAGAGCTACGGCATCACAGACAGACTTATGACCCTAAACTTGCATTTCAAATAGATTTCCCTGGCTGCAGTACAGAGAAGAAAGTGGAGTGGATGCAGATGGAGATCTATCACTAAGTTTCTTAAAGGAGAGGGGAGCACAAAGAGAAAGAGAGAGAGAGAGAGAGAGATCAGAGAAAGAAAACCAGGGTGCTGGTGCTGTCCCAGGGCCCAAAGGTCAATGACCTTCTGCATCAGAAGGTGCTCTTAAACTTCAGATTCCTGGGCCCAACTCAGATATACTCTGAGGGAAAAAGCCTAGAAATTGGCATTTTCAATAATTTAAGATCAAGAGCTTGGGTCCTGGATCCAGAGTGCCTTTGTTTCCCCCCAGCTCTATCACTCCCTAGCTCCATGACTCCAGACAAGAGAGTTGCTCTCTTAGTAAGTTGGGCATCATGCTAGTCTCTGCCCAATGTAGAAGTTATAAGGGTTAAATCAGTTAATACATACAAACCCCATAAACTAATTCTAGCCCATGAGTAAGGGCTCAATTAGTATCCAAAGACTTCTGAAGGCGGCATTGCTGATTAAATAATCAGCTGGTGGAGTCTCAGTTTCCATGACACCCCTGCAGAGATGCTTTAGTTGAGGACCTAATCTGGGGCTCAAGAAATCCTACTGAAGGCAAGGCCAGCCCCATGACCTGGTGGTATCTCCATTAGCTGTGACACCTACCAATACCTACTTCCTCCCATGCGGATTCAGGCATGAAGGCAGCATCTTAACTGTCATGTGTTGCACTGTGTCCCCTGAAAGAAATCCTAACTCCCTGGCACCTGTGAATGTAACGTTATTTGAAAATAGGGTCTTTGCAGGTGATTAAGTAGAAATACAGTCATTGGGGTGGGCCCTATTCCAATATAACTGGTGTCCTTAAAAGAAGAGGAGATTTGGACACAATGTAAAGGGACAGAATGTAAAGAAGGAAGACAATATAAAGACACAGGGAGAATACCATTGACAAGCCAAGGAATGCCTGGGGCTATAAGAAGCTAAGAGAGAGGCCTGGAACAATAGATCCTTTTGCACAGCCCTCAGAAGGAACTAAATGTGACAACACATTGATCTTGGACTTCCAGGCTCAAGAGCCAATGAATTTCTGTAGTGGAAGCTAACCAGTTTGTGTTTGTTTCAACGGATCCAAGAAATAAATATATACAACAACCTAGAATGGGCAGTAACTGAGGCTCTAGAATTAGAAAGGCTGAGTGACAGCTCCCAAGAAGTAAGCCCCACATTCCTGAAATCTGGATCCTGTGATCCAGCCTGCTGAGCATCAAGTGAGGCAGCAGCCCTCCAGAGACTGAAGAATTGCTACTGATGGGGAGGAAACAGCTGCTCAGTTCTCCCCTCACGTGTTCATCTTCTTGAATTATTGGTGGTGTGGGGAAGGTGGGGCGGGATGGGAGTATAAGGACAAGGAGAACCATTAGCCCCTCCCTCACCTGTGAAGCAGCCCCATAGCCCATTGTCCAGTGAATGCCAAAAAGCCTTTGGCAACTAGTTCTCTGCAGCACAATCCACAGAGCAGCAGCAAATGGTTCCATGAAAAAAGATACAAAAGCTCTCCCCTCCAGGACTTTGGCTTTTATTACACTGAAAGCAGTTGGTTTTCAACAAAGTCTTGGCAAGTCTATGCCAGCTCTGACAGGCTGATGAAAGCTGGGGTATCTGTGTGCTTGGCAGAGGGTAAGTTCCCAACCCCACACTGGCTAGGTGGGGTCTCTATGACAGACGGAGCCCCAGAATCTGGGTGCTAAACAGTGAGAGACTTCTGCCATGCCTTGGGGCTTGCACACCTCAGGAGATTCTCTGAACCTGAAAAACCAGGAATGAGAAACTCTGAGACCCCTAGAAGGGTGTTAAAGATCCTTCATGATTCGTCCTTAACCATAGTCCAGCCTCATCTCCTTCTCTGTTGCCCTGGGCTCCAGAAATTCTGAGTAATTGGTTGTTCCACCTGAGTTTAAATCCTGTCTCTACCACAGAGCTGCTTTGTGAGCTTGGTTTCCACCTGTGTGTAATGGAGAAATGAATATCAATTCTATATGGCTACTATAAGGATTACATGAAATAAAATGTTTAAAATGCCTTCACAGTGCCCAACACACAGTCAGCATTCCATGGTAGCTAGTACTGATCATCAATAACTCATTCATCAATAACCTGAGTTACCAGTATGTGACCCACAAATAACTGCCAATTGACAACAGATTTACCAGTAATCAACAGAGCAGTAATCGGCTCCTTCATCCTAGTTTTTCAAGTGATTCCAAAGCCCCAACCATGACACTACAAAAGACTAAAGAGCAATTTTCTGGTGTCTAGTTTAACCTAGACTTGGTGTGGCTTGGAGCCCCAGTTTTATGGGACGGGAGGGATCCTAACAGCAGTGCAGATGAGATGAAAGAAGGCCATTAGGGACACTCCACCTCTCCACTGCCATACACATGCACACAGCCACATTCAAGGCTTTTGTTAGTTCATTTCTTCCTCTCCTCTCTGAAGGATTGACTTCCTTAAGCCCATGGCTTGAAAATTACAGGTGTATGATTGAATTAATTTTAGCATTGCAGGAACCAGCAGATACTTGGAAAGATCTTTGTAAGTACTTGTATTCTCCCTTGTCTTTATTACAAATAATAGTAATCAGTGAGAAATGTAGTCTCCAAGGCTTGCAATCTGACTTCTGTCTTCAACTCTCTTTGAAACCCTAGCTGTCTTTTATGTCTTAGGATATTGCAGACCCAGGTCCTGCGGAGGAGGGGAGGGCCCCAGAACTGGGGGTTGCACTGTGCTTTTTGACTCAGGTCAGATAATAGCCACTTCCAGGGTCAGTGGGGTTTTTTTTTTTGGCCTTTCACATCTTCTGAGCAAATGCACACATCTCTGAGTTTCCTCAATAACTTCCCTACCTGCTGCCTGCCATAATCAACTATTTTTAAGAATAGAAGGTGGTACCGAAATTTATATTTCTTTAACTACTACCACCATATAGTACACGATTCTTAAATGGGTAATTTTGTGCCTTGACTCCACTTCCTGCCACCAAATGGGTCACCAGGTCCAAAGGGCCTGGATGGCCAAGGCAGGCTGCCCATCCCATGCTTGGATTTTCATCAAGACCAGGGTCCAACTTACTACTCACAGAGCTGGAGATGCAGCAGCCTTTATCAGGTAGAGGGTGAAGATTCTCTAGCTTTTGAGGCCCCACCAAGGCAACCTTCAGCCAAAGAAATGTCTGGCCAGGGCAAGGATCCAGTTGCTCCTTTAAAAGCCCCCCTTTGCCATTCCTCTATGGAGATTTATACCCTCCTGGACTCAGCCAGCTCCCCTGGAGACAAGGCTCTGTGTTTGCCTGTCCAAGAGGTAGCAAAAAATGGTAACGATGACTGCACATTCCTGAGGTTCTGGGGGTAAATATAAGGTTGATTTCCAGGGTCAGCTTCCCAGATTGCTGGATTGGCTTCAAGCCTGATTGCCCATTGACTCCCACACCTTCCTTCCAACTTCGGCCTGTTGACATTCAGCTCAAACTCCAAGGCTCATCTTATCTGCCACCTTCTGTTTCCGCTCCACTTCTGTTGCCCCCCTCCTCTGTGAAGCTTTCTTGATTGCTCTGGGATAAATTAGTGACCCTTCTTTCAGCTTCACATGGAGGAATGTCCCTTCATTCTGTCATTTAGCAGAACATATTGAAATTATTTTTGTTGACGGGCCTCCTCATGTGGCTCCTCATAAGTTGCTGTAAGGTGGGGACTCTGTCCTTCCATTTGTGACTCCACAGTCCAGTCCAGGGCCTGGCACAGAGCAGTTCTTTAGCAAATATTGTGTGCTCACTATTCACAGAAAAGCAAATGTACTAGTAATACAGAGCAGAAACTTTCAGCTGGGCAGTGACGAATGAGTCCATCAACACTGTTCTTTCATTTTTATTCTCAAGTGCTGTCACAAGTCCTCCATTTACTCAGGTCACAGCCATGGGAATGTGTCATTTCTCAGTGGCTGGAGTAGTGACTGTTTTTTCTTATCTAGAAAGCTTTTCTGTAATGGATGATAAGCAATGACTTCATGATAATACTTCCTCCCTCTAGGGTAGCATTTGGATGCTTTTCCTGATGTACCTTTATATCTACTATCTCCATCAATCTGTGACACCCCTCCAGAAATAGGAGCATTTTCATTTTGTAGATGAGGAAACTGAGGCCCAAGAAGTTAAGCAGCTATATCCAAGGTCGCATGGAAGGCTAAGATAAAGTCAAAATGAGGCTTCTACCCCCTGCCTTCTTCTCTTGCTCTTTCCATAACAACAGTCTGCCTCTCCTTGATCAAAGTGACATATCATCCAGACATAAAATCCATGTGCAATTTTTTTTCACGTTTCTCCAGCCCTTATCTGATCTGCTCATAAAAGTATCAACAGAGGACTGAATATGGAGCTGCAAATATTTCTGGGGTCAGTGTTTCACCCCTAACAACTTTCTATATAATCTGTTCAAATTAACTCACCAACCTATTTTATGACAATAAGTTAAGGCTTTCTTTGTGTTTCCCTCAGTAATGCCTACTCACAATAACTGTAAATTAATTCAGATACACACACACACACCCACACAGTCTCCACTCTAATACTGTTAGTTTCTATGATGAAAGTTGGCATAAACGATGATGACATACCTAATGTGGCGGGAAACCAAGGTAGTAGCAGAGAATTCTACCGGGGGGAGGAGGAAGGGGACTAACTAGTGGAAAAGAGGAAACAAGGGGTAAAACTGTAGTCAGACCATGGGCAGAGGGGTCCTGGGAGAGCTTACATGATGTGATAAGGCCTTGGGCTTTATTTTCTAGAGTGGAGAGCCATGGAATTATACAAGCCTATCATGTTAGATTTGGGGTTCTCAGAGATAATCTGGTCCACTCATCCCTTTTACAGAGAGACACGCTAAGACCCAGACAGCACATGTGACCTGCCAAAAGTCACAGGGCGAATTATGGGCAAAAGAAGTGCATAATCAGAGCTCTGATTCAGTTAAGCCCTCACTGGTGGTAGCATGGAAGTGGATTAATCTGCAGAGAGATGAAGGAGGTGGATGATGCTGATATGCCTTGGCAACAAGCTCGTGCACTTACAGAAAGAGAGGCAGAGAGAAGTGACCCCGAAAGGAGAGGCAGAAGAGGAGCAATCCAACATTCGCTGAGCTCCACCTGGGGTCCTACTCAGTCAAGCTCTGGGCCAGGTACTTACAGCTGTATTGTCTCCTTTAATGGCCTTAACACCCCAGTGCGGGATCATGGACTCCCTTGCAAAGGAGATTTGAGATTCAGAGTAATTTGAAAACTTGCCTAAGCCTAAACCTGGCTTTGAATACAGGTCAGTAAGACACTAAGACCCAACCTCTTTCTGCTCAGCTGAGCCTTCTTTAATTTTCAAAGGTTCTGCTAAGATCTAGAGGAAATGAACAGGGGATGAGGTCCTCCACCCAGCCTACTGCCAAGTCATTAACTGACTCTCCTATTCTTACTCCTCCTTGTCTCCTACCTATCTCTGTCGGAAGGGCAAAGGGATCCTTCCTATAATTTTTTTTTTTTTTTTTTTTGCCAGAAAAGAAAAAACAAGCATACACTGTGTGACAGGAAGGGGGTAGACAGAGTTATTCATAGGCTCTGAACTTCCTCATTTGCTCAGCACCTTCCAGGTTTAGAAGACTGAGTATATTCACATTTCTCGTCCACTCATTACAGACAAATGTACATCCAAGCCCAATAAAACAAATAGCAATCCATATAAAAAAACAGGTAAATGTTGAAAAAATTAGTGAAATTTCTACTATTTGCCAATGATAAGCAAGAACAAAGCCCTTGCTGAAGAGCTGGCATGTCTTCCTGCTGCTTGCAGCATTGAGTATAAGCATCTTAATAGGCTTTTCCTCCAGGATAGGACCTTGCTCACCCCTCCCCCAGCTTCATCTCTTTTTTCCTGCCTCCAGTTTGATAACGCAACAACATTAAACAGCTCAGAGTCTTCTGGGTTTCTGGGTGTACATTTCTTGTCCTCATATATTTGAACCTGCTGTTCTCTCTTGGTTTGTCCTCCACATCTCCTCCCCTCCCTCTCTACCCAGTGTTAAGACAGCTTAGGTAATCATCTGTCACTACCTCCACAAGGTTGACACTGGCCCCCTGGGCTGATAGAGGGACCCTGCCCTGGCTCCCACAGCCCCTGTGCTTCCCTTTATCACTGTTCTTTATCTCTCTGCTTGTTTTATTCTTCCACTAGAACAGGGATTGAATTGATTCATGTCTGCAAACCCAGAGCCAAGCACATTATTGGAAAACACTGAAAATATTCGTGAAGAATAAACATACAAATGAATGGATGGATGGAATCTAATAAGCACGGTAGTGGTTTGGAGGGAACAGACATAGTGAGCTTGGAAGCTTACTAAAAATAGTGGAGACTTAATGAACAAGCACTGGCAAACAAGCACCTTACAGGATGAAGAATGAGTAAAGGAGTCAGCATTAGCCAAAGGCAGATGCCAAAATGAAAACGTCACAGGGGATGTGGAAGAGAGACTAACTGCCTTGGTTACAGGGTTAGGTTTATAAATAGAAGCAGTCAGACATAGGGCAGAAGTCCAGGTGACTGAGGACCACAACAAGCCTATAAAATGCCTTTGTGTGAACTGGAAAAAGATGTCCAGATACCCTTGGTGAAGATGTCAACCTGAAGCCATGCAGCCTAGGGAATGATCAATACTTTTGTGTTAGGAAAAGGAGTCTTTTGTTTTGGTAGATGCAGCCTGGCACTTCAGGGTGTGGCCTGGTGTGATGGTTAATATCAGATGTCAACTTGACTAGATTGAGGGGATGCCTAGATGGCTGGTGTTGTTTCTGAATATGTCTGAGAGGGTATTTTCAGAGGACACAGACATGTGAGTCAGTGGACTGTGCAAGGAAGCCCCACCATCATTGTGGGTGGGCACCATCTGATCAGCTGCCAGCCCAGGTAGAAAAGCAGGTGGAAGAGAAGAGATGAGCAGCGTGCCGAGTCCTCTTTCTCTCTCTTCCCGTGCCAGATGCTTGCTTCCTCTCCTTCTGCCCTTGGACTCAGACTCCAGATTCTTCAGACTTTGGACTCTGGGACTTGCATCAGCAACCTCCTGGGGGCTCTCAGTACTTCAGCCTCAGACTGAGGGCTGCACTGTTGGCTTCCTTGGTTGTGAGGCTTTTGGAGATGGACTGAGCCATGCTACCAACTTCTGTCTTTCCCCAGCTTGCAGATGGCCTATCATGGGACTTTGTCTTATACTCGTGTGAGTCAATTCTCCCTAATAAATTCCCTTTTCTATATAGATATAGCCTATTGATTCTGTCCCTCTGGAGAACCCTGATTAATACACCTGGTGAGCAGAGCAAGTGCCTGATTTTAAACCCTAGGGTTAGATGCCTACGAACAATGCCCAGCTTACACAACTGGGTACAATGCTCTCGCCTTGCAAGTCCAGGTTAGATGTGCATAGAACAAGTGGTACAACTCAAGCTCAGCTATTTTCACAGAATCCGAATTTTAGAGCTATTTGGCTTTTTTGTCAGGCCTCAAGCTTCCAAAGTTCACTTCTCCTTCCAGAAATCCTCCCATATGGTGAACCTTTATCTTGGTGTGGGTTCCTCTGTAAGCAGAGCCTGAGACAAGTACTTGGATGAAGTAATTTACTTGGGAGGTGACCTCAGGAAGCCAGAGTGAGAGGGCAAGAAAAACAAGA
Organism: Gorilla gorilla gorilla; assembly: GCF_029281585.2. Classification (NCBI taxonomy): domain Eukaryota; kingdom Metazoa; phylum Chordata; class Mammalia; order Primates; family Hominidae; genus Gorilla; species Gorilla gorilla. Next base: position 151,513,734 of record NC_086017.1, on the reverse strand, counting down.
CAAGGAAGCATTGAAAGGTGCAGAAATGGGCTAGTTATTGCTATGGGCAAACTGGGGTTTCATACTGCCAGAGATCCTTTGAATAAACACATAAAATGCATATCAAAATTATACCTTTAAAAGACAGGTGGCTGGGACACTTATTGACCATCCCTCATTAGTTGGGAACCACCAACAGGAGCATTAACTTTCCCACACTTCCGGGCAGCACCTGAATGTAAGCTGAGTGAACTCAAAAAGATGTGGAGATGCTGACAGTGTGCATTTACCTATCATCACTGCACTGAAATCAGGCGGGTTGAAGAGCCATGACATGGAGCACGACAAGTATCTGCCACAGCCTATCTACTTGCCAAAGCAGACACTGGGAATCTCCGAAGATTCCCTTCCCAAAGAGTTAGGGAAGAGTAGCAGCCCCTCAGTATGTCTCTCTTCCAGGAGAAGCCAAAGCTGTTGCTTGAAGGCTTGGCACTCTGCCATTAATTCCCCTGAAGCAGCCAGCATCATAGAACCCTAGGAAGGACAACTTCCAGCCCTAAACAATAAAGGTGCTGGCATCACATCCTGCCAGTTCTCAGGGGTCAGGCTGGGCACTCAGGGCCATTCCTCCCTGAACAGGGGAAGAACAAGGCACCAACTTGGCCCTGTCTCTTGAGTAACATTGAATTACTTAAGTTTTAATATTTTATGACTGGCCTAATGATATAAGCTGCATTATTCAGCATCCATTAGAAATGAAGGGACATTTATATTTTAGTGGCACCTGGCCATAGATCCCCGTGCCTGTTTTGCTGGGGCCATGCCATGAATACAGGAAGCCAGATGAGAGGCCATTGATCAGAGCTTGGATCTTTACCCCATAAATAGACCTAAAGTGCTTATGCCTATACATTCAAAGAAAAGAGTTTGATTTTCTATAAGGTTAGGATGAATTTTTTTTTAATTCAAGATGTGTCACATGCATTTATAAGCCATATCTCAATCCTTTCATTAGAGTGTTGGAGTTTGTTCTGTGAATGCCTGGTACACAGCACAGGAAGCAGACATGGGGAGGAGGCCAGGCAGCTGACCCTAGAATCAGCCATTTCTGCCCCATCACACACAAAGTCGTAAAATCAAAAGATACAGAAGACATCTCTATTTATTTATTTAGGAGACAGTCTCAATCTGTCACCCAGGATGGAGCGCAGTGGCGTGATCTTGCCTCACTACAACCTCCACCTCCAGGATTCAGGCAATTGATTCTCCTGCCTCAGCTTCCTGAGTAGGTGGGATTACAGGCATGTGCCACCATGCCCAGCTAACTTTTTTGTGTTTTCAGTAGAGATGGGGTTTTGCCATGTTGGCCAGGCTGGTCTCAAACTCCTGACCTCAGGTGAGCCACCCATCTCAGCTTCCCAAAGTGCTGGGATTACAGGCATAAGCCACCATGCCCGGCCAACAGGAAGTCTTTCAGATCATCTATTCCAGCCAAATGATGAACTGAATGGGGGAAAACTGAGTCCCAAAAGAGAAAGTAACTTGCTTAAAGTCATACATCAAATTGATAGAGAAACCAAGACTACAATTTGGATGCTAACTCTGAGTTCAGTGCTTTTGTTTTTATTTTTGACAACCTCATATTAACTCACATCATTAGAAAATGCTGAGTAAAGTGTCAAGGAGAAGTTTACTGAATGCATACTGCATGCCAGGTACTGTTTAAAGCCTTTCCATCATATTAATGCTCACAATGACTGTCTGAGAAAAGTACTGCTACTATCATTTTTATTTTAAATGTTAGGAAACTGAGGCAGGGAGAAGTTAAGTAACTGGACCAGAGTTACTCAGTGATAGAGCCAGGGTTCACATCTAGACTGTCCCCATGATCCACTGTCTTTACCATTCTACTAGATTGGTTCTCATCAGGATTCTCCGTATCTCATGTTTCAACAGAGCGGCCTTGCCTACAAGCAGTATACAGAATTGTATTGTGAGGGAAGGCCTCAGCTCTCTTCTTTCCATCGTGTTTGTATTGAGCTCCCCTAGGGCTTCTAGCTTAAGAAAACTTGAGGGTAAAGAGGAGTGGGAACCATAGGAAGATAGCTAACACATACGATCCCTAAAATCCCAAGTGTTTTACAATTCAATGAGGTGGACACTAAAGGAAGAAGTCTGTGTGGACCCAGCAGCTTAGTAACATTCTGTGTGGAGGGTGAGTCTGCCCTGGGTTTTGAAAAATGAACAAGACAGTTTAAGGAGATGGTCTCTCTGCTGATTATCGTGGTGTGTGGTCCTTCTCTGAGAACTGTGGGAAAGATTAAAAAAAAAAAAAAAGACACATTATTTACTTTGCAAGATGCCTGAAAGTGTCTGTCTGCCCTGGTTTGGTTGGGAGGAGAGTCCAGCTCCCATAACTTCCTAGTCTGTGGCTGGAGAAGATACATAGTTCCCTTCAGAAGAAGTTAAATCAGTACCAAGACCAATGCAAGTGAAAGGAAGCATCAGGATAATCCAGAACAACTAACAAACCATCTTCTTGTGATTCCCATGGGCTTCTGGGATGCCCTCAGAGGGCTGGGATTGAAGGACAACTGGCCTGAGGTGCTAGGACTCCAGGTTTCCCAACCCCACAGCTCAGCTTTTGGCTAATTTAATATTAGGTTTCTAAGTACATTTTCATTAAACAAATGTACCTATCGCTAAGTATATCTGACAGCTAGTTAGAAATTATGCTACACTGAATTATTCAGATCCTACAGCATTCTAAAGATGAGTGGCAAGGAAACTGACATTTATCAAGTGCATGGTACTCATTTCACTTAATCCCCACAAAAACACTAAGAGGTAGGCTTTGCAGTTACATTCACTTGACAGATGAGGAATCTGAGGTTCATGATGGTTGACTTGCCCAGATCACACAGCTGTTTGTCAGTGGAGCCAACACTTGAAAGGAGTGCTGTGTGACTCCAAAGTGCACATTCTTTTGAGTATACTAGGTAGCATATTGAGAGGTTTTCCCCAATTCCCTTTCTAAAATGTGAGGAGAGATATGAGGAAGGTCTGGCTAGTGGTCTTCAAGAGACCTACATTCCTAACCTGAGCCCAGCAGAACACTAATCCTATCAAGGTACAAGCCACCTTTGGGGTCCTTCTCATGCATGAAAGTGCTTCATAAGCCATGCATGTTGCTAGGGCAACAGAGGCAGGTTGTGAGTGTTTAGGGTTATTCTACCTGTTATTGTCCTTCTGGAGTACAGGGTAATGACTATGTTGTGAAGAGGAATAAGAGCATTTGTTGCTTTAGTGCACAGTTGAGCATCAGATTTTGATTGGGTACCAGTAAGCCTAGCTTCAATTCTAATGATTCTGTTTTTCCCTCAAGAATTAACCCTGGCTCATTCAGCGCATGTGTATATGTGCGTGTGTGTGTCTGTTTCTGTGGGTTAGTCTTGTCTCTTTGTATTCTGTCTTCTTTCTAGCATTGTTTTAATGATACTGACCTGTTTGCCAAGAGCTACATACACAATTGCTTTAATGAGGTTTTATTTTTTTCTATGTAATAGATAATCTTACTTGATTGCTTTTTTTCAGTTATTCTTCAGGGCAAACAGTTGGTATTAATCTTAGCAATGATGGATAAAAGGTCAGATATAAAATATTTCACATCCAAAAAGTCGACCTTTCACTCTTAAAAGAGATGTCTAAAGCGAGTAAAGTTATAGAGGGCACTTTTGGAAAATGTCACACCGAATTACACAGGTCAGTGAGAGAGTTTTGTCTGGAAATGTGGGAGCAAAAAGAAAGCTGTAGATTATAGTCCGACCCTAAGCTTTTATTCCTTGGGTCCTTCATCATCAGCACAATGTCATGGCTTTCAGGAGATAGCAGGACAAAAAGGGTGGTAGCTTTTGGAGAATGCTGTCTCTCAGGTTCTTGAATCTTTGGGAGGAATCTGAGATGGAAAAATAAACCATAGCCTTGAATGGTAAATACACCATGTGTTAATGTGAAAACCTCCAAATTCAGTTTGGAAAAGTGAGGCTGAAACAGTATTATGGACGGGAAATGCCCAGCCCATTCTAGGTTCTTTTTCCCTTGGTTCTATGAAAGACGTAGGTAGTGTACAACTTCGGATGACTGCAACAACTAACGGGAACAATCATCTCTGGAAGCCTTAGGCACACAACAGATAAGAGCTTTGAAGAACTTGCCTTTGGGGCCCCTTCTTCCTTCTGTCTTGCCTCCCCAACTCCACATCCAGAAGTCTTCCCTATTGGTAGTCAGCTATTAACTTGTGAGATGCTGCTGACAAGGACATGAAGATTTATCCCCCGGCAGGAAAGTATGGTTTGGGGAACCTTAAGAAACTGGGAAGTATTCAAGGCTCAAAAGAGTAAAGCCATAATGGTGGCATTTCAGACACAGCACCCGGCAGCAGAGAAGAGTGTGGAATTCTGACACACCCAGTACTTATTATAATGCATTAAAATGGTATGTCTTGTTTCTAACACTTTGTTGTGGGGTAGGAGTGTGAAAAGGAAAAGTACATGTTTGAAATGCTTGTTCCCCAGTGCCGTAAAGAAATAGCACTTGAACATAAATTTAATTTATGTAGTAAGGCCATTTTTACTTTCTGCAGAAAGGGTAGACTCACCAGCAGTTTTGCCACGAGAGTACACTGAACAAAGGAGACAGGGTCATTTATAACCTGACGCGTCCACCCTACTGCTGTGTCTGGTTTCCATTGGCTGGAACAGGACTTCACATTCTGTATTTGTCCCAATTGGCTAGCAACTTAGAACTTTTTAAGAGGCAAAGGTAGAGGAGAACAAAGGAAGGAGGAAGTAACTTGTGGAATGCTGAGAAAGGTAAAAACACTTTTAAAATAAGGAAGAGGAACAGGCTATGACCTAATGCTTGCTTGGATCAGTATAAACATACCAGGGCAAATATTTAGGAGCACAGGTCTTTGAATAAATTTTGCTTCTAAGAGAAGGTACTATTTATTCCTAATTAGATGGGGAGGAAAGTCTTTGAAGAGGAGCCTCTACTTTTACTTTTTACAATACATTTGGCTTCTTAAGCTTTGATCCTCGCTTTATGGGCAAGGTGTTTGGGGAAGGAGGGGGTCTTCATGAGCAACCTATCCATGGTGAGGTGAACTGTATCATTCACCTTCACATCATACTGGCCCTCTGGCAACTTGCAACTCCATTTTATGCTCAGGAAGAACCCCGGAAGCCCACTGCTGTGGGAACCCACTGCTGGGCAGTCACTGCTGGGGAGGCCTGCTCAAGGACATTTTATGCTTTCTGATCTAGCTCATCAAACTTCTTGATTTGGTGGCATCCTTAGAACTTTAATCTCTGTCCAGGTGCAGTGGCTCATGCCTGTAATCCCAACACTTTGGGAGGCTGATGTGGGAAGATCTCTTGAGTCCAGGGGTTCAAGGCTAGCCTGAGTAATATAGTGAGACCTTGTCTCTACCAAAAATTAAAATAAAAATTTAAAAAGAACTTTAATCTCTTTGTAATCAAAACAAATCTTCTGTTAATAAGGATGCATGCCAATCCTCTTTAATTTGTCATAGATATTAACTGTGGTTTCCCAAATCTTCCACAATTTTGCGTTACATTTGCAATCCCTGAAGAGTCCCCTAACCCACATTTCTGTGGTCACCATCATGGCAATATCACTTTTAGTTTATATAACCTGTTCTCAGTGCAAAGAAGTCCTCTCCCTCATCTCTCACTTGTTTCAACAAATCTGGTAAAAATGCATGAGATGTAAGGATTTTCACATACAGTCTGGGCTGCTTCTTCACATTGATTTGGATGGAATAGAAAGATATAAATATACATGCAGATTCATGTCAAGAGGGCATTCTCTGCAATCAGGCTAAGCACCATTGCTTTAAAAAATTATTTTTCTCCATGTTAAAAAAGTAAACATGTGAATCATACAAATTTTGGAAAATTATAGGGAAAGAAAAAGGAAAACCAATTCATCAGGTTTCCACAATCCTAGAAAAATTGCTGTCAACATTTTGGTCTACTTTCTGATAGCAGATTCTTTTTCCCTATACATAATTTTATTTTCTACATATATTTGCTTTCCTTAGTGGAAATAATGTGGTGTATATGCATCCCTTATATTACCCACTTAACATTATATATTAGCATTTTTACATGTCACTTAAAAATTATTTTTAATACTCTAGAACTAGAGGGGTACAACATGGACTGTTTAATTATTTCTTGATTATTAGATTGTTTCCTATTCTTTCTTGCTTTTAGAAATTAGACCACAGTGGACAGCTTTCTACACAAAGGGTCAAGATTGCTAAGCATGACAATTTTTAAATAACTGAGCCCTCCATCAACTGTTTTTAATTAGTAGTAACACTTCAGTGAAGGTTTAAGGTGCCCACAGTACTTTTCAAGGTGGTATAGAAGAGATCTGGCAACAAAATATCATGTCCCTACCCTTGAGCCTTATTTGAAGAGGTGTGACAGATGGTTTTATTTAGCTGCCCCTCAGAGATCTATTCTTCTTTGGTAGAGGATTTCTTAGTCAATTGACATCAGGAGGGATCTGCTTCAGGGTGCAGCCTTTGAACATTATTGGGTGAGGATATGACATTTGCAACTGTTGCAGCCACGTTGTGAAGAAAAGCAAGAGCTTAGTCTCAGGACAGAAGCCCATGCTGGAAACTGGATCCTCAGTGATGTTATCAAGCTGCTTATCTGTCCTACAGCCAGACTTCTTATTAAATGAGAAAATAAATTTTCCTCATTGTTTCTTCTAGTTGAGTCAGACTTTGTTAATTGCAGCTGAAAGCATCTGAACTGATAAAGTGAAACCAAGACATATCATAATAATGACTACCATTTATAAAATATATTACATACTTTATCTTTAGTAGACTAGTAATTCCCCTCACTGAACAGATGAAGAGACTGAGTATCAGAGGAGCTATGCAACTTGCCCCAGATCATGGAACTGGGATTTTAATCCATATTTGTCTGAGTCTAAAGCCTTGTGGATTACAGAAGTGAAGAATGCCAATCATTTTATCTATGAGGCTGAAGAGGAAGTGGGTAGCTTGCTTAGTTTCCAAACCCTTTGTTGAGATTGCATGTGTGGAGCTTACTGCTTTATAAAATCCCTTTGCATGCTAACTTATTTTATCTTCCCTTGTATAACCTGTGGAAGAGGAGACAGGTCCAGAGTTCTAACTGTTCTGTCCAAAAGCACAATGCCAGCTGGCATCAGAGGCTGAACTAGAATCCAAGTTCCCTGACCAGTGGTCCAGAACGCCCTCTGTAAAGCCCCCTACTCCAGTGCTCAGGAAGAACCCCGGAAGCCCACTGCTGTGGGAACCCACTGCTGGGAAGCCACTGCTGGGGAGGCCTGCTCAAGGACAGAGCCCCTCCATTTCCTGGCTTTCTTTCTTTAGTCCCCACCATTCAATGTGCTTATTTTCTCAAGCGCAGCATCTACCCTGTGGCGCTGTTAACAAATATAATACATCAGAGAAAGAATTACAAATATTTACGGTTGTAATAACTTCCCACCCAAAAAAGGGGCATGGATCAGATCATTAGAGAAAATCAACCCAGCATGAGGTATGTTTTTTATTTCTCCCTTAGATTTTAATTCAGATAATGTACATGATTTTCTGGGGGTGAGAAACTTCTGCTTAGAGAAACAGGATTTCACATGGCAATGATGCTGGTTTGCAAATAGGAGATTTATTTTTTGATTCACTGATTATCTCAGAGTTCTGTAACCCAGAAATCCCTCAGAGGCTTTACAACCAGGACGCTGAGATTCTAGGAGTGGCAGCATTCCAGTTGATGTGTGAGTCTAAAATACAAAGTGCCTTCTCTTTCAAACACTCTGTCTCTTTCACAACCTGCATTAGAGGAAATCTTTCTGTTAATGTGTTTTTAAGGTTCAACAAGAAATAAAAGCAAATGGCTTATTCTAAAAGACTCAGTACATTGACATCTGCTGTAGAAATTTCCCTGACCACTTACCCTTGGGATGGTTTGAGGTTCCTCCTCTGTCTACAATCCCATGAAATGATTCCTACTCAGCACCTCTTGCTCTGCATCACATTTGGCTCTCTTGTCCTCCATCTCCCCCACCAGCATCTGAGGTCCTTTAAGCAGAAACTGTATATTTGTGTTTCTATCCCTAGTCCTCAGCATGAAGCTTGCCATGGGACTAGGTGCTCAATACATGTTTATTCAATGACTCCCAAATGATGCACAAGAAAATAACTCTGTGTTGGTTTCCATCTCCGTGTTCAGGTTGGTCCGTTGCTGCCAGATGCTGGGCCAGGCCACCTGATGGAGACCAGAAATGCATTACCCAGGCCAGGGAAGCCCTGCCTCTCCCCAACACTGTAGTTCTGTTTCTTTCCTTTTGCTGACAAAGTGCTTGTTCTGGAACTGAGCTATGACTAACACTCTGCCCCTGAGCAAGGTGCCTGTCCCAGGGCTGCCTTTCCCCTGGGGCCCTGAGGTCTGAAGAGATGGAGCTACAGAGGGTGGTAGAGAGTGACAGTGAGGGCCTTGGCATCTGCCCTGCAGCCAAACACCAGCTGAGGATGCTCTGGTCCAAGTGCTGATCCTGTACTACACAAGGCTGCAGCCTTCAGTCCTCCTTTCCGACGAGCCTGCATTCTCAAGGAAGCTGGAACAGAGATGGTACCTTGGGTGCCAGTCTGTACTAGACATTAAAATAGCAGAAATGGGGGAAAAGCGTATTCCCAAGAACTTTTTTCAGAGAGGACAATCTGATAAACTCTGGGGGATGTTGTGGGGCTGAGGAATCATGGATGCCTCCTAACTGCCTTCTTAGGAGGTGAACTCGGGTTATCTGAGGGCTCCAGGGTTTTGGTGGGGTGTGTACCTCCTCAGGTCCTCCCCCTCCCTGCCCTTATCCTCACTGCTAAAATGTGCAGCAAAAATTTAAGGACTATCAGCTTGCAGGGGTGTTACATTATTAGCTTGGAGGGTCCCCAGTGGTCTCTCTCCAGCTTAGGGCAGGGGACCTGAGCATGAATCCACACCTGAGGGTGTAGGGAGCAAGGGGAGAAGAAGGCAGTGCCAAGACTGGACAATACAGGCCACTCCTGGGAGCTTCAAAGGTCCAAGGGGCTGAGGGACACATGCTCCCCTGGCAGGAAATCACATAGGAGATTGACAGAGCTGGTCAAAGGTGGTGCTGAAGGTGTGTCAGTGAGGACAGAGGCAGGCTTAGGAGGCTTGAGCATGGGGTTAGATTTACTCTGCGCCTATGGATATGGAGAGTCCAGGGCTAGACCCTTTCTAACTCTTCCTCAAGGCTCCAAAGCCCCTTTTCCTGGAACAAGCTGCACTCTGCCCAGAACAGAATCATACAGCCAAGGGAAGCTATCTTTTCCCACAACCTCTCACAAGCAGTCAGCTAGGGCACCTTGCCCTTTACCTTTCATAACCAAGCCCGTCAGTTTCAGCCCATACCCCGCGAAAGATGAGAGAGCATTCCTTGATACTCCCAGCACATCCTTTGTATGGTACCACTGGGTGGAGGGTTACTTGTGGCACCCAGTGAAGCTACTCCAGGTCTTATTTGCTGTCTCCTCTGTTCACCTCTTATCAAATGAACAAGCCAACGTAACCAACTCAGGCTCTCAGAGACTTGCCTTGTCTTCTGTTCCTGCCTTCCCTCACTGCCGCTGTCTATGTTTGCATTTCTGAAACTGCTTGAGGCTGTAGTTGCATCCCTCAAAATGGTCTTTTCCTGCTTTTGACATGGTTCAGGGCTCCAGCTAACAATGAACTTGTTCCTGTATCCTTTTTTTCTTTTTTTTTTGGAAGGGGGAGTCAATAGTCAATACATACATTATGCATATAAATACATATAATACAATAATAATATGTGTATTGACCCCTGCCCCCCCCCCCCAAAAAAAACCACAAATACAATGGAAGCATGGGCATTACATGGTTGCAGGTCAGGCCTGCTCGGTGTCACCCTACTGTCAGCAGCCCCACTGGCCTGAGGTGTCTGCTCAATGCCAACAGGTAAAAAGTATGCCCAGTAGCATCTGACAGTCACTAAGTCAGGACTGTGTCATCAGTTTATCATTTTCCTTATTAGTCCTATCACTCACTCTTCTCCTTCTTCTAGGGGGAGGTGATCAGGTTGTTACTTTCCTTTTTAAACCCATGACTGAAACTCCCTTTCCTAACTTTCCTTGACCCAGTGCCCCAATCTCTACCTGAAAACTGAAAATGGAAGTGAACTCTGACAAGGCCCCCCAGTGCCCAGAGTCTGTGACGTTCTCCAGGAGGGCAGTTGTCCTGGCAACCCTATTCCTCTGTGCATGGAGTTCTTAGGTTCTTTAGGTCTCACGGCTGGCTTGCACCATGCAGAGCTCCTGAAGGTAACCTGAGCACAAGGGTTGTCAGAGAAGCTGAGCTTCCAGAAGCCACAATGCATGGTGGTTAGCAGTCAGACCTGGCCATACTTTATGATCCCAGGTGACACTTCAGATGCGAATGCCTCTCATGGCATGACAAGGACGTTTGTTTAGGACACTGGAATACAGTGTTCAGAGACTGCTGGGAATGCACTTGCAATAAAATGGAAAAGCCACAAAGCAGCTGCGAGGTGTTTGCAGCAAGAGCAGCCTTTTCTCTGAGGGGAGGTGACTGAGTTGCCACTTCTCCAGAGCATCAGCAGAGTGCTGTGCCTGGGGCATGTTTCAAAAGAGCAAAATGATTATTATTTGGAGCAGAGACAGAAAGAAATTCCTAGAAGGGTTTGCACCTTTGCTTATTATTAGGGTGATCTATGGTCATGCTAAGGCACATGCTCAGAACTTTCCATGTGTCATCTCTCTATTCCTGACAAACCTCTTATCATGGTACCTGTGGATGCTGTTGCTGGCTGCCTTCCCAGCATCCATTTCCTATCCCACTTCCTAATTAGATCCTGATTTGTTCTGCAGCTAGCCCTTCCCTAACCCTACAGGGGCAGCCTGATTACTTAAGAAGCAAATTGGTGTACGGCATTCTCTTGCCCACTGTCACTCAATTGAAAGATTTTCATGACCATGGCTCAGACAGACTGAGGTTAAGGACACATGTGCCAGGGCCAGAGGAATTGATTCTCCTGTTCTGTCATGCTGGGCAAGAACAAAGAGGCACGCAGACCCAAGTACCACTGGCAGCCACTTTAGGATCTCAGGGAACTCACCCTCAGCATGGCACCCATGCTTAAGATGCCTGAGCAGAGGGACAGGGAGACTTGGGTCCCTGATGCTATCACTGAGCTGCTGGATTTGCCCACCCTGGCTCTAGGTGTCTTGTAGTATGAAACAAGACATTTTCTTAATTCCAAATTCAGGGTAAGTTAGAATTACTCTTACACTCAGAAAAATCCTAATCGATCTAGGACTATTATCATTCTCATTTTACTAATCAAGAAACTGAGGATTAAGAGAGTAGTTAATTTGCCCAAAGTTATATAGTTAGTAAACAGTATAAAATTCAAGGATAATTTAACTCCAGAGTCCAAACTCTTAATTATTCTTATTTATGGATTCTCACAGTAATATGCAGAAATTTTACAATTCACCTTCATTGAAGGGAAGAAAAATAAATCAAGATTGTCCTCCAAGAACTCAGAGGACAGATTGTTTTGCAGGATGGATTACTTATAATAATTATTTTAAAGTTTAAATTCTCCACTTTACTCTTTCTCCGGACTCCTCCTCAACATTTAGCACAAGCTTAGGTACAAAGTAGGCACTAAAAGTATGCTTTCCAAATAACACCTAAGATCTCCCAGCACAGACTGGTGGCTCCAATAAAGACCCTCAGGTTTCCAGACCCTTTCCTGCATCACGGTAAGTACCTAGAACTCTAGCATTTAGAGACATTTATGCCAAAGTCTGTTTAGCCAATAGCATGAAGAAAATCATCACCTTTTAGCAGTAGCAAACTTTGCACAGTTAATCACTAATGTTTAGGTTACAGCCTGAGACCTGAGGGGGCCCTTGATAATCTCCTAGGCATAGACATACGAGAGGGGCTCTTCAATAGCTGCTCTACTCTGCTAAGTACCAGGAGCTTCTGCATAAACCCAGCATCCTGACATCACCCTTTGTCTGAAAACCCAAATTCCTGATCTACCTGCTCTGTCTTTACTGAACCTGACCCTACCCTTTGCTCTCCCCACAACCATTGGGATTTATCTCACTACTTATATTTCCGAGCCCCTCCTTGCCACTTCATCATGGCTCATGCTCCCTTCCCTGTGTCTCATGGCCTTGGCTTGTCACTGGACCACACATCTGTCTTTGCCCAATGCACCTTAGCTTACCTGGGTAAAACCATTCCCAGAAGACTGCCTGAGAGATGATATGGTGCAGGTGTTAAGATATTACCTCTGGAGCCAGGCATCGTGGCTCCATCATTTACAATGTGAGCTATTTTGGACATGTCACCTAATTTCTTTGTATCTTACTATCCTCATCTAAGATGGGAAAAGTAATAGTTCCTACCCCATACAGCGGTAATGTGCGCTGGCTCACAATGTAATGAATGAGGTGCATGACACCAGCAGGCACTATTGATATGATGCACTGCCTGCACAGCAGCACAAGGCGGTCCTGACCTTCACATAGCGAGCAATTAATGCATGATCTTATTGTAATGAGGGGATGCAGTCTCTAAAAGCCTTGATTATAAAAATTACAAAACTGGGGGAGGCACAGAGAGGCTTCCTAAGGAGCTAACAAATCTGGTACTACATGTGAGGGAGAAGAAAACAGTTACATCTTTAATATGAATTCCAATGTTTATTCATTTCTCTAACAATTGTATACTGAGTCAGGTAACAGTCAAAAAACCTTTATAGTATTTAGAGAGTAAGTTAGGTTCCCATTTGAGCCTCAGTACTCCTGAACAAGTAAAGACAGAATTTCTGTTTTGCATGTGAGAAACAGAGTCTGGAGACGTTGGTGAATCTTGACAGTGGTCACTTATGGGTCTCACACTGGAATTGGGGTCCTGTGGCCAACAGGCTGTAGGAACTTTTACAGAAGGCACACTCCTCCAGTGGACTGCAACTAAGGGAGGGACACTCTCAGAAGACAGGCCTGGTTGGGAGGCTGCCAGCAGGTCTATGGCTGCTGAAGCCTCACTCCCTACTTCTTTGGTCTTTGCAGCTGAGGTTGCATCAGGAAGCTATGGCTTCCAACCACTTGAGAAAACTTATTAAATGAGCTCCCCGAGAAGAGTCCCTGAACTTTTCCCACCTGCACATTCAAAGGATGATGCAAGGAGCAACAATCCTCTTTATAACTGAGCCATCTGGTCCACTCAACACTTCTTTGGTATAATTCATGAAGATTGTTTTTTTGTTTGTTTTTTAAGGGCTCAGCATCATTATAAAGAAGCATTGTTCCCAGAGGATCCACTAATCTGGGAAATCACTGAAACTCTCAACTGGAAATATCTCTGATAATTCACTTTATTATGACTCTGCCTAACACCACGAATGAATTTTCTTAATGTTCTGGAATTGTCTCTAAAGTGAGACAATTTCCCCATCAGTATATTGACAGCCTACCCTGCATTATTTCATGGCAGGCTTTATTTGCATTCACAGTGAGTTTAAAACTTGGAGTAGTTTGATGAGATTAATATGAGGTGTCTCTTCAAAAGTTGAGTGGTATAACAATTTAGCAATGCCTCCACTGTGTGAAATGAAATATTAACTTCACAAACACAGTGACAGATTAGAATATCACTTGCCTCCAAGGCAATTACAGCTTCTGGTCACACATTACTACCCACCGTGGGAAATGTGTGAGCCTCTCTCTTAATCACCCCCAGCAGGTATTCACCAAGCACCTGCTTGTATCCCACACGACCCTGAGAGATCTGAGACACAATCCCTGGCCTTAAGAAACTGACATACCAGCAGAATGAACTGATGATTAAAACGGCATGCCACCAAGAGGCAAAACAATGACACAGACACCAACAGGTATTAAGAAAAGAAGACAGGGTAGCAGAAGAAGGAGCTTCATGGAAAAGAAATGAAATAATTGCAAGAGTGTGGGCACTGTTTAGCAGGTGCCCACTTGTACTAGCATCATGGTAGGCCCCTGATATATGCTATTGAATTTGGACTTGATCACGATTCTATGAGATACATCCAAGGCTCACCTAAGCTCAAACAGCTGTCATTGTTGGCACTGGCATGATCTTGCTTCCCCTCTAGGACTTGAGATTAGGAGTTTCTACCTCTCATGCAGGGTGAAGTCCCATTCCTCACGCCAGCCTCCTGTGCTGGCTTCCCTCCTTCACCTCACTGCTTGCACTGAATGGTAATCATATGCTAATCTATCTATCCCCAGCTGGGCTGTAAAGAGCATGGCTGGGTTTCATTTATCACAGTACCTCTGGCACCTAGCACAGAGCCCAATGCACAGCCAGCACTCAGCAGATGCCTACCAAATGAGTGAATGATTTTAAAAACTCCCAGTTCCCTCAGAATTAGAACAAGGGTAAATGCACTATCTTCTGAAAGCCCATCCTGACTGCTTCTCCTTCCACTAAGCTCCCCTCTCTCTGATCAATTGCCTTGGAGAGACAGAAACCATCTGGAGGCAGAGGCCACACACTCTCCACCTTTTATCCTGCCTACCCTCTACCCTGACACTGTGCCATGCTAAGCTGATAGCTCCTGCTTTGGAAACTGATTATAACGGGAGGGACGTGCTCTTGTTAAAAGATACCAGCTCTGATTAGGACTTTTGCTCAGACAGAAAAGGCATTTGGGTCCTCCTGGAAGACAAATTGCTAGAAGGAGCCCCACATTCAAGTAACAGCCAGTCTGTGGAGCGTCTCTAGGACATCTGAACCTTTTAATCTTCCTTTACTAGTTAAAAACCAGTTTTCAACTAAAGGACTGAGCAACGAAACAATGGAAGGTCTAATATTTGGCCCACGTGGAAGGCAGAAAAGCCACAGTAGTAAGAGGATAATGGCATCCAAATGAACAAATAAACATTTTCATAATTTGCCTACTAATTAAAATAGCAAATACAATCAAATTCAATTAACATGGATTGGTCTGTGGGGCTTTAAATCAGAGAAGCCTGGTTGATTGCTCTGGAGTCATTAATTAGGGCTGACACAGTTTCTTCTAAGTAAATCCTCTTGGCATATACCTTTTCCAATTACAGGATTCGTGATTGGCTGGGAGATCGCAGGTGTTGTGTATAACTGGACTTTTGGAAGGGTCTGTTTCAAGGGTTTCCCATCATTTTACACACATTTTCATTTATTTAGGTCATAGATCACTTCCACAGCTTCCGAATCTGGTTGGTGCATGTGCAGATGTGGAGCTCTGAGCAGGATCCAGGGATGTGGGTGAAGGCCATCCTCCTTTCCCTCATCAGCAGTGCTTTATTTCTGCTCCTTGCCAGCAAGCACTCACAACTTTCAGGACACTCTAAAAACTGCCTTGGCGTAGGCTGGAAAGTGATCTAACTCTCTCATTTAAATGATACCAGAGAAACTTAATGCAACCACGGGATCCCTCAAGGATATTTCTCTGGTGCTTGCTTTGTGCCAGAGGTTGTTCATGAATGAAACCATGGGGCTCTTCCCTGAGGGAAGGAGGATTCCTTCCTTTAGGGAGACAGACATTTACATAGATAGTTACACCAATGTCCCCAGGAGCCAGGCCACCACTAAACCAATAAGTGGGCCTGATGAAAGTAAAATAGGGAGGGGTGGGAACCATGGTGAACAGCACAAGCTCCTTCTTAAGGGAGTGTCCACTATTAGACTCAAAATGATGGTTTGGTCCCAGTTCCCAGATATTCTAGGTTTACTCAAAGATTAGAAATCCAGATTTGTATGCAAAAGCCCCTATTTTTGTTGTTGTTTGTTTTATGTTTTAGAAGTGGCTTATTTAAAGAAAAAAAAAAGCACTGGCTGATACTTCAAGGTATCATGGGGGCAGAGGAGAGCATCTAACTCTACCACTCCAGAAGTCCCATGAGGCCTCTAGGGGAGTGGCACATGGGTGGGATCTTGAGAGTTAGCAGCTCTCATCCAGAATAATGGGAGCAGGACAGGTAGGAGGCACAAGAAACAATGGATGCAGAGTCATGGGTTCAAGGGGATAACCTAATATCTTCCCTGTCCCAGGGGTCTTGGCATTTAAACCATGATAATAGAAACAAGTCCAAGGTAGCAAGTAAGGGAGGCAACACATCAGGAGGCCTGGGGTCTTTCATGTGAAAGAGTGCTTGGCTTTGAATTAAACCCATGATATTTTATCTTTACCCAACTTTTTTCCTAGGAGCTTGGCTTTGAGGATAGTTATTTAGTTTCTCAACTGGAAGACAGAAATAAGAAGAAAACACCTATGGGATTGTTGTGATGATTTCATGAGACAGGGAAATGTCCAGAGTCTGTCATGAACTAATGTTTGCTCTACAAATTGTAGAGTTCACTGCTGTCAAAACTCCCAGTCACACAAAGCACATCATTTCCTTGAACCAGTCTATACTACCCACTGTAGTCCTTTGGCCTTGTGGCTACCAGAGGAACTGGTACTGGGGCAGGTCAAAGGGGACAACGCCAAAAAGTGGGGCCTGTTCCTGTTTTTTCCACTTTGACCTGCCCTCAATATTCCCAAACTGGCAGATGTCACCTTCCCAAAGGCCTGAGGCAATGGCAGAAAAATTTGCCTGTGCATTTGCTATGATTTGGAGATCAGTGCACTGCGCTTTGTGTCACGAAGTCATTATGATGTCTGGACTTCTTACCCATGACACACTTCACTTTGTGAGTATAGAAATAGCCTCTCAGTAGCTGGTATAGAGGCACTGGGAAGCTGTAAAAGCTTCACTGTCAAGCTCTGCGTCATTTCACTCTTGGAATCATTATGCCCCTTTGCTACAACTTTATTACCCATTTGTGAGTCTTCCAAAGCAGTGACCGCAACTGCCACCTCCTCTAGGCACTCTCAGCTCTATTCTGCTTTTGGCCTCTCTCAGCAGTAATTTGTCATAGAATTCAAAATGACACTGCATTCCACTGAACTGCCATCTCTTCTATGCAGTCTTTCATGAGGGCCCTCCCTAGGTGGAAAAAAATTCCTCCCCTTTTGGCCTCCTGTCAGGGTACCACGGCTGTGTGGTGATTTGCAGAAGCTATGGACCTTGGAGTCAGAAAGCTCTGAGTCTCAGTTTCCTTTTCTGTAAAAGGAACTAATACTCTCTAATTTTCAGTGTTATTATGAAGATTAAGCAACATGAAATTTAGGACATCTGACATGGGGAGGAGTTCAATAAAGAGCTGTAAAACAATTTGTTCCACTGATGGTTTTTTTGGGGGGCTTTTCTGCCAAAATAGGGTTTCCGGATAGTAGAGGCAGGGTCAGATTCAGCCATCTTTATATCCCCAGTACATAGAACCATGAATGGCACATTACTTGATTCAGTGAATATAATTGCCTAAACTTTTGCTCCACCAGAATCCTTGCATTGCTTCTTTAAAATGTTTTCTTATGTTCAAAAAGAAATTAACAATATACCAATAACACAAAATAGAAATTGTTCAGGATTAGGTCGAAGACCTTTGCAGACAAGCTAACAAATACTCCAATTGCTGAAAATGTCAACCCTTTAAAGGTTTTGCTCTCAATTTTCAAAACAAATGCAAATTTCCATCTCTCTTTCTCCCATGTAACCACTGTCAGATTCAAAAACCAAGGCAAACTAAATTATGTTTCTCTGAAAACCTCCATTTTTTTCATTGACTCCAATTAATTACAATTTCATTGTGGTTTTACAGAGTTCACTTTGCTGCTGATTGCAACACACTGGCTTATCCTGGCTCCTGACAATGCTAACAACATGACAGAAGAAGAGACCTAGAGGTGTCCAGCTTCTGTATTTCTCATTATTTTAAAAGAAGGCGTAGACTTTCTTGCATGCTTCTGATGCAGAGCAGTTACTTCACACATGCTCACAGCTCAAATTCTACAGAAAGAGTTGTAGGCGAAAGGTGATAACCATGGCTGTCAAAGCTGTTGGTATATTTCCTTGGAGAAAAACTACTTGAAAGAAAAAGGAAGAGAAAAAAGATTCCTCAGATGCGATAATGATACAGCAGGTCAAGGGCCCAGTGCTAACAAGTGAATGGACAAGTGCCAGCTCTTCAAACCAGCCATCAGCAAGGAAGGCCACACTGTGCAGAATCCATACATGCCAAAAGGGAAGAAGTCGCTTAGTTTTGTGTAACTGGGATTCCGATTTGTAAAGTAAAGCTCACCTAGGATCTCAAAATAATGACTTGTTAGAAAAACTAGCACAGAGCAAACAGCTACTGGGAGAAGACCTTAGATGCATATCCTGGCCCTCTCATTAAAAATAAACATCTGCATGGCTTCCAAGCACTTGGGGAAGATATCTCTATACTGCATGGGAGAAAGGGAAAGCACTCTGAGTCTGGATGAACTGCAGAAAACAGAACAAGGCTTAATTGCACTACCTCTGATTAAGTGACTCTAATGAGAATTGAAGAACACTGATGACACACATGTAGAGAAGTAACTGGAACAATCTTCATAATTAGAGATGCGACTCAAGATAAGCCTTCTCATTCCCTGGGTGATTCGTTAGCAAAAGTTTGTTCCTCCATCTACCCATCCACCTGGAGCCCAGGATCTGGGGTTGAGTGCCTGTGTAGAAATCCTGGCCACACTTACTGTGGGACTGGGGCAATTTTGTCAACACCCCATGTCTCGTGTCTCACCTTCCTCCTCAGGAAAATGGAGATGATGAAAATAGCACTTATCTCATGGTGTTGTCATGATGATTACATGAGTTATCACACATAAAACTCTCAGAATAGTGCCTTAAACATAGTAAGTATCATAAATCTGGCCGGGAGTGGTGGCTCACGCCTGTCATCACAGCACTTTGGGAGGCAGGCAGATCACCTGAAGTCAGGATTTCAAGAACAACCTGGCCAACATGGTGAAACCCCATCTCTACTTAAAAAAAAAAAAAAAATAGCCAGGCATAGTGGCACACACCTGTAATCCCAGCTACTAGGGAGGCTGAGGCAGGAGAATAGCTTGAACCCAGGAGGCAGAGGTTGCAGTGAGCCAAGATCAGGCCACTGCACTCCAGCCTAGGCAGCAAAGAGAGACTCTGTCTCAAAAAAAAAAAAAAAAAAAAAGGATAATAAACCTTAGCTGTTATTATTAATTCACACACTAATGCATCATCTATTCATTCAAACAGCTTTTACCAGATATTTTCAGTGTTCCCAATCCTGGGCTAGGCAAATCTGGTGATATTAGCCTGAATTCAGTAGCCTCTTACTATTTTTAAAATAGAATTCTATTGACTCACTGCCCAATCTGGCTCACCTATTCCTTTCTCTCACTGCTGTTGTGGCACTGGCTTTCCTCAGCCTCTCTGACTAGCCATGCTTCACCCTTCCTCCATAGGCCCTTTACACAGGCCGTTCCTTCAGCCTGGGATGCTCTGGAATGGCAGAGTCAATGTCTGCTTTTATTTGTTCTTGAACCTGCAGCACCTAACACAGAGGCTGGTTTGTACTAGGTACACAATTAATATTCATTGAATAACAAATACATAAATTTTTTAAATTAATATATAAGACAGCAGATAATAGACAATATTTAGTGCTTGCTCTGTGCCAGACACTGTTCTAAACACTTTTCTTGTATTATCGCATAATAATTCCATCTTGAATGGAATGAAATAGAATAGAATGCAATGAAGTAGAGGAGAGTGGAGTGAATTAGAAAAAAATAAAATAGAATAGAATAGGATAGATGACCCTAGCTTAGGTCTATGAGGGAGGGAGACCTGTAAACAAACCACTATAATCAGTGAGCTAAGCACCCTGACTGAGGAGAGTGGAGGGCACTACGCAGCCCAGAAATGCCACCCTGACCACTTGCAGACATTGGTGACGGTCCCACAGAGGTCACCATTACTGAAATGAGGGCGGAAGGGTTGTCTGTGAGAAGTGGGTGGTGCCTTTCCAGAAGAAGGAGCAGCAGTTAAAAGCACTGAGGCCTGGGAGAGCTTGGGAAACCAAATGAGTGTCTGAGCCTGGGCCAGAGGGAGTGTGCTGGGTAGAGGTGCGACAGAGGCTGGGGAGATGGGTGGGGCCAGCCAAACGTCAGGGCAGGGCGGGGAGGGGGTGCGGTGGGGGCACCTATGGGCCAGTTTGGGTGCTCACTGAAGTCTTTAAAGTGACAGTCAGGTTTATGGTTTACAAAAATAACTCTGGCTGTAGCACTTAGTGAGGAGAAAAGTTGGGAGACTGCTGTAGTAACCCAGGGGATGTGTTTAGATCTGAGCTCCTGCAGTCTTAGAGAAGAAAGGGCAAATTAAAAGGAGGAGATGGAGGAGGAAGAGCAGGAAAGGGAAACCAGAGAAGGCTAGAACCCCATGACCAGATCTCCCTTGGGTTGATATAAGGACAGGGTAGAAGGGGCCCTAGCAGGATGACTGGGGAACAAGCTGTCATGGTGAGAAATGTCAGTCCTGACAAAACTATGAGGCTTCGGTCCTAGAAGAATTTGGTATATGTGTTTTTATGTGCTGAGTAGAGTGGGAAGGAAAGTGTAGAGCCCAGGCCTGAGAGATTGGAAGTTCAGGGCCAAGTGCTAAACCAGGATGCAGACATAAGGACATTAAGGCCCACGGAATAGGGAAGGAGAAGCATGAAGGAAAGACTTAGTCATGGGTGAATAATTTCTGGTAGGGCATGCCACCTTCTGAACTGGGGCCCCTTATACCTACAATGTGTTGAAGCAACTTGCCTGGACATCAACATCTAACATGAAGTAGAGGTGGCCTGGGAAACTGAGGCCCTCTGGCCCTGAAGCCTGTACTCTTTCTCTGATTCCATTTTGCCTGGTTCCTAAGTGGATATTGCTACCGTCAGTGTTCCAGAATTGAAGGATCTGTAGCCTTCCATAGATGCCAAGAGCCAATTCTAAGGTGACTGGACACCTTAGAACACTTTCCCCTAAGGTTCAATGTTCAGCAAATGGAGGTGGGGTCTATCATGGGGTGGGGAGGAGGTGCTGTGGTTCATCCTTCACATTCGTGAGCCAACTTCACATTATTGGGGCCAACTGTTGTGCCTGTAAGGATTATATCTACAGACTCTGTTAAAAGGATACTCTGACAGATTTCTGAGGGAGCCTTCACCATACAACCCTAATTGTTAAATGTAAACATTTAAATGAAATGTATTGTTAATTGGTTTGGCATTGCTCTATTTTTAATATACCAGAAGCCTTAAAGAGCAGAAATGACTCAGACTCCTCTGCTCACATGAATGGTGGAAGAAAGCAGAATATTCACCAGCTAGGGTACAGACATTTTAGGGAAGCTGATTTCAAGAAGATACAGGGACTATTGAGAAAAGATAAAGAGAAAGAAACAATGAACCAATTGAAAAATTCAGTCAATGAACATTTAATGGGTACCCTCGATGCACCATGTCCTGAAAAAGGCATAGTCCCATGGACGTGACTAAGTACCGCCTCCAAAGTCATAAAGATTTTTCAGCCTTTACTACATGCCACATACTTTATGCTGAATCCTGAGAGGAATACTGAGAGGTTATTAGATCAAACTTTTTTTTGTTTGTGTAGAGCGAGGCAGTGAGACATGGACATGATAATTAACAGCGGCATAGTAAATGCCCTGCTCTGCCAAAGAGCTCAGAAAAGCACAGGGGCAGGAGTGCCCAGGAGGAAGGGCAAGGAGAGCAGGAGGAGGCTGGCAAGGTGTGTAGCAGGAAGCTAGACAGGGTTTGGAAATGTCCCACATGGTTTGGGACTCTGAGTTGTATTAGTTTGTTTTCATGCTGCTGATAAAGACACACCCAAGAGTGGGCAATTTACAAAAGAAAGAGGTTTAATGGGCTTACAGTTCCATGTGGCTGGGGAAGCCTCATAATCATGGTGGAAGGCAAGGAGGAGCAAGTCATATCTTACATGGATGGCAGCAGGCAAAGAGAGAGAGCTTGTGCGGGAAATTCCCGGTTATAAAGCCATCAGATCTCATGAGACTTATTCACTATCATGAGAACAGCACTGGAAAGACCTACCCCCATAATTCAATTACCTCCCACCAGGTCCCTTCCACAACATGTGGGAATTCAAGATGAGACTTGGGTGGGGACACAGCCAAACCATGTCACTCATGTAGAAACAACAGAGAAGAAAAAATAAATAATAATAATAATAAAAAAAAGACAAAAATGGATCCCAGAACACCAGAACTCTGATGGGGTTGAAACAAACTGCCTTCGGTAAGTAGAAAACCACTTCAGTGACAGAGTCATGAATTTTCTGGAAAAGCCACATGATGTGGGTGTTGAAACTAGAGACTCAAAATAGTAATAGGGTTCTGTGCCCAGAACACACAGCGTGAACCACCAGGCAAAACTAGCTCTTTAAGTCCACTAAGAGTAGGACAAAGAGCAAGGCTGTGAAGCAGCTACTTGATGGCAGGCATTGTTCTTATTATATTCATTTCCTCTAATTCTCAAGTCCTGAAGATCAGGAGATCAGTCTGCCTTTGACTTCCACTTTACAAAGGTTCAACCTGGGCCTCAGAGTTTTAATAACTTACCCAAGACCACAGCATAGTGTAGCTGGGATCAGTTGGCAATAAAACCTGAGTTTTTTTTTTTCTAAACATGTTTTTGTCCTCTTAGAATTACGATGCTGTGGGAAGGAATTACATCTTCTAATGAAGGAGGTGATGGTGGGTGTTTATAACTAAGGGA
This sequence comes from Gorilla gorilla gorilla, assembly GCF_029281585.2. Classification (NCBI taxonomy): domain Eukaryota; kingdom Metazoa; phylum Chordata; class Mammalia; order Primates; family Hominidae; genus Gorilla; species Gorilla gorilla. The sequence continues at coordinate 151,490,866 of NC_086017.1, read as the reverse complement.
AACAATAAGGAAAGACTCTTCATGGCATGTGATTCATTGGGTGGCAGACTATTGATGAGTGCCCTGTGTGCACAGAACTCCCAGCATTTTGTGTTTAACACAGTGGAAGCCCTGTGGGAATAAAGGGGATACACAGAATGTGCAACTGTGAGTACATTTGACAAGGGTAATCTGGAAGACACTGGACCTTGAAGGATGTATAGGATCTGGATATGTGTAGAAAGGGAGATACATTTCTATGAGGGTGTAGGGGGCACAGTGAGAGTAACTGACTAGTGGTGGGATGACTATAGTATCCATGGTCTGTTCTTAGAGTAAAGAGATGGAGATTTCAAAATGCCATTCCTTACCCGATTATAAAAGTAACACATATTCACTGCAAAAATACTTGGAAAGACAGGGAAGAATAATGAAATAATTAAAAAGTTATCTATCAGTTTTTAGTGTCAGTCCTGCCAGGCTTCATTCTGTGCACTTTGAAAAAAAAAAAACCCATATTCATGATCAGACTGTACATACAATCCCGTGCCTCACTTTTTTTTATTTAACAAAATATTGGGAGTGTTTTGTCTCTTTAAAATATTTTTCAAGAGTCTGAATTTCCATGGCTGCACATTGCTCTATTAAGGGCCGCCCAAGTTCTTCTTTGTCCTGTAAATGTGTCATTCTGTGCTGGAAGGTAAGGCCTATGGCTGTCCAGGATGGAAAGGTGAGCTCAACAAGGTATCCCTGGGTTCTTCTTGGTACCAAAGTCCCTGGTGAGCTTCTCATTTCTGCCTGAGCACGTCCTGCTTCCTCTCACGATGTGTCTGACCTTGCTGAGGTGATGTAAAGGGAAAAGAAGGAAGAGTTTGCTTTCCTTTTGGAGATAAGGGATTTGAAATGCCTTTACCCCCACCACGCTATACACACAGCAACTTAAGGTGTTTCGAAGACACTATCTAGTGGGAATGGAGTTTAAAGGGACCTGTATTCAGTTTCTGAAAGTATTAAGAGATGTGATTTCTAATTTAGCTCCTTGTTGGAAATGAACATGAACAGGCTATTATATAATATATATTAGATACATAATAATATACAAATGGAGCCCTTTCTGGCCTTGTCTTGTGTGGTGACAGCTTGAATCCACGTACAGGATCCTCAGCATGGAGTGGAGGCTACACAGTGATTAGTACTAAAGAGGGAACAGGAGGAAGAGAGAGAATATCACCATAGAGAGAGAGAGAGAAAGAGAGAGAGAGTATGTGTGTGTGTGTCTCTGTGTGTGAGTGTGACAGCTGTGTCCTCCAGGGAGAAGCAAACTATCATGCATGGCTCACCTCTAATGCAACATTCAGGGCATTGGACAATTGCTGTAGGTTATTTTACTTCGGACTTACAACAATAGGTAAGTAAAAAATAATTTCCTACCTGAGGAGAAGAGGTTGAGCATTTTGCCCAAGATGACACACCTAGTAAGTGGTGGGGCTGGGGTGGGGACTCAAATCAGGCTGGACCCAAAGCCAGCTTGCTTTCCACTACACACCTCTAACTCTTTGCGCTGATTCAATGAGAAAAGATGCTTCCTCCCTGTCTCTGTTCCACCACAGCCCTGGAGAGTCATCTTCAAAATCCAAACAGGGTATTATGGATTAAAGGCTTGTGTCCCCCACATTCATATGTTGAAGCCCTAGCTCCCAATATGAGGGTATTTGGAAGTGGGGTCTTTGGGCGTTAGTTAGGCTTAGATGAGATCATGAAGGTGGGGTCCTCATGATGGGATTAGTGTCCTTATAAGAGGAGGAAGATAGATCAGAGCTTGCTCTCTGCCATTATGAACATACAACAAGAAGATTGCCATCTGCAAGCCAGGAAGAGAACCCTCACCAGGAGCTGAATCAGGTGGCATCTTGATGTTGGGCTTCCCAGCAGCTAGAACTCTGATAAATAAATTCCTATTGTTTAAACCACCTAGTCTATTGTATTTTGTTATGGCTGTCCAACTGACTAAGACGCCAAGATTCAGAGCTTCACCATCAGCAAAAGACTTCACTTGTAACTGAACCCAGCATTTTAGATTATCAGTGATGGAAAAAGAAATATGAAGGAGTTTTAGGTTAGCCACAGTTATCGGAAAATTCAAAGAAATGAAGTTTCATGTAGTTATAGCCAGGAGCTGTTTCATCTTCCCACTGCGAGTTTCAGAGATAACCACATAGCTCACACATAGCTTTTTCTGAGTATTACATATATTGTCTCATTTAATCCATACCACCACCCAAATGAGTAGGTTTTCTGGTTGCTATTTCAAAGACAGAGGAAAGGAGACTCACAGAAAGAAATAACTTGCTTAAAATCAGAGAAGTGGCACGTCTGTAGACTTCATTTTCCCCAGCATCCTAGATTTTTAAAGTGCCAAAGCTGCAGGCCCTCCCGGTGAATGTTGATCCTATGGAAGCCCAAAGTGAGATTCCTGGTCATGGCTGGTCTCCTCATGCATCTGGCCAGAGCAAGTTGATGCCTCTTAGGATACAGGAGCACTGCCTACATCCTCTAGAACCTCTGTGTTACTGGAGCCAGGTCACAATAACAGGGTCAAGTTGGGATACCGAATTATCCCTTCAGGTACAGATTTGTTCTGGAACGTTTTACAGACATCTCCAGAAGTCACCATAATCTCCTTTTCCCCAAGTGACCTTCAGTTGGATATATTTTAAATTTTGGAAGTAAAATAATTTTGTAAACTGTAGAGACCTCTATGTTTGAAGGATGTTATTGTAATTATGCTTGGAAAAAAGCCTGGAATGATTATTTAGATGTTATTTCTCTTCTACAAGCAGAAAACTGTGAGAGAAGCTAAATGACCTGTCAAGGTTCGCAAACTTGGGCAGACGCAGAGCTGGGACTAGAGTCTGACCTTTCCTTTGGATTCAAGTTAAAGAAATGCTAACTGAGCATCTACTGTGCATTCCAGCATTGTGCCAGGCACAGAGGAGAAAAAGATGATGCATGTCCCTGAATGAGAGAGACCACGTCTTGGCCTCCTCTGGTTCCTCAAGCCTTGTGGTATATGCTTGGCACAAAATAAGCACTTAAGAAATATCTGCTGAATGAATCAAATGGCTGAACTCAAAGATGTTCAAGCTCTTGTTTCATCTTGTGAACAGTTAGAACCTAAACTGAGATCTGAATTCATCCCAGAATGCCTTAGGTTTTCCTGTCAGCATTTCCCCTTTATTCATATGCATCCCCAACAAGATTGTGTTCTCTTCAAGAGCAGGGACCTTGATCTTGCTCTTGCCTGCTATGCTGTGTGCATCGCGGGGCTGGACGGAGATGGAGAACTCAGCAATGGCTGAGGGATCACAGTCCTGCCACATCTCTGGGGCTGACACACTTTTAGCTCACACCAGAATGTCAGTCTTCATTTGGAAATCTGAGCCCACCTGATTCCACACTGGGCCCACATCATCCCTTCCTACAAGCCACCTTTCTCTGTCTCCAACCCTCCCACCTGGCCTAGCAAAGTGGAGCATTCTTCTATCTGTTCTATACACTTGCCTCACTCCTGCAGCTGGACAGTAGGCCACTGTGGGGGCATCTTTTCCACACCCCCAACCATTCCAACCTTGGATGAGAGTTTTGCACATGGCAGGTACTCAATAAATTTGTGTTAAACACAGAAAACATTTTAGCCGCACGTGTTTTGCTTGTTTTCAGCCAACGTTTACTAGCCTTTGAGAGTAAATGCTTTGAAGATCATATTTTTCAAAGAGCTCCTATGCAAACCTAGAATTAATAAGCATCTGAATTACAAATCTCACCATGTAGAACAAATTGGATTTCTTTTCATTAATAGCAAAGAAGCAGAAAACAAGCCCAAACCCAAGGGAACCAAATGAACACAGTTATACACCATTTTCTCTCTCATTCTTTTTTTCTGTCCATAAACCCAACTTTATTCAACTATGTAGTTCATAAATACGGTCCCTGTATGTCAGCACAGTTAACAAGTGGTCTCCAGCATTACAGCCCTTTTGACAGCTCACCTGGCCTTGCAATAATAAACTCACAGTTCTGGTTCTGGAATTCTTTTTGTTTTTCTAAATGGAAAAACAACCACCACAACAAACAAAAACTAGCAAAACCCAACCAAGCCTCAAATGATCACAGTGTTCCAAATATTAAGACACGGGTCTAGTGGCTTTTTAATCAACTAAATGTCAATGTTGTTCTACATAACAGCACAGAAGCCACATTAGTAACAAAAAACAAAGTCCAATCCATGCACAGAATATTTTTATATCTGCCTTCTTAAAAATATATTTGCTTTAAACAGAGGCCTGAGGTTTTTGCACCATTCTGTGTACCCTAATAGCAAAGACTCTTTTCCAAAAAAAAAAAAAAATACTATAATGGTTTGAGGAAATTCTACCTCTGTCCTGAGATTGCTGTGACACATTTCCCATTTGCTTGACATGTAGCTAGCTGGGCAGGAGGCAGGGATGGGCAGTTGCTGCTTGACAGTCACACAGCCTCCAGGAGGAGTACCTGGTCTCCCTGCCTACACAGCAGAAGTCTGAAGCCTGGCAAGTTAGCCAACTGTAAGTCCTTGAGCTTCTTTTCTCTAAAATAGAAATTCTCAAAGTATAGTCCAGGGAATCCTGGGGTTCCCTGTGACCCTTTTGGGGCAAGAATCCATGAACTCAAAACTATTCTCAAAATTATAGGAAGATGTTATTTGCTGTTTTCACTTGTTTTTGCTTATTGATGAACAGTGAAGTTTTATAAAAGCTACATGAAATATAATCTCACCACAGAGCAAATGTAAAAGCAGAAATAAGAATCCTGCTGTCTTCTGTGAAGGTAGACATTAAAGAGATTTGCAATCAAGTAAAGTAAGGCCACTCTTCTCACTGGATTCACCTTGTTTTAGAAAATATATTTTTTCATAAAAGATGTAATTTATGTTACCATGTAATAGATTTGCTATTAATTGTAAAAAATACATTAAGTAAATACTTTTAAAATATCAGCTTTAACTTCTAATATGGTTAAGTATTGATAGCTGTAGCACTGTGATGGTTAAGTATATGTGTCAAGCTGACAAGGGGTGCCCAGACTAAACATTATTTCTGGGTAGATCTGTGGGATGTTTCTGGATAGCATTAGTGGATTCACCAAAGTAGACTGTCCTCCCCAATGTGGATGGGCATCATTCAATCTTTTGAGGGCCTGAATAGAGCAAAAGGGCAGAGAAAGGAGGAAATTGCCCTTTTGCTTCCTGCCTTCCTGCTTGAGCTGGGACATAGGTCTTCTCCTACCTTTGGACTGGGATTTACACCATCAGCACCTCTGGTTTGCAGGCCTTTGGACTTGGATTGCAATTATACCCTGGCTTTCTTGGGTCTCCAGCTTGCAGACAGCAGATAATGGGACTTCTCAGCCTCCGTAATTGTGTAAGTCAGTTCTTCATAGTAAATCTCCTTATGTATGCATATATATATATATATATCGCCTACTGGTACTGCTTCTCTAGAGAACCCTGACTAATCCAGATCTACTACAGATAAATTCTTTGTGGCCCTCAGTAATAATTTTTAAGAGTGTAAAGATATCTTGAGTTGAAAGAGTATGAAAGCCACTGTCCTAGGACATTACTCAGCCTTTCATGGGCCCACCTAGCTCCTACTTATTATTCTTCAGATCTACGTTCAAGGCACATCTGGGAACCCACCTCAGAGCCCCTGACCCCAAAAGAACCCTGTGCTGGGCTCTGTAATGGCACCAACTACCTAGTAATATATTTATAGATTTTCCTTGTATTTCCCAATGCCAACTCTCTGAGGCAGGGCTGGGTGGTTTTCATTCTTGAATTCTCAATGCCAAAGAAAGGGCTTGGCACCCAAAAAGAATTTAGTACATGCTGAAGGAAGGAAGGCAAGACGGAAGGAAGCAAGACAGGTAGGAGAACAGACCCTGTAGGAATTTTGGTTGAAGGGCATTAATCAGCATCAAAGAACCAGCAAGACCTGTAAAATTCCCAATCACAGTTATTCGCTGAGGGCCTAATCTCTGCCCAGCCCTGCATCAGGAACTTGATTCTTATGCATTATTATGCATAAAATCCCTTGAGTTATTTATTAAACTGCAGATTTTGGCATCCTAGTCCCAGAGATAATTAAAGAGCAAATCCTATACAGGTGGAGATTGGGAGAGAGACTGCATTCTGGGCAATAGCTCCCAGTGAGGGAGCCAAGAGCTGTAGCTTCTGAGCAACAAGGGGGAAACATTTTCAGCTTGTTCACAATTCGAAAGTTATTCTTTTCATCAAAAGGCAAGGCTGTACACAAAACCATCATCACATGTGGCATTCTCCCAACCATTCAATAAAAACACTAGTATTACAGAAGAGGAAAAAGAAAACCCTCACTGAGAGCTCCAACATGCAAGTCTGTGTAACTCACACCAAGTTCTAGAAGTGTACATGTCCGTGCAAACTAAATTAGGAAGAAACTTGCTAGTGTGATAGAATATAGCCAACGAAGAAACCATATTTATTACAAACTTTGGGCAATGGTCTATGGAGGCTAAGATGTCTCTGAAAATCACTTTTCAATCTTATACAAGCAGCATCCTTCGTGATGCAGAGCAAAGTGGGATGTAAGTCAATAGCCAAAGATAGGTGACCGACACAAAGACACAGTAGGAGAAGACAATTAAGGGCTTCTAGACAGGATGAGGACTGATACACACTCCCCTACACCTGGCTGAAGGCTCTGCTACTTCCCTGACAAGCAAGGACTGCAGTTAACACGAATGAAACGTTACAGTTGGATTTAAATATGACTTATCTCTATGAATATGCATGTAGATACGTACAGTATATGCATGTTATGATTAAGAACACTGGTTTACTAAATTGAACAGAACTGACTATATATACTGGAGCTTCAATAATAAATGAACCTTAAAATATCTTTTTTGGCTAAGGACTCCTATAGGTTTGGTTAAAGACAAGGGCTGGGAACCAGGGGTGCCCACAAAATCACTCAAATTAAGATCTGATGAGTGAATGGCTGTCCAGGGTTACAGCCCCTTCCTCCCTAGACAGGGTCTGTTCCCATTCATTTGGGCCACACACTATAATAATTGAAAGTTGTGTCCTGGAGTAGTTTGGAAGGGCTTCCTGCAGGAGGGAGCACTTGACACTGGGCTGTTAGGAGCCAGTAGCACTTAGCTGAGTGGAGGGGAAAGTGAGCACTGGAGAGCCCAGGTGACAGTGAGGCATGGAGACCAAGGTACAGGGGGAAGAGGGTCAGGGACCATGCTCCCCACAGGTCCACCACTGGGTGAGGCACTATTCAGAGTCTCTTCATTTGCTGCTGCAGCCCATTCCCGGATCTCAGATTCCCAAGTCCCCTAGCTTTTATTCAGGTCGAAGGGCCTTCCTTGCCTCTTCAAGGTGGGTTTCTACCCTCATGCCTCTTCACTCCAATTTTGTAGTTTATTTGCATTTCTTTTTACACCATGCATTCTGTTCTCATTCTTGTATGCTAATTACCCCCACTGCATCCACAGTTGCTGCCCCACTGGACAAAGTGCTTTTGGAGGAAGTTTATTGCCTTTTGCCTGACAAAAGCTTTGCTTTGTGAATGAATGAACAACTGAATGAGTCTTGTTGTGTGATCCTGGGCAAGTTACCTCCCATCCTGGGCTTCACAGCTTCCCCAGTGTTCCTGGGGGACAAACCCTGCTCAGGCTGCCAGACATACTACAAGCAGGTTCTCTATGTGTCCTCAACATTTTTTATCATAGACAACTGCAGCTATGTGTTTCAGTGTTTATCTTTTTCTCTAGATGGTGAGCACTTTGAAAGTTTATAGGCCAACATAAATTATGATTATTGTCATCATTACTATTGTTATTTCCTTCCAGTCTAATGGACACTATATTCTAGGTGTGTTTTAAGGACTTTACATCGATTATGGCCTTAAATATTTACATTAGTAAATGAACTATCACATGTATTTTATAAATAAACTATATTAGGCCCATTTTATAGATAAGGAAACTGAGGTTTACACATATTAAGTGATTTGGCCAAAATCACACAGCTTGTATACAGCCAGAAATTGTGTGCAAGCCTGTCTAAATCAGAGCCAGGGCTTAAAATCACTATGTATTTATTTTATTTTTTATTTTACAATATCCCACCTCTATAGCATAATGCCTAGCACATAGCAGAAGCTTAGTAAATTGTTGATTTGAGTGAATGAATTATGATCCCTAACTTACCATAGCTTGCCTAGTAATTTTTTGACTTTACAATTGTATAAAAGCAGTACACATTTAATACATTCAACTTATGATGGGGTTACATCAGATGACAATATTGTAAGCGGTAAATGTATTTTCTACTTTCAATGGGTTTATCAGGATGAAACCCCATGGTAAGCTGAGAAGCACCTGTATTAGGCTGAGCCATCATGATGGAAGTTGGAAGTCCACATATCGCCCACATAGGCTAAGGAAAATGTCATTTGTGTAGCGTCACATAGCTTCCCTGAGCCTTGGTTTCCTAATTTGTTCACTGGTCACAATGCTGTATGCTGAGGGTCAGCAGACCACATGCAGCCCACAGGTCGAATCCAGCCCTATACCCATTTTTATATGGCCTGTGAGCTAAGAATGGCATTTTTAACTCCTAATTTAGAAAAGGACTCTAGCCTTTCAGGAGACTGGTTACTCTATTTTACCTCTTGGCCTACAAAGCCCAAAACATTTACCTGGCCCTTTTCAGAAAAAAAAATTTGCCAATTCCTGCTGTCTGTAGTGACTAATTCACCAGCTCATTGTGAGAATCAAGGAAATGTTATTGGTGGAAATTTAGTGAAAAGAAAGATGTAGTAACAAAGGCATTTACATTAATAAGTATCAATATTAGTTACAATTTTGGTGCCAGAGATGGCCATTTTTCCCAAAATCCTTTGCCCCTGTTCCCAAGCAGTGGGCATGAGATTCTATGTCCTCCAGCACCCAGAGTGGCTGTGTGATATCTGTGCAAAATTGCCTTTCAGAGTTGATGCGGAGAGCAGTTCAAGGACGGAGGCTGACTGAATGAACACCAAACTGGCTTAAAATACTTGGCAAACGGGGGGGAGGAGCCAAGATGGCCGAATAGGAACAGCTCCGGTCTACAGCTCCCAGCGTGAGCGACGCAGAAGACCGGTGATTTCTGCATTTCCATCTGAGGTACTGGGTTCATCTCACTAGGGAGTGCCAGAGAGTGGGCGCAGGTCAGTGGGTGCGTGCACCGTGCATGAGCCGAAGCAGGGTGAGGCATTGCCTCACTTGGGAAGCGCAAGGGGTCAGCGAGTTCCCTTTCCTAGTCAAAGAAAGGGGTGACAGATGGCACCTGGAAAATCGGGTCACTCCCACCCAAATACTGCGCTTTTCCGACAGGCTTAAAAAACGGTGCAGCACGAGATTATATCCCGCACCTGGCTCGGAGGGTCCTACGCCCACGGAATCTCGCTGATTGCTAGCACAGCAGTCTGAGATCAAACTGCAAGGCTGCAGAGAGGCTGGGGGAGGGGCGCCCGCCATTGCCCAGGCTTGCTGAGGTAAACAAAGCAGCCGGGAAGCTCGAACTGGGTGGAGCCCACCACAGCTCAAGGAGGCCTGCCTGCCTCTGTAGGCTCCACCTCTGGGGGCAGGGCACAGACAAACAAAAAGACAGCAGTAACCTCTGCAGACTTAAATGTCCCTGTCAGACAGCTTTGAAGAGAGCGGTGGTTCTCCCAGTACACAGCTGGAGATCTGAGAACGGGCAGACTGCCTCCTCAAGTGGGTCCCTGACCCCTGACCCCTGAGCAGCCTAACTGGGAGGCACCCCCCAGCAGGGGCACACTGACACCTCACATGGCAGGGTACTCCAACAGACCTGCAGCTGAGGGTCCTGTCTGTTAGAAGGAAAACTAACAAACAGAAAGGACATCCACACCAAAAACCCAGCTGTACATCACCATCATCAAAGACCAAAAGTAGATAAAACCACAAAGATAGGGAAAAAACAGAACAGAAAAACTGGAAACTCTAAAAAGCAGAAAGCCTCTCCTCCTCCAAAGGAACGCAGTTCCTCACCAGCAACGAACAAAGCTGGACGGAGTATGACTTTGATGAGCTGAGAGAAGAAGGCTTCAGACGATCAGATTACTCTGAGCTACGGGAGGACATTCAAACCAAAGGCAAAGAAGTTGAAAACTTTGAAAAAAATTTAGAAGAATGTATAACTAGAATAACCAATACAGAGAAGTGCTTAAAGGAGCTGATGGAGCTGAAAACCAAGGCTCGAGAACTACGTGAAGAATGCAGAAGCCTCAGGAGCCGATGCGATCAACTGGAAGAAAGGGTATCAGCAATGGAAGATGAAATGAATGCAATGAAGTGAGAAGGGAAGTTTAGAGACAAAAGAATAAAAAGAAATGAGCAAAGCCTCCAAGAAATATGGGACTATGGGAAAAGACCAAATCTACGTCTGATTGGTGTACCTGAAAGTGACGGGGAGAATGGGACCAAGTTGGAAAACACTCTGCAGGATATTATCCAGGAGAACTTCCCCAATCTAGCAAGGCAGGCCAACGTTCAGATTCAGGAAATACAGAGAACGCCACAAAGATACTCCTTGAGAAGAGCAACTCCAAGACACATATTGTCAGATTCACCAAAGTTGAAATGAAGGAAAAAATGTTACGGGCAGCCAGAGAGAAAGGTCGGGTTATCCACTAAGGGAAGCCCATCAGACTAACAGCGGATCTCTCGGCAGAAACCCTACAAGCCAGAAGAGAGTGGGGGCCAATATTCAATATTCTTAAAGAAAAGAATTTTCAACCCAGAATTTCATATCCAGCCAAACTAAGCTTCATAAGTGAAGGAGAAATAAAATACTTTACAGACAAGCAAATGCTGAGAGATTTTGTCACCACCAGGCCTGCCCTAAAAGAGCTCCTGAAGGAAGCGCTAAACATGAAAAGGAAAAACCGGTACTAGCTGCTGCAAAATCTTGCCAAAATGTAAAGACCATCGAAACTAGGAAGAAACTGCATCAACTAATGAGCAAAATAACCAGCTAACATCATAATGACAGGATCAAATTCACACATAACAATATTAACTTTAAATGTAAATGGACTAAATGCTCCAATTAAAAGACACAGACTGGCAAATTGGATAAAGAGTCAAGACCCATCAGTGTGCTGTATTCAGGAAACCCATCTCATGTGCAGAGACACACATAGGCTCAAAATAAAAGGATGGAGGAAGATCTACCAAGCAAATGGAAAACAAAAAAGGCAGGGGTTGCAATCCTAGTCTCTGATAAAACAGACTTTAAACCAACAAAGATCAAAAGAGACAAAGAAGGCCATTATATAATGGTAAAGGGATCAATTCAACAAGAAGAGCTAACTATCCTAAACATATATGCACCCAATACAGGAGCACCCAGATTCATAAAGCAAGTCCTGAGTGACCTACAAAGAGACTTATACTCCCACACATTAATGACGGGAGACTTTAACACCCCACTGTCAACATTAGACAGATCAACGAGACAGAAAGTCGACAAGGATACCCAGGAATTGAACTCAGCTCTGCACCAAGCAGACCTAATAGACATCTACAGAACTCTCCACCCCAAATCAACAGAATATACATTTTTTTTAGCACCACACCACACCTATTCCAAAATTGACCACATACTTGGAAGTAAAGCTCTCCTCAGCAAATGTAAAAGAACACAATTATAACAAACTATCTCTCAGACCACAGTGCAATCAAACTAGAACTCAGGATTAAGAATCTCACTCAAAACCACTCAACTACATGGAAACTGAACAACCTGCTCCTGAATGACTACTGGGTACATAACGAAATGAAGGCAGAAATAAAGATGTTCTTTGAAACCAACGAGAACAAAGACACAACATACCAGAATCTCTGGGACACGTTCAAAGCAGTGTGTAGAGGGAAATTTATAGCACTAAATGCCCACAAGAGAAAGCAGGAAAGATCCAAAATTGACACCCTAACATCACAATTAAAAGAACTAGAAAAGCAAGAGCAAACACATTCAAAAGCTAGCAGAAGGCAAGAAATAACTAAAATCAGAGCAGAACTGAAGGAAATAGAGACACAAAAAACCCCTCAAAAAATTAATGAATCCAGGAGCTGGTTTTTTGAAAGGATCAACAAAATTGATAGACCGCTAGCAAGACTAATAAAGAAAAAAAGAGAGAAGAATCAAATAGATGCAATAAAAAATGATAAAGGGGATATCACCACTGATCCCACAGAAATACAAACTACCATCGGAGAATACTACAAACACCTCTACGCAAATAAACTAGAAAATCTAGAAGAAATGGATAAATTCCTGGACACATACACTCTCCCAAGACTAAACCAGGAAGAAGTTGAATCTCTGAATAGACCAATAACAGGATCTGAAATTGTGGCAATAATCAATAGCTTACCAACCAAAAAGAGTCCAGGACCAGATGGATTCACAGCCGAATTCTACCAGAGGTACAACAAGGAACTGGTACCATTCCTTCTGAAACTATTCCAATCAATAGAAAAAGAGGGAATCCTCCCTAACACATTTTATGAGGCCAGCATCGTTCTGATACCAAAGCCTGGCAGAGACACAACCAAAAAAGAGAATTTTAGACCAATATCCTCGATGAACATTGATGCAAAAATCCTCAATAAAATACTGGCAAAATGAATCCAGCAGCACATCAAAAAGCTTATCCACCATGATCAAGTGGGCTTCATCCCTGGGATGCAAGGCTGGTTCAACATATGCAAATCAATAAATGTAATCCAGCATATAAACAGAGCCAAAGACAAAAACCACATGATTATCTCAATAGATGCAGAAAAGGCCTTTGACAAAATTCAACAACCCTTCATGCTAAAAACTCTCAATAAATTAGGTATTGATGGGACATATTTAAAAATAATAAGAGCTATCTATGACAAACCCACAGCCAATATCATACTGAATGGGCAAAAACTGGAAGCATTCCCTTTGAAAACTGGCACAAGACAGGGATGCCCTCTCTCACCACTCCTATTCAACATAGTGTTGGAAGTTCTGGCCAGGGCAATCAGGCAGGAGAAGGAAATAAAGGGTATTCAATTAGGAAAAGAGGAAGTCAAATTGTCCCTGTTTGCAGACGACATGATTGTATATCTAGAAAACCCCATTGTCTCAGCCCAAAATCTCTGTAAGCTGATAAGCAACTTCAGCAGTCTCAGGATACAAAATCAATGTACAAAAATCACAAGCATTCTTATACACCAACAACAGACAAACAGAGAGCCAAATCATGAGTGAACTCCCATTCACAATTGCTTCAAAGAGAATAAAATACCTAGGAATCCAACTTACAAGGAATGTGAAGGACCTTTTCAAGGAGAACTACAAACCACTGCTCAAGGAAATAAAAGAGGATACACACAAAAGGAAGAACATTCCATGCTCATGGGTAGGAAGAATCAATATCGTGAAAATGGCCATACTGCCCAAGGTAATTTACAGATTCAATGCCATTTCCATCAAGCTACCAATGCCTTTCTTCACAGAATTGGAAAAAACTACTTTAAAGTTCATATGGAACCAAAAAAGAGGCCGCATCACCAAGTCAATCCTAAGCCAAAAGAACAAAGCTGGAGGCATCATGCTACCTGACTTCAAACTATACTACAAGGCTGCAGTAACCAAAACAGCATGGTACTGGTACCAAAACAGAGATATAGATCAATGGAACAGAACAGAGCCCTCAGAAATAACGCCGCATATCTAAAACTATCTGATCTTTGACAAACCTGAGAAAAACAAGCAATGGGGAAAGGATTCCCTATTTAATAAATGGTGCTGGGAAAACTGGTTAGCCGTATGTAGAAAGCTGACACTGGATCCCTTCCTTACACCTTATACAAAAATCAATTCAAGATGGATTAAAGACTTAAACGTTAGACCTAAAACCATAAAAACCCTAGAAGAAAACCTAGGCAATACCACTCAGGACATAGGCATGGGCAAGGACTTCATGTCTAAAACACCAAAAGCGATAGCAACAAAAGACAAAATTGACAAATGGGATCTAATTAAACTAAAGAGCTTCTGTACAGCAAAAGAAACTACCATCAGAGTGAACAGGCAACCTACAAAATGGGAGAAAATTTTTGCAACCTACTCATCTGACAAAGGGCTAATACCCAGAATCTACAATGAACTCAAACAAATTTACAAGAAAAAAACAAACAACCCCATCAAAAAGTGGGCAAAGGACATGAACAGACACTTCTCAAAAGAAGACATTTATGCAGCCAAAAAACACATGAAAAAATGCTCATCATCACTGGCCATCAGAGAAATGCAAATCAAAACCACAATGAGATACCATCTCACACCATTTAGAATGGCAATCATTAAAAAGTCAGGAAACAACAGGTGCTGGAGAGGATGTGGAGAAATAGGAACACTTTTACACTGTTGGTGGGACTGTAAACTAGTTCAACCATTGTGGAAGTCAGTGTGGTGATTCCTCAGGATCTAGAACTGGAAATACCATTTGACCCAGCCATCCCATTACTGGGTATATACCCAAAGGACTATAAATCATGCTGCTATAAAGACACATGCACACGTATGTTTATTGCAGCACTATTCACAACAGCAAAGACTTGGAACCAACCCAAATATCCAACAATGATAGACTGGATTAAGAAAATGTGGCACATATACACCATGGAATACTATGCAGCCATAAAAAATGATGAGTTCATGTCCTTTGTAGGGACATGGATGAAATCGGAAATCATCATTCTCAGTAAACTATCGCAAGAACAAAAAACCAAACACCGCATATTCTCACTCATAGGTGGGAATTGAACAATGAGATCACATGGACACAGGAAGGGGAACATCACACTCTGGGGACTGTTGTGGGGTGGGGGGAGGGGGGAGGGATAGCATTGGGAGATATACCTAATGCTAGATGACGAGTTAGTGGGTGCAGCACACCAGCATGGCACATGTATACATATGTAACTAACCTGCACAGTGTGCACATGTACCCTAAAACTTAAAGTATAATAATAAAAGAAAAAAAAGAAAAAAAAATACTTGGCAAACAAACACAACAAATTGAGTCCAAATGTTTCTTAGTCAAAAAAAGTAGCCAGAAGTTAATCATTCTGACTAATGTCCAAAGAGCTCCTCATAGTGGAAGAGCTGGAGGGTCTGAATTTCACCTGAAGGAAGCTGGGCACACTGTGGAATAGCTCCTGAAGTTCAGCACTCCTCTGTCTGTCTGACCATCCACCCATCCACCCAGCACAGTGGTGCAGAGGCTGCCTGTAGGGTGGGCCTGGCCACTCCTGCTGGCTTAGCCCCAGCTCGTTCTTGTTTATCCTCCTGGAGCTCAGGTTCTCAATCTGTAAATTAACCTGTTCTTCCTTTCCTGTCTACCTAACAGGAAGGTTACGAGGAACTAACAGAAAAACGAATGTGACAATATAGCCTTTGCTATGATTAGAAATAGTAAAACCCAGCCCTAAAGGGACAGATGGTCGGAGCCAGAAACCTTAAAAACCTCTGTAGAGAAAACTAACTCAGGCAAATACATCTAACAAATACTTGCATTGTATATAATGAACAAAGAGGCAGAATCATTAATTTATAAAGAATTCTTACAAATCAGTAAGAAAATGATGAGCATCCCAATTAAAATAGGAGAAAGTGTGAATTAGGCAATCCATGAAAAATATAACAAGTAAGCTGAGACTGTTTGAAAAGTTTCTCTGCCTTACTAGTAATCAAAGAAATATGAAATTGAAATGACAATGGCGTATCATTTTCTGTTAGGGCAATACAGATAAAGTGTGATGATGTGTGATGTGAGCAGAAGTGTGAGGAAATTTTGAGAATTCAAATTAGCTCAAATTTCCCAGAGAGCCATTTGCCAGTATCTATCAACATTTTAGATCTACATAGCACATCTCAATTAACTTTCCAACAGGATAGTTTTCAGGGAACTGACATAGTGATTCTAAAGATCATCTTCAAGAATAAATATGTGAAGACATCTAGACAACTTCAGAACAGAAAGAGCAATGAGGAAGGTGGCTCCCCCTTCTAGATTCTAAGATAGTTAAAGCTATGAAGTTGCGGGTGGTAGATGCAAGAAAAGACACATTGGTCAGGAGAAGAGCATAAAGAGTTCATAAATAAATCCAGATATAAAGGCCATATTGTAAATCAGAGCAGGAGGGGTTTGAGAGGGCTATTCAGCATATAAGAATTGGTTTATAATAACATTTCAGTTAAAATAGCCTCAATTCTTGAGTTAGTCTCAGTTATTTCTCAAAGGTCTTTTAGCTGCTTAAAACCAGAATTTAAAGTATTACAGGCATAAAAAAGGCTCTAAAGAGTAATCTAAGGAGCTTATGAACCCTCCACTCACCTTAAGAAATAGGACTTTACTGATACAGTTGAAGATTCCTTTGTCCCTCATTTCTGATCATATGACTCCTCCTTCTCCAGTACCTCCAAAGGCAATGGTCGTCCTGAGTTTGGTGTTTATTATTTCTGAGCATTTATACTTATAATGTATTTGTACTTATCTCTAAGTGATATATGTTGTTTTACATATTTGCATATTTTAAATAACTGGCATCATACTTTAAAAATAAAAAAAAAACTTGGGGCAGTTGTGTAATACTTCAGGGAAAAAATAAAGCTAGAACTTTATATCACTTTAAACCAAAATAAATTTCAGATGGATCAAAACTTTAAAGGTAAATAACACAAGTCCATAAATACTCAACAAAAATGTGAGCAAATATTTTTATAATTTTGAGGTAAGAAAGGCAGAAGCCTTTCTGTAAAGGAAAAACTATGACAAACAGATTGAAAGGTGCATTTTAAAACCAAGGGAAATAGTTTATGTGGTGGATAAAAGGCTGAAATACCCACTATACAAGCTGATTTCAAAGCCATAAGGAAAAGTTCAATACTTCCACAAAGAAATGGGCAAAGAAAATATGTAATTTACAGAAAAAATATGAACAGCCAATAAACATATGAAAATATGGTCATGTGATCATACTTGCTTATAATAAAATGAATATAAAAAAGCAAGATATGGCTTTTTCCTAGAAAACTGGCAAAACAACTTGTATAAAACCAGGTATTTCTAGAAAATTTTACAGAGGGAAGGAAGGTATTATGGACCGAACGTCTGTGACCCCAATACCCCAAATTTGTATGTTGAAACCTTAACCCCCAATGTGACAGCATTTAGGAGGTGGGGCCTTCTGGACGTAATTAAGTCATAAGGACAAAACCGTTGTGAATGGAATTTGTGCCCTTTTAGAAGAAACCCAAGTGAGCTCTACCATCCCCTCTCCCCATGAAAGAATACAAGCAGTCAGCAGTCTGCAACATGGAAGAGTGCCATCATCAGGACCCAACCATGCTGGCACTCTGACCTTGGACTTCCAGCCTCCAGAGCTGTGAGAAATGAATTTCTGTTGTGTATAATTCACCCAGTCTGTGGTACTTTGTTATAGCAGCCTCACCTGAATAAGACAGAAAGAGAGAGGGGAAGAGAAAGAAAATGAGTGTTCATTAATGGCAGGGGTTTGATACACCCACACATTGTGGGTAGGGAGGGAAATTGATCTCCTAGGCTCATGGAGTTTCTGTTTCCCAACAGGCAAAAAAAAAAAAAAAAAAAAAAAAAAGACATTGGGGAGGCCATATAACTTGCTTTGTCTAATGAAATGGAAGCAGAGGAAGCAGAAGCCTTTAGGAGCTGGGGAACAATTTGTCACCCTTCATGATGATGGTGATCAGTGATGTTCTTAATGGTGGAGGTGACATCTGCCTGGGGCCTCCAGTAAAAAAGACTTGGAGCAAAAGTCAGTGTAGGCATGTAGCACGAGTAAGAAATAAACCTTTGTTATTTTAATTCATGGATAAATAAACCTTTGTATTTTAATCTACTGAGATTAACAGTTTAGCCCATGACTGTTACAATTTCTAAACTTTGTAATTACCCTGTTAGGTTAGATTATTTCCCCTATTTGCCAGCTTGACAAGCTGAGGCTCGCAGAAGCTAGGTAACTTCATAGTCACATCACATGAATGACCAAATCAAGACTTTTGATTTTATAGAAACCATACTCCATTTGCTATAACATGCTGTAACCCAAGATTCGTATGTTAAAAGGTATCTTAGAGATCCCTCAGTCCAATTGGCCCTTTGGGAGATGAGTAAATGGAGGCCCAGAGTCAGTGCTTTCCATGGGGCACAGAGTAAATCTGGGTTTCTTTTCAGTCTTACATTCTTCCCATGGTTTGCATCTCAGTCTTTGATTCTGAAAACTCTAGAGCCTTCACAAAACTTAGGAAAGGTGGAAGGAGGATGGAATAGAGAGAATATAGTGTAGACAAAGGAAAGGGTGAATTTGGCTCTCAGCCAGAAAACAGCCAGTCAGGGACTGGCTCAAGACATCAGAGGTGCCCATCAATGCTTGGACCCAACAAGCCCAGAATCAAATTGTCAGGGTGCCTCAGCATCACTCCTCCTGAGGTTCCTCTCACGTAGTAAATGGTATCAACGTCTTCTTCATCTCTCAGGATAACATCCCTGGGACTCTCTCAACTCATCCTTTCCCTCATCCACTCCATTATCTAAGTTCTAGGTACCCTCCTGCCTAAATATATCTTAATTTCATCCTTTCCACTGCTCACTTAGGCCATCATGATCATCATGGGACATTCCTCTCAGCTCAGCCCAAGCACCTTTTCTCTGACATATCCAATGTTAAGCTTTGTGATACATGTATGTGGAAGACAGGCCCCTGTCACTAACTGGCTTGTCCATGACCTACCCATGAGGAAGGGGAAGAGCTCTGTAGCTGTGAAGATAATTCCCAGCCTTGCCTGGATAGGAAGTAGGAATGACCAGAGTGTGCTCAAGGTAGGCCTACTAAGGAAAGTGCCATCTGCCCCTCCGTGCTGCCCACTGAGTGCTCTTTTCTCCTCTGTCACTCTACATCCCTCAGTCTACACTAAGAGTTCACCTGCTTATCAACCCAATGAACCACCTTCAATACCTCTTTCAAATCCACTTCTCCCAAGAATCCCTAATTATTTGATCACCCCGAAGATTCAGCTTGTACAAATGGGCTGGGAATGCTGTTGTTAAAGAGGGAAGACAAATCAAGCTTGATTCCAGTCCTCTTTGCTAGGCTTCTCCATCAATGTGCCACTCTGGTTCTGAGGTCTAATAGTGTTTATCTCACGTCTACTCTAAGTCCGTAGGGACAGTTTACTAACTGCCTGGGCAGCAGGCCAGGGTGACTCCAGGCAAACCACGAACCAGAGACTCAGCCTCATTGTCTTCATAAATGACTAAACTCTCTTACAGTCTTCCAAAGTGGAAAACTGTGGTTTATTTAGTCATTAACTATTTGGAAAGTTCCTTGGGATTTTTAAAGCACAGACACACACATTATCTTGCATAGTTCTTCCAGCAGCCCTGTGACGGCTATATTGCTATGCTCACCCTCATTTGGCAAATGATAAAATTGAGCCTGAGAGAGGTTAAGTAACTTACTTAATGTCATTTGATTAATAAAGGTTGCAAGGTGAATTTACATCCAAGTTTTCTGACTGTGCAACTTGCATGATTCTCTTCTCTATGCAGTAGTTCTAACAGGCCTGAAGTGCTGGGGTAACTAGAGATTAATGTTGCAGCTTATGGGTAAAGGTATCAATTTGTTAATTCTTGGACAAAGATTTGCTGAGGAATGAGTCCATCACTATGTGAGTCACTCAGGACACAGTAATGCTCAAGGCAGATAATGTTCCTGCACATTGGGGGCTCTATTTTAGAAGGGAAGAAGAAAAAAAACAAATATTGACAACATAGTTAACTGGGTGAATCAGAGAAGGCCTAATTGAGGAGGAGATATTTTGGGCAGGATATTCGTAACAGGAAGGAAGCGGCTGACAGCCATGGGAAGAATGAGGCAACAGCTCCCAGGAGGAGGAGCAGCACGTGCAAGGATCCAGCCTGTTGGAGGAATGGAGAGAGGTGAGAGGGTTTGGGTGTCCTGAGCAAGGAAAGGGGTGGCAAGAGGAGTGCTTGGGAGGCAAGCCTTAGATAGGTCATGGGGGTTTTATAGGCCATGGAGAGAGGCATTGTTTTTACTGTAAAGACATTGAAAAGTCTTTGAATTGAATTGAGGAGGGGAGAAAGATGATCTAGATTTTGCTTTAGAAAGATCCTCCAGCTTTGAGTGGAGAATACATTGAGAAAGGGTGAGGTGGAGTAGGGAGACCAGTTAGGAGGCTCATGTGGTCCTCCAGGTGGGATGGAGATGGAGAGGACACACCAGTTTGAGACAGGTTTTCAAGCGGCAGCTGGTGAGACTTGTACTGCGGTGTTAATGGGCAGAGGAATCAAGGCTGATTCTGAGTTGGAGTGGTTGGAAGCTCATCTTTCAGACACAGATGACTGAGGGACAATCATTTGAGGTGTGAGGAGGCGGCAAAGTTCTCCTTTTGGCATTGGATTAAAGTGCTTGAGATGGTGAAGTGGAGATGCCAAGCAGACAGGGGAATATGCAGGACTGGAGTTCATGAGAGATCTCGTCTGGAGATGGGGGAAGTTGCCAGCATATGGATGGGCCAGAGGATAATTTTGGAGGAAGGGGCAGAAACAATGAATAAAATACTCCATTATTTGGCTGTCTGGTGGAAGAAAAGGAGGCAGCAAAGACAACTGAGAGGGAAGTTCAAGAGACAATGGAATCACAGAATGCAGGAGAGAAAGGTGTTTCAAAGGGGAGGGGCAGTCGGCATTGCTGAGTGATGGGAGAGGTCCAGCAGAAAGGTGGGGGGGGAGGGGAAGCACTTATCTGATTTAGCATCAGGTCATTTACTGGTGACCTTGACAAAGGCAGTTTCAGATACACATTAGGAAGGGAGGATAGCCTGGAGGGGAGAGAGAGTAATAAAGCGAGGAGGCGGGGCCATGAGTATACAAGGCATTAGAGAGTAATAAGCACTAACATATAGTGAAAGCTCATCTCGGGCCAGGCTCTTTCTATATGTTTTACATGAATTCATGGATCCATGTCCACTTTTTAATAACCACATGGGACAACTATTAATATTAGCCCCCTTTTAAAGAAAAAAATACTCTGGTGTTCAGAGAGATGAGTAACGTTTTGCTGAGAAGGATGGTAGGGATTTTTGGATGTAATTGAAGGTGATGTGAAGAAAAGACAGGGATTTAAATTTTATGTTGTTGTTTTTAATATCAGGTAGTTGGCCCTGTTTGTATGCTGATGAAAATGATCTGGGAGAGAGGGGTGTGAAATGAGGGCATCATTGCAGATCAGGTGAAAAATTAGCCCTGAAAGGCATGAGGATATTGCTTCCACTAAAGGAAGGATGGTAAAGGAGCTGTTGTCTGGTAGCTTCTATTTTCACGAAGCATGGAGTTGGGTCATCAGATAGAGGAGTAGCAGCTAAAGGTGGCTTGAGGACCAAGGAGGAAGTGTGAATCAGGATACTTAGGCTTAGACATTGAATTATCCAGTCTATGCTCCAAAGCTAGCGGTCAACCAGGACTCTGGAGGATCGCAACCAGGGAAAAGCCTTTCCTTGTCAGTTGCTTGTAGGTGTAATTGGTGCATTTGTGTGTGATTTGCCCCATAGACTGAACTTCTCAGAAGACAAGAGAGTGTTCCCTTTCCCCCTACCTCCTCCTTTTCCTCATTTGTAGAGGTCTCTCCTCCTGTCCCTCAATCCCACCTCAAAGGGCACCCCATCTAAGAGGCATGCATTGGTCTTCCAAAGTCCACATCAATGAATCCCTTCCTAATGCTCAGGTATATTGTGGGCTCCTCCTACTATGTTAATGCCCCAGAGGATGGGAAGATCCCTGGAGGCAGAGCTCTATCCTCTTAGTCACCTTTTAAACTCCCTGTATTTCCAGTTCCTCAGCCCCTCACCCCAGGGCTCAGTGCTGTACCTGACTCAGGGAAACTATTCGCTAAACTAACTGTGAGATGAACTTGATCACATTCCAAAACAGGCTCAAACACTTCATCAAAATGGGTGTTCTGAGACAACTCCAGAATCCGTCATCTTAAAAATACAGAAAGATAAGGACAATCTTTTCTGATGCCTATTAGCAAAATCAGAGCACTAAAGGGACTTTCGATCCTTATTTCTCTACCTTTTACATAAAGTCTAGTTTTAAAAGCCTTAAAAATGGCTGCTCAGCATCTAGTAGGCTGATCAAAGAGACTTCTGAGACCCCTTTACATGCCACATAAGCCCTGTTTCTTATCTGAAAACAGAATTTCACCTGACTCAATATGAAAATTTGTCATCATTTAACATACAAGACAATCCTTATAAAATTTTATATTTTGGGTTTTTAAACCTTGTCTGATATTTAGGAAACATATCTCTGAGATTATTGGCAGGGCTATATTTTTATTTCATGATCAAGTTGGCAGAAATGTGATTTTAGAAAGACAGCAATTACTGAACTCTGAGCCCTCATACAGATGTATCTTTTTGTGTGTGCATGCATTCATTTATTTCTTCATTCATTCAACAAACATTAAGTCACCCATTGTCTGTTAATGATGAAAAGAAGTGAAGGTTTGTTACAGTGTTTGGCCTTGATTCTGGAGGCAATGAGAAGCCATGAAAGGGTCAGAGACCCAGTTAATGCTGTGCCACAGATGGGATTGTGATATGGAATTAGGCTATGGTCCTGTTCCTGCTCTTTTGGCTTCAGTTTTTGACCAATTTCAAAGGGAGATTAACTAGGTACCAAAAAGAAAGGCTCCAAATTTTAAAAATACAACTCAGTGGATTTTTTGCAGGGAATACAGCTCCTCCCCCCGCCCCCCTGCCAAAACAAAAAACAAA
This sequence comes from Gorilla gorilla gorilla, assembly GCF_029281585.2. Classification (NCBI taxonomy): domain Eukaryota; kingdom Metazoa; phylum Chordata; class Mammalia; order Primates; family Hominidae; genus Gorilla; species Gorilla gorilla. Next base: position 151,467,846 of record NC_086017.1, on the reverse strand, counting down.
AAAAAACAAAACACAAAACCATGAAATTGGGCTTGGATCCAGGCTGGCTGGGTTTGAATCCCAGCACCTCCACTTTTTAGCTGTGTGACCTTGGACAAGTAACAGAACCTCTGCCTCAGTTTCCTCTATATAATAGGGGTAATAACACAGCTTATCTCATAGAATTCTGATGATTAAAGGATTAGATACAGGTAAAGCCCTCGGAACCATGCCTGGCACACAGTAAGCAGCCACATTAGCTACACTGGGGCTACTTTACTCTGTGTGAATAACATGTACCATACTCAAGGAGCAGCCAGTGAAGATTCCAGAGGATTTCAACACAGCATAATCAACAGAGCAGCAGCAGCTGACCCAGGTGAAGAGGAAAAGGGCACAGGGGATCAGGGAGGAGAGTGTCGGGGGAGGCTGCCCAGAAGAGGCAACTGGGAGGTGGGTATGAAGGGTGAGTAGAAAGAGTCCAGCTCCCTCAGGGGACTGTGGAGAATGCCACAGGCTGCTATGAATCAGTTGGATTTTCTCCACTTAAAGATTAATTCATTAGTTCCCCAGCCTGGCTCACAGTCATTTTTATTTAAATCCCTCAGAAATTGTTAATGGAACATTCCATAGCCATGATGACAGTATCATAAGAGATAATTAGTCAGTGGTGTTGGTGGGAAGCAGGAGATGCTAACTGGGCATAGTGAGAAGAAGGAAAATCAAAACAATTGATCAGCATTTCCTCAAGCCAATATACAAACCGCAGAAATGATGTCTTGGACTTGGGAATCTGAATTCTGCTAAAATACTGAGGGAATAAAAGTGTCTCAATTAGCTGCACTTTTTCTCAGGCAGCACTGCTGAAGACTCTTTCTAAAACACCTGGGAAATGGTGTTTAGTGATTGCAATAGAATCCTCTTGGAACAGCTGGATATCTGAGAGGATCCCAGGGCAACAGTGTGAAAGGAATGTCTGGGAGGGGAGATGGCAGCACACTCATCCCGGCGTATAACCCAGAGCGGACACTTATTCTCTTCATGTCTTTCTTCCTTCTGTCTGTTCTTCTTTCCTTCCACTTTTCTTCCCACCCTACTTTCTTTCATAAATTTTTTACTTATATTTATGATATATAAAACATGTTAATAACCAGATATTCAAACATAACAATAGGTATACATGTGGAAGGTCAGTTGTCCACACCCATTTTTGACTCCCCGTTTCCTGTTCTGCTGAGGCTGCTTTAGAAATGAAGGCCATGTGTCATCTATCAAGAAGGAAATCGTTTGGCATCCGTTGGTTGAGTTAAAAATGTTGAGCTAAAGTTATCCTGATAAGCATATGGTAGAATCCTTTCCCAACCCAAACCCATTTTGAAAGATGAGCAACTTAGTCTTCTGAGATTTTGAAGTGTTATTTGGCTCATCAGCTTATCTCTCTCTCCTTCTGAGCACTGGGGCATGCTTTCAGATAGAGCATTGATTTTTGAGAGACACAAAATAAATGGCTCAATGATTTGGGGATCGGATAGACCTATGTTAGAATGCTGGCTCTGCCCATCACTCAGAAGCTGTGTGACCCTGGGTAAGTCACTGAATATCTCTGAGCCTCTGTTCAGAATTTGTAAAATGGCAATTCAATACCTACATCACTAGGCTGTTTGAGAGAATTATGTGAATTGACATATACCAAGTATTCCATTTTCCTTAGAAAAAAAAACTATGTCTTTTTTCTCAACTTCCCTATTTTTATGGTATTCCATTACATTAACTGGCCAACCTTTAAAATTTTGTTTTACAACTTTAGTGAGGTATAACTGAAGTAGAAGAAACTGCACATATTTAAAGTATACATTTTTGACCAATTTTGGCAAGTGTATATACAGTGAAATCACCACCACAATCAAGATAACAAGAATTCTTCTTTCCCCCAAAAGCTTCCTCCTGTCCCTGTACAATCCACCCTTCCATGTACTCCAATACCCAAACACTGATCTGCTGCTTTCTGTCTTGAGAGATAAGTTTGCATTTTCTAGAATTTCATATAAATGGAATCATATGGGATGTGCACTTTTTTTTGGCCTGGCTTCTTTCACTCAGCATAATGATTTTGAGATTCATCCGTGTTGTATCAGTAATTTACTGCTTTGTATTGCTGATTCATATTTTCATACCTGGATTTTTTCAAGTTATTCAGGCATCCCTTAAGAAATCAGACAACATCCTTAAAATTCAGGAAGCTAGATAGATCTTATTGATTCTAATCCTCAGAAACCTTTGCCACTATTATATTCTACTTTGATGCATGATGCTGACCCTTGAGCTGGGCTCTTAAAGCCCTTCATTATCTGCTCTGTGGATTGAGCCAACCTGTTTCCCGTCTCCTGACTAGCCTGATTCCTCACTTCAGCCTGTCACCTAGACTTTCCAGGACCTCCAGCTTCTGTGCTTCTGTTCATGTCCTGAAACATCATCACTTACCTCCCACTCCTACAAAGCCCACCTATCCCTCTGGTCCACTGCCTACACTACCTCCTCCAGGACCCCACTACTCCTCCTTCTCCTATCCAGGGCTGTCTTCCCAGAATATATGCCTCACAACACAGCATGTGAAGTGGAGCAGGCTCCCCCTTTCTTCAAGGACAAGCCTCTGACTGCCAGCTCCCTGCCACACTCTGAGCTGAGTACTAGGAATGAGAGAGATGAGAAACATGGTCCCTGCCCTGAAGGTGCTTATACTCCAAGGCTGAGGAGGGAGGCAGAGTGGTATACATCGTATCTATGGTAAACACTGAATAGAGGGCGGCAAAAGAATATACATATATAACTGTCTGTCTGCCACATGAGAGTTGAAAATGGGCATCATCAAACCATTCTTTTTCCCTAATTTGTCAGGGACATCACTGGAGTGGGGAGCAAGTTTTATGCACCTCCTGTCTGCCCCCTCCCTACCAAACATCTACACAGGACTGAACAGAAAGGATGATCGATAAACACTTAACTGATTTGTGGAGGAGAAATAGTCCAAAGAGTTTCCCCAGATCTCCTTGAAAACACCACACCTATCAATGATGGAAAACCAGAGCCAGGTATGAATAAAAGGCTCAGCACACAACTCTGATCCATGGTCTATTCCACACGCTATTGGGGTGGCCTCCATTTGAATCAGGACCTGGACAGAGAGGTTGCTTCCTTTACCGGGGGCAGTTGTGGACCACAGCTGCTCAGAAATTGGGGATAAAGTCAAAGCTCTTGCTCCAGGGGCCATCTGGACCCTCTGCTATTAGTGAAGTAGCTCATCTTAGAGCCTAATGCTAAAGTTTCACAGTTATTACAACACCCCTGCATTGTCACAAACACCCTGGAGGCCAGCAGGGCTGTGCCTGAACTTTCCATTTCGAAAAGTGCTAAGCCCCAGGTCATGGTATTGGATGACTCTTGCCCTCCAACTAGAGTGTTCTACTTGTAACCGTTTGTCCAGGATTGTTCCAGTTTTGACACCAAGAGCCTCATGTCCTGGAAACCCCTCCAGTCCTGGGCAAATCAGGGTGATTCATTATTCTAGTTCCAACTTATATCTTCTGGCCCACCCTTTATTTTAGCCCAGAAATTCTGGAGATATGGTCACCTGACCAGCAGCATTGGCATCAAGAGAACTTGTTAGAAATGCAAATATTCAGGCTCCACCACAGACCCAATGAATTAGAAATCCTAGGGAGGGCAATTGGCAATCTGTGTTTAACAAGCCTTCTGCGAGATCCCAGTGCTGGCTCATATTTCAAAACCACTGTTCTAGTGACACCTGTTGCTGCCAGCTTTACACAGGAGTATCCCATCAGCTCCTGCTTCTGCTGCACCCCAGAACTCCCACTTTGCAACTGCTTCTCTAATGCAGCACTGGAGGGTGTCTGTAGGATCAACCTGTACCCATGCAGGCCGACCTGAAGCGTGAGGGCATAACACTCCCTTAAGCAACAGGAGCTGGTGCCAGTAGATAATTGATACCCTCTTCCAACTCCCCAATAGACAACTTGAAAGCCCAGTCTACACATGAGCTGTCTGTTTCAGTGGTCCATATGGGTATATATGAGTATTTAAATAATTAAAATTAATATAATAAAGGACCCACATTTCAAGTACCTACTACTCACATGTAGCTACTAGACAGAATGTTGAACAGCACAGAGAACATTCCCAACATTGCAGAAAGTTCTATTGGACAGAATTGTTCCACATGGCTCCTCCAAAAAGCCCAGGGAAACCGAGCTCCACTTGCCCACAGCAATGACCACCTCCAGGATGCCCTTTTGTATTGGCTTTTCCTCTTTCCCTGTTTTACTCTACTCAGTCACCCAATCCTATCTCTTGCAATAAACCTGCATGCAAGCCTTTGTCTCAGGCTAGGTTTTCTTGGAGTAGGGGTGAGAGGTGGGGGTTGGCAGGCTAGGTCAGGGAGCTGTCAGGAAGGGCTAGAGAAAGACAAAGCCCCTACTGACTCCTAGCCTCTGACACTGGTCTTAACTCTGTCCACCTCCCTGGTCTGTAGTGTCAGAACAAGCAGATGGGACATGCAGAGGTTTCTGCCAACCCAGCAAATGCAGGCTTTTGACAGAGGGAGTCTTCACATAGACAAATGTAACTTGAAGATTAACAGGGAACAAAGCCTTTGGAAGGAGCTGTTTCACTCAGAGGTTTGCACTGACTTTGAGAGAGGATTTGTGCTGCTGGAGCTTTTCTTTCCTCAGAAAATAGGCACCTGAGTCTGGGCACATCCTGATGGAGTGGCTCTTGAGCTAGGAAATCCACAATGCAGCCCAGGCCTGATTCAAGGACTTGATCTCCGCAACCCCCTGCGGTTTGTGAATAATATGATTTTCTTAGGAAAAAAAGTCACTCTTACATTTTCTTTGCGACTCCATGAACATTATATATGTGGAACACCTCTACAATTGGCTGTTTTACCTTAAAGACTGGTTAAGGGTGATGGTGTTTTGACATCTTTTCAATTCAGTTCAATTTAACAAGCAATTATGGCAGTCCCAGCACAGTGCTTTTTAGTCCAGAAATAAATTAGAAACCCAATTTGTTCTTTTATTTTTTTAAAAAAATAATAGAATTTAGATTTTAAAATATAGGAAATTCTTATTTTGATAAAATCCTACCTGGATTTCACATGTCATTGCTGTATCTTTGGAATAAAGGTTTATTTCAACAGTGAGTATCTTGCTGCCTTCTCTTAAAATAAAAACTGTTCTTTTGGATGACAATTTTATTTGATCAATAATTGCATCAATTCTTGCCAAAAGCACATACTAGCTGCTCAAGGTGAAATTTACCAGCTTCCAATTTTTAATTAGCCTGTTCCTCCTTTACAGTTGGAGCTTCTAACAGAGAATTAGAGCGAAGTAACTCACTGAAGAAAGGCAAGTCATGCAGAAAATGCCAATATCAATTTCCTAAACAAGTCATAACTTAAATGCCACACACCCAGTTCCTGGCCCCAAGCTTTAAAGGGGAGAAGCAATCAAAGAAACTGATTGAGCAGAGAACATTATCAATTAATGAGAGAAGGGGAAAAAAGAGTGCATTAAATAAATTGGAAAAACAAATTCCAACTGAGGCTTGATATTTTCAGTCTGAGGAGGAAAGGCTTTCTGTTTGGACTCATTCATCTTTCTCTGTAACTGAACACTACTTAGGAAATAATAGCCAAGACCCTGAGACCTGGGAAGAAGAATATGCCCTAGAGGCAAGAGGAGGAGTCCAGGGTACCAGTGTGGCTCTGCCACCATCTGGGTGACCTTGTGCCCATCCCCTAACCCCTCATGAAGTCCATATTCCCCCTCCATAAAGCAAGGGTAATGCAATCAGCTTTACTGACCCCACAGGCTCAGTTTACAGGATAAAAGGGAAGCATGAATCACCTGTTCTGGTCCATATATTCTGGTGCACAAACGTGATTGCACAGGTGTACTAGTGTGTGCAGGCATGTGTACAACCTGAAAAAGTATGACTTTGGCCCTCAGAAAGATGAAGGTATATATGGAAATAATAAATACCAAATTTCATCTGATTAATACCTATGGAAAATTTGGTTAGAGGGGCACATAGGGCTTCACCTGAACTAGTGATGCTTTATTTACTAAGCTGAGTAACAGGAAAACAAAGTTTGCCATATTAGTCTCTAGAACCTTGTATATTATAAAGTATTTCTTTTTATTATTTTTTTAAAAGAGAAATTCCAAAGGGATAAATTTCTGCTTACAATAGGAAAACAGGAACTCTGAACAACATGATTTAGGGATTGTACCTCATCCCCAGCTCCACTGAGCAGCCCCTGGATATCATTGGTGAGATACAATAGCTCAGTTTTAGTTGAGAACGCCATCCTGAGGACCACTTTTCCTCTGGAAACAGCAGTTGAAGGTTGAAGGGATCTTTTGCGATGGAAAAGTCCCTTGCTCAGCTTAGCCAGAATGGGTTGCAGGTGGGAAAAGTCCAGATACTCTCATAACTTTTAAAGTAATGCACATACTGTACAACAGCACAGTGAGAGAAATCTGAGTCATTTTTGAATTGAGACCTAGCTTCAAAACTCAGTTTCTCTGGCCACCAGCTCTGGCACCTTTGGCAAATCACCAGGCCACTCTATAAGTTGGTTTTCTTGGTGTACACAGGATAATAGTACCCTCCAAGAAGATCACACATGATGTGACAAATATGGAAGGAATCCTTGGACCAAAAAAAGAAAGTCACAGACAAGTTTCTTTGGTTTATAGAGTGTTTCAAAAATACTGAATTAGCTGCCAATATTTTTGGCAGACTTCACAGAAAGCTCTTATTTTCAGCTTACTGGATAATCTGAAGCTCTGCCTCACCAGGTCTTTCTTCTATATGCAGCAGTAAACTGAAGGGAAAGGTGGCAGCTGCTTTCTGGGTGCCTCATGCTCTTGGTCACACTTCAGACCCTCCAGGCCCACTCAAACATGGTGTCACCTCTCTGCACCTGTACCACTTGGGATTGAACCTCCTTTTGTGAGGCTTAAAGGGAATGTGGGTTAAGAACCTAGTTTAGCAGTTCTTCCCCCATCAAATTGTGCCTCCCTGAGAAGTTGAGAGTGGAATTCCAGGAAGCATCAAAGCCAAGCTATTTTGTAAGAATAAACCATTCAGAGCTGGCTCACGGACTGAGCAGAACATCATATAAGTAGTGTAAGCAGAGACATAGTGTAAGTAAGCAGAACATCATGTAAACAGAACATCATGTAAGTGTACCTCATAGGTTCAAGGTACCTATCTACCCTATACACGCGCATACACACACAGTTTTGGGCTGGTATGTCTAGTGCCCCAAATAACGTCACTACTACATTTTATTTCATTGGGATTAGTGTGGCCAATTGCCTGACTCCTTCAGAAAATATCTCTGCCCCTGTGTCCTGGTCCTCTTTGGACCAGTTAACTAATCCGATAGAGCAGCTAAAGCAGCTTGTGCCTGGAAGGCAGGTAGTCGAGCCAGCCAGACAGCACCCTTAAGGCTGGACTTCCATTGGTTTCACATGGTTTTCAGGCTCCTCTCTCTCTCTCTCTCTGACAGTTTTATTATTAATTTCAATCAGAAGACTCCCTCTAAAATTATCCACTCCCCACCTCCCATCTCAAAACTTGATGCTTCTAATCAGCTGTGGGTTGAAGAACAGACACAAAGATTTTTAAATCCATAAAATCTCAGCGAGTGCACTATGAATGAGATCCTGGAAACATCTCCCAGAGTTAGGTAATTAGGTAACTAGACGGGCTTTTTTCCCTTCCTCTACGTGTTTCTGGATTAAAAGACACAGGCAAAATAACAGTGACCACGGAAACTCAGTCCTGCTCCAGCGTAAGTGAGAAGCCATCTGGATACACTTTCCCAGGTACCAGCTGCCCCACAGGTGATGAGATAAGGGTGAGCTAATAATTTTTTGTTTTTGCTTTTGTTTTCATTTCTGAAAGAGCCTCAAAGTCCATGAGCTCACTGAGGGCAGGAACATTCCTTCCTGTTATCTCCCACCATACCTACCACATCTTAGACACTAAGTAAATATCTGTTAAAATGAAAATAATTCATTTATATTGTATTCTAGGGCTGATTGAATGAGATTTTAATAGGTAGTGATGTGCCATCTTGCTTTGAATGAGATTTTAATAGGTAATGATGTGCCATCTCCCCTGCTGGAAGGCTGTCACACACATGGACTCACACTCCCACTTAGACCTGTACATTTGAAAGGAAACTTTGAGAAACTCAACCATGGCCACTCTTCTAAGACATCCAGGACAGATATTGCTAATTATGTGAATCATGCTATTTTTCTCTTACTGATCCTTGATCCTACCTCAAATCCTTCTCAATACAGCACCCTGGGAAGATTCAACCAACTAATCTGAATTGACTTTTAGATAAAGGTTATTTGCCATCCCAGGTCCAATTTAGTGTACAAAAGTCCTTATTTTACAAAGTCCCAGGCTGACCCCAGGCAAGTTCTTCAAGTTCCTCCAAAGCAGCCCTCCCTCTCCCACCTTCCCCAGTGCCCTGTGCACCTACACCTGTGCGTCTACCACTTGGCTGGTGCATAATTGCAAGTGAAGTGTACATAAAGCCAGCCTGCTCCATGGCCCCATCTTGCATCATGGCACACTGTAAGAAGCTCTAGTTCTACAGCCAAGCAACTAAGCAGAAATTCAAGCTTCAAGGGAGAGTTCATTCTTAATGCACAGCAAAATGTCCTTATCATTCTTTATCTTTCTCAGTTCCTTATAGGCATGGGAGCTGCTTCCCAATTACTTTCCTCACTGTCCAAAGTGTGAAGAATTCTCCTCAAACTAGTCCTAGCTGCCTCTTGCTGCCCTTTCTCCTTCTACCTTCTGGATATCTCCTACTCTCTTCTACCAGTAATTTTATGTCTATCTCAATGCAAATAAATCTAGCCAGATTTTCTTCCCTTCCATTTTCCCACTTACTCATTACCATGATTCTGCACAAAAAAGACCCAGGATCCGAAATGACAGAGTCAGCATCCTACTAATGGGTCAGGGGTACGGGACAGAACATGGATATTGAAATGGTAATATTTACTTCTTTTTGCACACATATTATTATGTAAGATCCCAGAATCTCAGAATGTAGTTTACTTTGCACATTTCTTCTTCCTTCCCTAAAACTCCCTTTATTTCAGAGGGAACATGAATATTTCAGTTTGACACTCTCACTCTTCGCTGAGCTTCTCTTGTCTGGCCCAGGCCCCGCACCAGGGCTGTAAGCAAAGAGTTGAACAAAGCATGGTCCCTAGCTAAGGGATGAAATGGACTGGCTGGGGACTGACAAGAGAGTGGAGCAAGCCACCAAGGGACTGCTTTAGCCACCAGGTGATGGCTTATTGTGTACCTGCAAGGTTGTGCTACACTCTGGGACAGATCAAGTGGATGCCAATGGGTGTAGAAACCCCAGGACAGCATGAGAAGGAGGTCTAATTCTCCCTGATTATCATCTCGGACAAGGCTATTTTGAAGGAGCAAAGGAATGCCAATAGGAGCTATTGGCCCATTTCTTTCTTTCTTTTTCATTTGGCAGTAACTTTACTGACAGGTGCCAGGGACACAGAGACATAGAAGGCGGGCTGCTGACCTTGAGGGGCTCATCCACCACAGTTAAGCAGATGTCACCTACTTTCCAGATTTCTCCCTGTTAAGGCCTGAGCAGAGACACAGCTGCATTACTGCAGTGATCAGAAAGGCAGACTACATCAGAGTGGTCACTTGGCAGAGCAAATCAGGGGTTTCAAGAACATAGCCATCTGCTCATAGCCACCACTGACAATTCCTTCCTCCTCCATTTATCTCCTAGCTCAATGTAACACCTTTTGGCAGCATACCTCAGGCTGTCTTTTTTCAATGCATCAAGGCATGCAGCACCTTCAGCTTGTGGGCCTGAACCACATCCCTAGAAGGATCCTTGGTCACCCAGCATGGACTTGGACACTGTCCAGATGTCCTGAATTCGGGTGCTGAGCGACAGAGCCCTCAACAGCCAGTGGGAGCTCTGCCTGCAGCCCTGGGCTTTTCTCTATCTTCACAAGGAAAGGCTCTCTCAGTAGATATCTGAATAGGGAAGTCCTGCATAGGATGAGTACAGAGTACATAGAAGCCAATGGGATGGATCTCATAGGCATAATGTTGAGGGAAAGAAGCCAGACACAAATATACCTGCTGCATGATTCTATTTATATATAGTACTAGAGTAGGCAAAGCTGGTCAATGGTGATACAAATCAGAAGAATGGAGAGCAGGCATGGTGGCTCATGCCTGTATTCCCAGAGTTTGGAGAGGCTAAGGCAGAAGGATTCCTCAAGCTCAGGAGTCAAGACCAGCCCAGGAAACATAGTGAGACCCTGTCTCTAGAAAAAATTAAAACAATTAGCCAGTCATAGTGGCAGGCACTTGTAGTCTCAGCTACTCAGAAGGATGAGGTGGGAAGATCGCTTCAGCCCAGGAGGTAGAGGCTGCAGTGAGCTGTAGCGCACCACCGCACTCCAGTCTGGGCAGCAGAGTGAGACCCTGTCTCTAAAAAACAAAACAAAACACCTTTAAGGGAACTGGCAAAGAGGTAACTGTGATGTGCGAGTTGCACAAGCTTGCTTTAGTTTATTCCAGTCAAAAGACAGTTCCTGGCACTAATCTGTGCCATCTTCCTCTCCAGGACTGGCCCAGGGGATGTAATGAAGCCGCACAGTGCTCATCCTTGCAGAATTCATTGTCTGCTGGTGACATAGCCTTGTAGGCTGAACCATGAAAGGAGGCCAGCAGGAGGAGGGCTGGAGTTACTGGAAGGCTAAATTCTGAAGGGTGAGCAGCCATGAGCCTGGGAAAAGGAGAGAAAGTGCTTCATAGGCAAAGGGGCAGCCTGAGAGAAGCTATAAAGAGTAGTGGGGACCCGCTCGCTCACAGTGTTGTGCCCTGGAGAAAAACAGCAAAAAGCACTGGGAAAGAAGGGTAGAGAAGAGGCAGGGCCCTGTGTGAGGACCATGCATACCTCAGAATAACACCCTGAGGACCAGCTGGTTCTGGCCCTACTTCTTTTTCCTCATAAATTCAGGCCACAATTGTCCAGGCATCTATGACTTACTGTAATCCAATTTAGAGTGCTCAGTCTTGAATACAAAGTACATAGAGGAGTTTAGGCGTGAACCCCCTCAGACTACTCTAATCCTGCTTGCACACTGATTCTGCCGGCCTGTGACACTTCAGGGGGCAGCTAGGTCTTCAGTGGGGTGAGCCTCTGACTGACAGCCAGTCTTTAAGGAGAATATCTCTCGGAATTGGCAGAAAGAACCTGGGCTGCCTGTTTAAGATGCAGGTTAATCCTTCTTCTGAAAGCACTGCTGTCACAGCCAACAAAGAATTATTACTTGTCTACATGTATTGTTTATTTCCTCTTGCAATAAAGCATCACAGAACATGGATATTCCTTCATTTCCATTTCTATTAATTGTAGTGTCTTTGAGGTGAATAATAAGACTGTGCAATCAATAGTAATGATGGAACCACCCAGCGCAAACAATATCTCCTCCACTGTCTCTCTTACAGCATCTATCTGCTTTATTAAGTGGCAAAGTATATTTTTTTAAGTGCACTGGCAGGGGAAACAAATCTACAAATAATTATTTAAAAAAATTAATCGTTGGTATAATTCAATTATGCAGGATGCAGTGCAGAAAAGTTCTCTTAATTACAACAGAATTGAATAGAACATTCTTCAGACTTAACCTTGTTGTTTTTCAAGGTGAGCTATTGCTAAGTAAATTCTAGGATGGCTTTCAATAGCCTCTCTTTGGAGCAGTCATCTGCAGAACTATTCAGAAGGAATCTGTCTCAGGCCCAGTGCAACTGGAGATAGCTGGAGGATAAATAGGTAACTGGAGGCAGCATGTGAAAAGCAAGGAGCATGGGCTTTGAGGCTGGACAGACCTCTCCAGCAGAAACAAAGCCAGGGACCTTAGGGGAAGTAACTCAACTCCTCAGACCTGCAATTTATCTCATCATCCCCTCCTTGAAGAGTTCCACAGACAATGAAATGGTTAGCATATACAAATCACCTCAAGAATCACAGGTACTCATAACAGACATAACCATATCTGGCCCTACTTCTTTTTCCTCATAAATTCAGGCCACAATTGTCCAGGCATCTCTGACTTACTGTAATCCAATTTAGAGTGCTCAGTCTTGAATACAAATGACATGGAGGAGCTTAGGCATGAGCCCCCTCAGACTACTCGAATCCTGCTTGCACACTGATTCTGCTGGCCTCAGCCCACGTCTGCAACTGTATGGACTGTTCCTGTGTATGCTGATGGCTTCCTACCTCAAGGGCCCGCCTCTCCCTGCTTCTCTGCCTACAGGCTTTCTTAAGTGCCATAATAGCTTGTGAAAGGCAGCCCAGAGTGCTGACCTCTAGAGGCCACACTCAACTAATGAGGAATAGAAGTCCACAAATACTTTGACTTCCCCCGTCCTTTGATACACGTTCTATGTGATACTGGAGACCAACCATACTAGTTTTCCAAGGACTGAGGGGATTCCCAGGATGTGGGACTTTTGATGCTAAATGATCAGTCTAGGCAAAGCAGGATAGTCACCCTAATTACACCTCACAGGGTCCCCAGTGAAATGGAGCCCAGATATCCACAGCAGTAACCTGTTCATGACTGCACCATTGGTTGGCTTTTCTCTTTTCCCTGTTTTGTGTTCTCCTGTGTGGGAGCTTCCTGGGGTTACCTTCTAAATAAAACACCTACACTCAATTTCTAGTCTCAAGAGAAAGCCAGACTCAGATAGTACTTGGCCACATGGTGGCTGCCTTTCCTCTACTCCTTCTCTTTACACTAGACCCTTACTCATAACTGAGCCGTGAAGGGTGTGGGCTCTAAGGTGAGCCAAGAGGGTATGGAAATGAAAACAGCAAAGGAAAGACTGCTTTCTGGAAGTTAAATGGACTCTCAGGGCCTTCAAACTGGGCATGCCAAGGGGATACATATGCATTCTCAGTTACCTGTGAATGGGCAAGGTGTTGTCAGTTGGCTGGTTCTCCAGATGCTAGCATCAGCCTCTACCTTTCACATCTTCCACTGTTCCCATGCCCATGGAGCTACACCTCATGGGGAGAAGAAAGGTGCATTCTTTGCTCTCTGGGTGGAAATTGAAAGGCCACCCTTTCAAGGTCTCTGCAGCTTATATCCAGGTTCTCTATTCAAACCATGTTAAAGCCCAGGCAGCCGGACTTCCCTCTTTGCTGGTCACTAGTGCCCCAGTGCTAGTCACCTGGTCACTGCTTTTGTATCTGTGTTCACCCTATGCCCCTGCTTACAATCCTCCCTTGGTCTAACTCCTACCCTTCAAGATCAAGCATAACCCTGTAACATTCAGGAAGCCCTCGCCAACCATCACAGTCCACATTGACCTCAGTCTTTCCATTAATTGTCTGTACCCTTTTGTACTTACTCTCCATGGCTTGTGTAGTTACTCTGCTGCTTTCCTAGCTGGAGGTGAGTGTCAAGGGAGTGAGACCTGAGCACCGTGGTGACAGCTACCCAGAGCACACAGCAGGAGCTCAGAACCCGCTTTTGCAGTGATGAACCGGCATAGGTAGAGAGTCAGGTGGCCTCTTATGTGGGGCTTCCTAGCAGAAGACCCTGAGATGCAGGTTCTTGTAAACGTGATTCATTAAGAAATCCTGGCTGAGTGGGTGACTCATGCCTGTAATCCCAGCATTTTGGGAGGCCAAGGTGGGAGGATTGCTTGAAGCCAGGAGTTCAGGACCAGCCTGGGCAACATAGCAAGACCCCATCCCTACAAATAATAATAATAATAATTTTAAAAGCTGGGTGCCTCTAGTTTCAGCTACTCAGGAGGCTGAGGCAGGAAGGCAGGAGGATCGCTTCAGCCCAGGAGTTGAAGTCTGCACTGAGCTCTGAGTGTGCTGCTGCAATCCAGCCTGGGTGCCACAGTGAGACCTCCTCACTTAAAAAAATACTCCTCCCAAGGGGTACCTGTAAGGAAGGGTTTTTGGGACAGGGAAAAGAGGAAGTCAAACAAGGATGTGATTTCAGGTGGAGTTCTGTGGAAGGTGGCTTCAGCCTAGTCCTGCAGGGGATATCTGGCATGTAAGTTAAATCTCAGAGTTGCCCCGATCTCAGGCTAGGAAGCTGGACTTCCATGCTTCTTCACTGGACAGTCATTGGTTAAGGGCTGCCCCAGGGTTGGATGCATAGATATCCAGATGCTTCTATCTCTTCAACTACAGACAAAGCCATTCCAGGATCCCAAAAGCTGTCTTCCAAAGAAGAGACTAGGTGCTGAACACTGAGGACTAAAGCCACAGGAGCCCACCCTGTTCCCTGCCTCCATGCTCGCCAGAAGTGGCTGTTGCACAGAAGCAAAGTGTCTGGAACATTTCCCGATTTCCCAGCTTAAATTCTGACCCACTTGCTCTCTGCTTTGTGATCTGTGCCTGTTATTTTTCTCTCTGATCCTGTGATGCCTTTACCCTCGACAGCCTTTCCTCTTTCTTCACATCTGATGAGACCACTGCCTCTCGAGCCCAGACCTCTGACTTACCTCCTTGTAGAGAGATACACTTCCCTCTCTCAAGATGCTACTTACACTAATGCTGGGAAACTGCCCACTCTGTGCGCCATCCCTGGACCTGGTGGACAACATACTTGATGACCTGCCCTGTCTCAATTCTCCCAGTGCCCTGGACATCCAGGATTTTCAGAGCAGGTGAACATAACTCTTCCTGCCTTTTTGTTCTATTACTGTCTGAAGATGCTGGCTCATGGTTGGCAACTTTACAAAATAAAACGGGGCCAATTTAAACAAATAATTAACATCAAGATTAGCTGAATGGACAGAGTTGGGGTGGCTTCCATCAGACTTTGGGGAGCTGGTCCAGCCTCCCTCATAAGCAGCAGGGGTCTGTTGTCAAGGTTGTCCTCAGTCAGAGCTCTTCCCAGGCACTCAGGATAAGCAATGCCAGAGCTCTCTGTCACTCTGTCATACTTTCTTATCTAGGAAGCAGAGTGTTAACCCATGTGGCCTTTCCTTAATAGATGTATGGTTCATTCTGACCCTCCCATGAGGGGCACATGGGAGGAGCCAAAAGGCGCCAAGCCCTGTGTGGTAAGATCAATGTTACCATGCCAAGTCTCCCAGGACACTGTCTCAGAGGTTATCATGTGCAGCAGGCAGGCTCTTCCTGGCTCTTTCCCTGGAGCCGGGAGGAGGCTGAGCTGTAACCTTTGCTTAACATATGTCACTTGAGGAGGATGATGGTCACATTCCTGTGGCTCTGTGCGTTCAACTATCGAACATCCCCTGTTGTTTTGTGAGCTGCTCCAGTCCTGTCCCCTTTGAAATTGAGCCAGGTCCCCAAAGAGCCATAGTAGGTAAGGACATTCTTTGTAGTGATATGAACTGATCAACTACAAAGTGTCTTCCTATGACTAAATTATTAGGATTCAACTTTTTGAAGGCTTTCCCAATGCTCTGACATCCACCACTATGACTCAGTAGAGTGGGCGAGTTGTTACCCTGAGGAATTGCTTCTGTGGGCTGACGAGGAGGCCCTTGCTGGGTTTTAGGAGAGGACAATCAAAAACTAGCATCCATTTAGGCACCAACTCTACACCAGGCCTTGGGGCTCTGATACGGTAGTTCACTTAACCACACAATGGCTTATACAGATGTTCCTCTGCACCTGATTATTATTATCCCTATTCATATGTGATATAGAAAAATATAATTTCTGAAGTCATCCTGAGGCCACATGTAGCTGTGAAGCTTTCATTTCTTCAGCTCTAACATTGTTGTGAGAATCAACTGAACATGGGAAAAGCGTCTTGCAGCATGGTGGATGATAAATATATATATTCTTATTTTACTTTAAGTTCCAGATACATGTGCAGAGTGTGCAAGTTTGTTATGTAGGTATACATGTGCCATGGTGGTTTGCTGCAACTACCAACCCATCATCTAGGTTTTAAGCCCCGCATACATTAGGTATTTGTCCTAATGCTCTCCCTGCCCTTGCCCCCCACCCCCCAACAGGTTCCGGTATGTGTTGTGATAATGAATGTTTTTTTTTTTTTTAATTATACTTTAAGTTTTAGGGTACATGTGCACATTGTGCAGGTTAGTTACATATGTATACATGTGCCATGCTGGTGCGCTGCACCCACTAACTTGTCATCTAGCATTAGGTATATCTCCCAATGCTATCCCTCCCCCCTCCCCCCACCCCACAACAGTCCCCAGAGTGTGATATTCCCCTTCCTGTGTCCATGTGATCTCACTGTTCAATTCCCACCTATGAGTGAGAATATGCGGTGTTTGGTTTTTTGTTCTTGTGATAGTTGACTGAGAATGATGGTTTCCAATTTCATCCATGTCCCTACAAAGGACATGAACTCATCACTTTTTATGGCTGCATAGTATTCCATGGTGTATATGTGCCACATTTTCTTAATCCAGTCTATCATTGTTGGATATTTGGGTTGGTTCCAAGTCTTTGCTATTGTGAATAATGCCGCAATAAACATATGTGTGCATGTGTCTTTATAGCAGCATGATTTATAGTCCTTTGGGTATATACCCAGTAATGGGATGGCTGGGTCAAATGGTATTTCTAGTTCTAGATCCCTGAGGAATCGCCACCTGACTTCCACAATGGTTGAACTAGTTTACAGTTCCACCAACAGTGTAAAAGTGTTCCTATTTCTCCACATCCTCTCCAGCACCTGTTGTTTCCTGACTTTTTAATGATTGCCATTCTAACTGGTGTGAGATGATATCTCTTAGTGGTTTTGATTTGCATTTCTCTGATGGCCAGTGATGATGAGCATTTTTTCATGTGTTTTTTGGCTGCATAAATGTCTTCTTTTGAGAAGTGTCTGTTCATATCCTTCGCCCACTTTTTGATGGGGTTGTTTGTTTTTTTCTTGTAAATTTGTTTGAGTTCATTGTAGATTCTGGATATTAGCCCTTTGTCAGATGAGTAGGTTGCGAAAATTTTCTCCCATGTTGTAGGTTGCCTCTTCACTCTGATGGTAGTTTCTTTTGCTGTGCAGAAGCTCTTTAGTTTAATTTGATCCCATTTGTCAATTTTGTCTTTTGTTGCCATTGCTTTTGGTGTTTTGGACACGAAGTCCTTGCCCACGCCTATGTCCTGAATGGTAATGCCTAGGTTTTCTTCTAGGGTTTTTATGGTTTTAGGTCTAACGTTTAAATCTTTAATCCATCTTGAATTGATTTTTGTATAAGGTGTAAGGAAGGGATCCAGTTTCAGCTTTCTACATATGGCTAGCCAGTTTTCCCAGCACCATTTATTAAATAGGGAATCCTTTCTCCATTGCTTGTTTTTCTCAGGTTTGTCAAAGATCAGATAGTTGTAGGTATGCGGCGTTATTTCTGAGGGCTCTGTTCTGTTCCATTGATCTATATCTCTGTTTTGGTACCAGTACCATGCTGTTTTGGTTACTGTAGCCTTGTAGTATAGTTTGAAGTCAGGTAGTGTGATGCCTCCAGCTTTGTTCTTTTGGCTTAGGATTGACTTGGCAATGCGGGCTCTTTTTTGGTTCCATCTGAACTTTAAAGTAGTTTTTTCCAATTCTGTGAAGAAAGTCATTGGTAGCTTGATGGGGATGGCATTGAATCTGTAAATGACCTTGGGCAGTATGGCCATTTTCACGATATTGATTCTTCCTACCCATGAGCATGGAATGTTCTTCCATTTGTTTGTATCCTCTTTTATTTCCTTGAGCAGTGGTTTGTAGTTCTCCTTGAAGAGGTCCTTCACATCCCTTGTAAGTTGGATTCCTAGGTATTTTATTCTCTTTGAAGCAATTGTGAATGGGAGTTCACTCATGATTTGGCTCTCTGTTTGTCTGTTGTTGGTGTATAAGAATGCTTGTGATTTTTGTACATTGATTTTGTATCCTGAGACTTTGCTGAAGTTGCTTATCAGCTTACAGAGATTTTGGGCTGAGACAATGGGGTTTTCTAGATAAACAATCATGTCGTCTGCAAACAGGGACAATTTGACTTCCTCTTTTCCTAATTGAATACCCTTTATTTCCTTCTCCTGCCTGACTGCCCTGGCCAGAACTTCCAACACTATGTTGAATAGGAGTGGTGAGAGAGGGCATCCCTGTCTTGTGCCCATTTTCAAAGGGAATGCTTCCAGTTTTTGCCCATTCAGTATGATATTGGCTGTGGGTTTGTCATAGATAGCTCTTATTATTTTGAAATACGTCCCATCAATATCTAATTTATTGAGAGTTTTTAGCATGAGGGGTTGTTGAATTTTGTCAAAGGCTTTTTCTGCATCTATTGAGATAATCATGTGGTTTTTGTCTTTGGCTCTGTTTATATGCTGGATTACATTTATTGATTTGCGTATATTGAACCAGCCTTGCATCCCAGGGATGAAGCCCACTTGATCATGGTGGATAAGCTTTTTGATGTGCTGCTGGATTCGGTTTGCCAGTATTTTATTGAGGATTTTTGCATCAATGTTCATCAAGGATATTGGTCTAAAATTCTCTTTTTTGGTTGTGTCTCTGCCCGGCTTTGGTATCAGAATGATGCTGGCCTCATAAAATGAGTTAGGGAGGATTCCCTCTTTTTCTATTGATTGGAATAGTTTCAGAAGCAATGGTACCAGCTCCTCCTTGTACCTCTGGTAGAATTCGGCTGTGAATCCATCTGGTCCTGGACTCTTTTTGGTTGGTAAACTATTGATTATTGCCACAATTTCAGCTCCTGTTATTGGTCTATTCAGAGATTCAACTTCTTCCTGGTTTAGTCTTGGGAGAGTGTATGTGTCGAGGAAGGTATCCATTTCTTCTAGATTTTCTAGTTTATTTGCGTAGAGGTGTTTGTAGTATTCTCTGATGGTAGTTTGTATTTCTGTGGGATCGGTGGTGATATCCCCTTTATCATTTTTTATTGTGTCTATTTGATTCTTCTCTCTTTTTTTCTTTATTAGTCTTGCTAGCGGTCTATCAATTTTGTTGATCCTTTCAAAAAACCAGCTTCTGGATTCATTGATTTTTTGAAGGGTTTTTTGTGTCTCTATTTCCTTCAGTTCTGCTCTGATTTTAGTTATTTCTTGCCTTCTGCTAGCTTTTGAATGTGTTTGCTCTTGCTTTTCTAGTTCTTTTAATTGTGATGTTAGGGTGTCAATTTTGGATCTTTCCTGCTTTCTCTTGTGGGCATTTAGTGCTATAAATTTCCCTCTACACACTGCTTTGAATGCATCCCAGAGATTCTGGTATGTTGTGTCTTTGTTCTCGTTGGTTTCAAAGAACATCTTTATTTCTGCCTTCATTTCGTTATGTACCCAGTAGTCATTCAGGAGCAGGTTGTTCAGTTTCCATGTAGTTGAGCGGCTTTGAGTGAGATTTTTAATCCTGAGTTCTAGTTTGATTGCACTGTGGTCTGAGAGATAGTTTGTTATAATTTCTGTTCTTTTACATTTGCTGAGGAGAGCTTTACTTCCAACTATGTGGTCAATTTTGGAATAGGTGTGGTGTGGTGCTGAAAAAAATGTATATTCTGTTGATTTGGGGTGGAGAGTTCTGTAGATGTCTATTAGGTCCGCTTGGTGCAGAGCTGAGTTCAATTCCTGGGTATCCTTGTTGACTTTCTGTCTCGTTGATCTGTCTAATGTTGACAGTGGGGTGTTAAAGTCTCCCATTATTAATGTGTAGGAGTCTAAGTCTCTTTGTAGGTCACTCAGGACTTGCTTTATGAATCTGGGTGCTCCTGTATTGGGTGCATATATATTTAGGATAGTTAGCTCCTCTTGTTGAATTGATCCCTTTACCATTATGTAATGGCCTTCTTTGTCTCTTTTGATCTTTGTTGGTTTAAAGTCTGTTTTATCAGAGACTAGGATTGCAACCCCTGCCTTTTTTTGTTTTCCATTTGCTTGGTAGATCTTCCTCCATCCTTTTATTTTGAGCCTATGTGTGTCTCTGCACGTGAGATGGGTTTCCTGAATACAGCACACTGATGGGTCTTGACTCTATCCAACTTGCCAGTCTGTGTCTTTTAATTGGAGAATTTAGTCCATTTACATTTAAAGTCAATATTGTTATGTGTGAATTTGATCCTGTCATTATGATGTTAGCTGGTGATTTTGCTCATTAGTTGATGCAGTTTCTTCCTAGTCTCGATGGTCTTTACATTTTGGCATGATTTTGCAGTGGCTGGTACCGGTTGTTCCTTTCCATGTTTAGCGCTTCCTTCAGGAGCTCTTTTAGGGCAGGCCTGGTGGTGACAAAATCTCTCAGCATTTGCTTGTCTGTAAAGTATTTTATTCCTCCTTCACTTATGAAGCTTAGTTTGGCTGGATATGAAATTCTGGGTTGAAAATTCTTTTCTTTAAGAATGTTGAATATTGGCCCCCACTCTCTTCTGGCTTCTAGGGTTTCTGCCGAGAAATCCGCTGTTAGTCTGATGGGCTTCCCTTTGAGGGTAACCCGACCTTTCTCTCTGGCTGCCCTTAACATTTTTTCCTTCATTTCAACTTTGGTGAATCTGACAATTATGTGTCTTGGAGTTGCTCTTCTCGAGGAGTATCTTTGTGGCGTTCTCTGTATTTCCTGAATCTGAATGTTGGCCTGCCTTGCTAGATTGGGGAAGTTCTCCTGGATAATATCCTGCAGAGTGTTTTCCAACTTGGTTCCATTCTCCGCATCACTTTCAGGTACACCAATCAGACGTAGATTTGGTCTTTTCACATAGTCCCATATTTCTTGGAGGCTTTGCTCATTTCTTTTTATTCTTTTTTCTCTAGACTTCCCTTCTCGCTTCATTTCATTCATTTCATCTTCCATTGCTGATACCCTTTCTTCCAGTTGATCGCATCGGCTCCTGAGGCTTCTGCATCCTTCACGTAGTTCTCGAGCCTTGGTTTTCAGCTCCATCAGCTCCTTTAAGCACTTCTCTGTATTGGTTATTCTAGTTATACATTCTTCTAAATTTTTTTCAAAGTTTTCAACTTCTTTGCCTTTGGTTTGAATGTCCTCCTGTAGCTCAGAGTAATTTGACCGTCTGAAGACTTCTTCTCTCAGCTCGTCAAAATCATTCTCCATCCAGCTTTGTTCCGTTGCTGGTGAGGAACTGCGTTCCTTTGGAGGAGGAGAGGTGCTCTGCGTTTTAGAGTTTCCAGTTTTTCTGTTTTGTTTTTTCCCCATCTTTGTGGTTTTATCTACTTTTGGTCTTTGATGATGGTGATGTACAGATGGGTTTTCGGTGTGGATGTCCTTTCTGTTTGTTAGTTTTCCTTCTAACAGACAGGACCCTCAGCTGCAGGTCTGTTGGAATACCCTGCAGTGTGAGGTGTCAGTGTGCCCCTGCTGGGGGGTGCCTCCCAGTTAGGCTGCTCGGGGGTCAGGGGTCAGGGACCCACTTGAGGAGGCAGTCTGCCCGTTCTCAGATCTCCAGCTGCGTGCTGGGAGAACCACTGCTCTCTTCAAAGCTGTCAGACAGGGACATTTAAGTCTGCAGAGGTTACTGCTGTCTTTTTGTTTGTCTGTGCCCTGCCCCCAGAGGTGGAGCCTACAGAGGCAGGCAAGCCTCCTTGAGCTGTGGTGGGCTCCACCCAGTTCGAGCTTCCCGGCTGCTTTGTTTACCTAAGCAAGCCTGGGCAATGGCGGGCGCCCCTCCCCCAGCCTCGCTGCCGCCTTGCAGTTTGATCTCAGACTGCTGTGCTAGCAATCAGCGAGATTCCGTGGGCGTAGGACCCTCCGAGTCAGGTGTGGGATATAGTCTCGTGGTGCGCCGTTTTTTAAGCCGGTCTGAAAAGCGCAATATTCGGGTGGGAGTGACCCGATTTTCCAGGTGCGTCCGTCACCCCTTTCTTTGACTCAGAAAGGGAACTCCCTGACCCCTTGCGCTTCCCAGGTGAGGCAATGCCTCTCCCTGCTTCGGCTCGCGCACGGTGTGCCACCCACTGGCCTGTGCCCACTGTCTGGCACACCCTAGTGAGATGAACCCGGTACCTCAGATGGAAATGCAGAAATCACCCGTCTTCTGCGTCGCTCACACTGGGAGCTGCAGACCGGAGCTGTTCCTATTCGGCCATCTTGGCTCCTCCCTCGATAATGAATGTTTTTAAGAAGAGGGAAATGAGTATATCTTCCAACCCACAGGAATGAAAGTTTTTTATTCCTGGGGTGAGTCTGACTTCAAAGGCAAAGTCACTCTTTAGTAAGTTTGCCCTAAAAACGTGAAGAAGATGCTTCCCTCCTCTTGGGTGCTTCTTTGTCTGACTCTGAATATATCAAATGATCACTGAGTGACAGCGGCAAAGAGGACATGGGGATGGGGAATCTGAAACCCAAAATAATAATCACTGCAAGAGCTACTTCCTTCACATATTTCAAAACTGAGCCAGGACTGAAAGGAACATTGCCAATCACAACCTTCCTTAAAGATTTCATGATTTTCCCATCTAGTAATCAATACAATGAGATGTAAAATACTGAATATTAAAGTTCAAATAGTCATTCTAATGATGATGATTATTATTTTTTGAAGACAGGGTCTTGCTCTGTCACCCAGGCTGGAGAGCAGTGGCACAAACTCAGCTCACTGCAACCTCTACCTCCTGGGTTCAAGTGATTCTTCTGCCTCAGCCTCCCAAATAGCTGGGATAACAGGTGTGCGCCACCATACCCAGTTAATTTTTGCATTTATTTTTAGTACAGACAGGATTTTGGCATGTTGGCCAGGCTGGTCTCGAACTCCTGCCCTCAGGTGATCCACCCACCTTGGCCTCCCAAAGTGCTGGGATTACAGGCATGGGCCACCATGCCCGACCAGTCATTCTAATTATTATAACCTTACTGATTGGCTATTGTATTCTAGGCACACTCTTTCCCATATAATCTATTTGTCTTCATATTTACACTGTGAGATATCAATTGCTGACTTTATTCACAGCATATGGCCATAGATTGCATGGTTACTCTGTGTCTGGCATAAAAGAGGAACAAACTGCAGCCAGTAATCATAGGTAACTTGCACAAGGCCATTCAGCAGTTTTGGAGGAGCTAGGCTGTGAGCCTAGATCTAGCTTGTTCAAAAACTGTTTTTTCTTCCCCCAATATCCCTGCATGATCTTCTAGGAATCTAGACACGAGCAAAATAAAAATAGAGAAGGTTGTCCTTTATCCAGCCTCTTTCTTATATTGCCCCTTCTTGACACACACACAACAATTCCAGAATGGCAGAAAGTTAACGGCATTCATTTTGAGAAACTGCCCTGGTAGCTGCTCTAAACACCGCTATTATCACAACTGAGAAAGAATAGGACAGGAAGTTAAAGAATTCAGAATTGGGTTCTGTTTGTACTTCTATTATAGAAGCTCAGTGTTCATCGGCTTAAGCCAACACATTTTGCACATTAGCTGAGAACCTACACATCTGGTGTCTGCATTATACAAGCACATGTAGTGTGTGACTTTCACAAGCTTTCCTTGTTTTTAAAACTAGTTGAGTCCAGAAGCAGCTTCATGTGCTAATGAACACATAGTCTTTTTGCTATGGTCTGAATGTTTCTGTCCCTCTAAAATTCATGCGTTGAAAGCTAATCACCAGGGTTATGGTATTAGAAGGTGGGGCCACTGGGAAGTGATTATGTCATAAGAGGGGGGTCCTTCTGAATGGGATTAGTGCCCTTATAAAAGAGGCCTGAGGGAGGTTGTCAGTCCCTTTTCTTCTTCCACCACATGAGAATACACAGCAGGTGCCATCTATAAGAAATGGGCCCTCACCAGACACTGAAACGCCGGCACCTTGATCTTGGACTTCCTGGCCTCCAGAACTGTGGGAAATAAATTTCTGTTGTTACAAACAGAAAATTTGCCATGTATATAATACACTGGGGTAATCCCGGTGTTCGGTAACATTGTTATAACAGCTAAACAGACTGAGACACCTTTCAGTAGCATAAGTAATTAGCCTGGAGGGGAGGTGGGCTAACAGAGGCACACCAAATAACCTGCCACTTGCCCTTTCCTGCTTGAACACGAGCTGGCATTTGGGCTTCTGCCATCTCATGTGTCTGGGACCCTGGTGAGCAGAGGTGACCTCCAAGAGATTTTGAGATGAATGGTCACAGAATGCAATGGTGCTCTAAATCCATTTGACTGGGGAGCAATGATGCACCGAGCCATCAGCTGTTTGGTGAGCCAGTGCAAAGTGATTATGTGGCTCCCTGGGAAGGAAATCACCCAGAGATGCCGCTAAAGAATTATCTAGCAGGAGGATGTTTGGGAGTAATCCCTCCTAAATTACTTTGTTGCAAGACTATCCAATGGTGCTAAATTGTCTCCATGCTAGAATGAGAGGTCAAATGCAGACATCTTCCCAGGTCTGTTGGAGAAGCATGATGATAGGGAGGGAGCTGCAAGTCTTCCCTTGGGGCCACAGACTGCTCTGGACTACAGGTACCGGCGTTCTGCTACCAGCGACTAGGTAAAATTCATATGCTTTTCAAGAGAGAATAAAGCTCCAATACTTCTGTGGGTGTGAGGAAATTCACCAATAATGCTGAGTGTCCTTGTGGCACTTGCCACTTCCTGTACCACAGTTTCCAATTGTAGATCCACAGACCTACAAGGTGAACCTGCTACCACCCTAGCATCCACAGCTCTCTTCCCCCATCCTCCTGTCTACACACAACCAGGCTCATATAGAGGATTCATGTTCTTACTGGTCCAATGTGTAAGTCATCTGGATGGGAGGCACTAGAGTTGCGGCCAGGTAACATGTGGTCTTCCATTCTTAGCTTGTTTCAGGCTTGTAAATTCTTCCCTAACAACCGGATGGCAGACACCTCCCAACCAGGGACCCTGTCTCATTTGTTAAAAAAGTGGCTGACAAAGTGGTTGACAAAGCATCCTCTCTCCCACAGACACACCCAGGCAACTGAACCCATGGCAGAGTGTGGTGGAACCCAGGCTCTGGGGCCAGGTGCATATGGGTGTGAGTCCACCTCCATCCTGGGTTCTCACATATCACTTGACTTCTTTGAGTGTACATCTCCTCACCTGTGTTAGGAGGCTCCAAGTATCACAGGTAAGAGGCAATGAATGAGGAGCACTTAGTGGCCACACAGTTAGTACTCCAATTAATGGTAGCCATCACATCCTCATTCACTAGGAAATTTCCTCAGCCTGTTCATTCATCAAAATGGGCTTAATAGCATGTATTACATATATTGGCTTTGAGGCTTAAATGTAGCCCTGTCTTTAAAGATGGGAGCCCAGCAAACATTTGCTCAAGAAACTGGCCTGCTTTTCCTCTTTCTTGTTTTCTTTCTCTACCATATCAGACCTCATCAAATCCTCACAAAACCTCTCTGAGATAAGTGTAGCTATGATTGTCATTTTCCAAATGAGAAAGCTTCAGAGAGGTTATACAACTTAGGTGGGATCAGACAGCTAGTGAATAATGGAGCTGGGATTTGAACCTAGGAGTAATCCCTCTCTCAATACTCCTTCAAAATCCCCTGGGGTCAGAAGTACCCTGTAGGTGCAGTTTAGGAGCTACATCTCACACAGTCCCAACTTCCTATAACTTCCTATAAATAATGTGGTTCCCCCATCGGTTCAAGAAGTAGGGCTATGCACACAGAGTTCACTCAATAATATTGAAAGCTTTTCTTTCCAGAAGGGGCTGTTTAATTACCTCCAGTTCTACCAATGTGCCACAGGCTTGGCCCTCTCTGTCCCACATTTGTGTTGAGCATTAGATTTCTGTTAATTAATACCAAGTTTAATCATCTTTGATTACAAACATTGATTGTCGCTGAACTCTCAGCCATCCCTGCCAGCGGGTATGTATCTGAGTTCCAAAACACTCAGGCACCATCGTGCCAGGAGAAAGGTGAAATGAAACATTAAGCTGGGTTTATGGTCAATTTAATTAATGCAAATGTTCAGCTCGGTTCATTTAGCCCAATAATGTTTTCCAATAAAGCTATTGGGGACAAACACTTCTTGAGTGTTTATTTTCTATGTCCTCTTAAAGAAAATCCTGTTTTGCAAGAAACTGAGCAAGGTACCACCCAAAGGATACTATTAAGTTCCAACTTGTATCCATGGAAAATCTTCCTCTTGACTAAAGTTCTGAAAACAAGGGGTCTGTCAGTAAATAAGGAGTAAGCCTATGACTTGGTGTGGCTGATGGTAAAAGGTAGATGTGAGAGAAGCAAGAAGACAGAGGCACTATGGAATGTTAACTCACTAGGAGATTTATTCAAGACTTCCCTGATCAATTAATAGACAAATCTCTATTGAATAACAATATTTAACTTCTATATACAGCCTTCCAGGCCCAGAACACCACTACCTACATTATCTCATTTGATTGCCGCTCACAGCAATCAAGGTAGGTGCCTTATAGTTTCTATCCTGTACATAGAGGAAATGAGACTCTGAGAGGGCAAGTGGGTTGCGTAATGTTGTACAGGATCAAAGCCAGGACACAGATTATATACTGCCACTGCCCACTGCCAACTATACCATGTACAGTTGTGCAGGTTGCACCCTGCACAAGGACACTGGACACTCCAGTGCTTCACTAGCTAAGTCAACACTGTGGCTGGATACTGAGTTAGCCAGGAAGGAGAATGGAACCTCTTCTCCTAATTTGCACAATGACACCTCTGTTTGTCAAGCCAAATTTTTGTGAGTGATGTTTTGCCTGGGAAAGGTATCATTTTCTAATGTGCCCCAGAGTGCCACATGAAAGCTCACAACACCCAGTCCTGCCTGCCCGTGTCCTTGCACATCAGATCTATTATAGCACCCATAACACTATAAAGTGTATATGTTTTTCCATAGGCAAGCTCCTGCTACAGATCTTCCTGAACTTCCTGAGAGGAAAGACTAAGCTTCAGTCACTTCTATGTCCCCAGCCCAACAGGGGGTGTTGTACTGCTGGACGAATGATTGGTAAAAGGGCTGAGTGAAAGAATGCATGCACACACATCCACTGCTCCTTTCTCTACGTACTCCTGGCCCAGCCCTCTGCTGGATGATTCCTCCCTCCTCTGAAGGCCCAGAGTCCTTCTCAGAACCTTCTTATTGGGTCTCAGAGTCATCTGTGCACTTATGAGACTACTATTACTAGGCAGTAGGCTATGTGAGGGCAGCCAGCGGTTCACCCCAATAACTCTTTTTGCCTCCAAGCTCAGAGCTTGGCACTAAATGTATTTCCCTCCTTTTTTCCTCTGCCTCCAATTCATTCCCCATTTTATGTAGCCTGTGTTTAAAGATAAATGATAAGCTTATATAACAGGAGTTAATGGATGTCAATGTGGGTATAATATCATTTCACAGAATCAGAGTCCAAGAATAGCTGTGCCTTCTAGGAATTCAGTCTTCCGAGAATTCTCTCCAGGCTTTTCTGCTCACAGTTATATCCTTCCTAAGCTGGAGTTCTGAGCCATACCACAGTTCCCACCTTTCCAAGTTTCAGTGCAAATGTAATGTTGAGGTAGCAAAAAGATGGCACAGCTCTCCCTCAGGCCAACCAAACTAGAAATCACTGAGGTTTTCCCCTTGTATTTTCAGAGATTCCCTGTCTCCTGGCCTGGGGCACAGCAAAACTTCTGGGCTTGTGTCTGAAAGAGGCAACACAGTGGTTTTAAACAGCCCGGTCTCTGAGAATATAACTATATACCTATTTGGCTAAAGATGTGTTCACTTATTTTCAGGTCCTTTCAGTAATTGCTATTGCCTGTATCTCTCTCTTTGCTTTGGCGAGGTTTGGCTTTTCTCCCTAATCTTCAATGTTCCTTCAATATCCATAGACTTTCATCTTGCCCTGAAACCTGGGGATTTGCAGTAGACCAAGGAATTGGAGTTTGTGGACTGAGACTGTTAGACTAGGACAGAGGCATTCTACATCAGAGACACCTTACAGAGTAGTTTTAGAGAGGTGGGCTTGCTCCAAAATCTCATTTCTCTGTATTTGCTCCTCAAGCTGCATTCTCCTCATTCTGCTTTTTAAGGAAAGATATGAAGTTTTAAGTGGATGATAGGAACTCACAAAACCTTGGTGGGTTAAGAGGAGGGACCAACATAGTATAACAAACAGGAAGATACACACTTTCTCCCAACTACATACTCCGCCTGGGAACCTGGGAGGAACATGGTCCATTCTTCACCCACCTAAGGATTCCCGGGTAGACCTGGTTTCCAAATCTTGCAGCTTTAATCCAGGAATAAAAAACACAGGTCTCACTTGTCCCATTTCTCTCTGCCAGCGCTCATGGCAGACATTGCTAATAGATCACAATACTGTCCTCTACTGAGCCAATTTCAGCCTTAGCATTCTTTCTAACAAAGCATTCCAGACAACAACTAATAACCAGAGTTGGCACATAAAATGCCATAGCTCTTTTCATGCTTGCCATGTAGCCAAGGACAAATTGCTGATTAACACCATGGCCAGGTGGAACAACCAATGGATCTATGGCTTGGGTCTCTATTTAAACTTCCTGTGATCATGATCACTTAGACTAATCAAGATCTTTGTGTTTTGACCATTAGTCCAACAATAGTTTGTCTGAGGTTTAATGCCTGGCATAGACAAGGTGGATGAAACCAAAACATACCAGTGGAAATTCAGGCACATTTTCATGTATTCAGCTTCAATCACGGCAGAACAACTTATTTAAAGCTAATGATGAGCTTTAGGAATAGATAGGTAAACAGAATACCAGTGATGCATCTTTGAATAGCTCTCCAGTAGCTGAGAATTGGAAATGTCCTTTAAGCCTTCACGTAATGTGGCTGTGAAGCAAGGCATTCCTTAAACTTGAAAGGGAAATTGGAATATCCTATCTTAATTTTATAAGACCATCAAGACAACCACTACTATCTTATAATATGAATTCTTTCAAGTTTTCTTTTGTTGTTTTGGATCTCACTGTTCCTGTGGGATTTCCAATGTTGCTTTACTTTATTTCATTTTCTGCTCATTTATGCTTTTTATTGGTTTCATTCACCTATATGGGTAAGAACTTTGGAGCTTCCACTCAAGGTATAGCATCTTCTCTCCATTCCCTCTAGCCATCAGGGTAATCACAGGATAATGGGGGCAGTGTGCCAATACTGAGTGCAGAGAGAGATCAGACACAGGATATGGGAATTCACCCTCAGCAATCCAGCACCTCTGTTTCAGATGTTGAGCTATTGAAGGCTGTCAGGTGCAGTACTGGAAGGTTTGTTAGGGCACCCACGAATCACAGTGGGTCTGTCCTTAGCTGGCTGAGCTGAGGCCATGTAGTGATGATGTCTGCACCAGCTACAACTATGCAGTGAGGGATCCAAGAACCCTAGACCCTCATTTTCCCAGTGCAGGGATGCTTGCTGAATTTATCAGATCATATCACAAGAGGAAGACTCACACTGACACAAATGCCTCTATCTGCCTAGTTTTTCTAGGCCACCAGCCCTGAGTGGACCTTTGATATGTAATATTCTTGCTGACTTACAAACTTCCCTCTTCAGGAGCTCTGTGTGGGAGTGGGAATAATGATGAAAATCTGGCCCTTACCTAAGAAAACTCAAAGCACTGATGGTTTTACTTTTTTCCAGATAAAACTGGCTTTTATTTCATATCAACAGCAGGAGAATCACTGTTAAAAGTCAATGCTGATGGAAAGTACATTGAAACTGCGCTTAATCACACTCAGTGGGGATAGGCCATCCGGAGTGATTATCTTTTTTGACAAAAGCTTGTTTTCTTAAAGGCTGGCCTCATGGGGCCTCTGACAGCCCACGTACGGCTGTGGTTTAGAACTCTGATTCCAGGGGGTCTGGGTAGTCTCAGAGTCTCTGAGCCTTCTCTCTTCTGCTGAGAGGTCGTTAGGTCATGCCTTCTCTCTTCTACTACTGTCGAAGCCTCCAGAGGTGTGACTGGCTTTGGGGCTCCTCCTCCGGGCTTTCTCAGCCCCCCTGTGCATCGCCAGTAGAGAACACCTGCAACTTGGAATTGTTCTTGTCTTGTTTCCACATCTGTCTCCCCAGCCATAAAGGGCAGTGTAGATGCATGGTTGAGGGCCTGAGTATCCTTGGCTTCACTGTTTGGGCCCAATTCCTGGTTCTTCCACATACCAAATGAATTCAGGCAAGTTATCTGACCTCAGTGACTTCCTCTAAAAAATAACAACAGTAATAGTACCTCCTCGTAGGGTCATTTTGCGGATTAAATGGACTAATGTGTATAATGCACTACAGCAATGGCCAGCACACACTCAATACTTTATGTGTTGGGGGTTGTGAAGGAGGGAAGGATGAAAAACTATGAGCTCCTTGAGGGCAGGGACCTGTGCACATCATTTCTATAATCCCAAGATCTAGTCTGGCACAGAGAAAGCACTCAATAAATGTGTTGGAAGAACACTTGTACTCTTAGATCTACCCCACTGGCCTAATTCTCAATTAATAGTCATTGTTCAATGAAAATCATCATTTTTTTTCAGCTGTCCTAAAAACCCCTGAGCAATTCTCACTCCGCTCTCTCTGTCCCATGCTCCTGGGCCACTTACCAAAGAGGCTTGAGATTCTCTCTTGACAATGAAAGGCAATGTAAGTGAATCCTCCTCAAAGGAAATCATTATCAACTATAGCCAATTCTTGCTATTTGCAGCAGTTATGGTCTATAAAGGTGCTGCAAATACTGAATTAGCAAATATTGAACTATCGCTTGGAGGGAAATACAGGGTCAAGCATCTTCATGTCTCCGGTTATGATATTTTTGTCAACTGATCATTATATACCTTGTTTTATGTCACTGTTGCATTATGTGTGTTCCTGTTTAAAGATGCCTAATTATATATATATATATATTTGATTCATTAACATTGAACTCACAGCAACAGCTCTGTAACTCATGCCTGAACTAAGCTTACCTGACACATGTTTTTCTCCAGAAGGCAAATCACAGCCTTTTTGTACTTAGAAACACAAGACAGTGTTTCAGTACTATGCTTGGGAGGCCATTTTAAACAGCAAAATCATCAACAAAAAGTATAAAAGTGAAAAACATGTGGCATTAAATAGACCAGGAAAAGGACATTTATTTACAGTATGAGAGATGGAAACAAAAAGCCAGAGTATCACCTTGTTTGACCTCAGCTGGGAACAAACACATTGTCGGGTACCTCAAATTTTTTACCACTCTGCACATGCCTACAAATAACTGTGAAAACACCCAAGTTTGATAGTGAGAGTACAGATAATTTATAGTAAGTAGGCTAATTCACAAATATTTGTAAATAATGAACACTGTGTATGATTATACAATAGGGAATGAAAATATTAAATATGGTACTTATAACAAATGCCTGGAGGACTTCAGCTCCAGTTGTTTTCAGACTATCAGAGTTCAACTGTAAACTTTCTTTCAAGGATGTTTCTCCCTACTGGAATTACCAATAAGTAATTAATATGAATATTTTGTTGTTTTAATAAGGACCCAATTTTATAGAAATTGAATACATAGGTTGAGCTAGTTGTTCTAAGTCACTGGACACAAAGACATTTATTTACCTGCAGCCAAACAAGAAAAAGGGAAGAGATGTAAGGTTTTTGGGGAGCATCTACTCTGCAGTACAAAGAATATTTGGTACTATGCATATGTTTCATTAAATCTGGTTAATTGGTAATTAGGCTCCCTGTTTTTCACAGACGAAGCTACAAAGACTTCATTGCCCAAAGCTTAGGGCCCTCCTTCTAGAGCAATACACCCCACAACCTGCCTGAGTGAGCAACCAGTGAACTCCATGGGGGTGAGCCAGTGGCCAACCTCTTCCACATCTTCCAGCTGGGTGCCTGTAACCCATTAGGACCAATCTCACCATTCCACATGGCCCTGATTACTTCAGCCCAAGTGTCCCACCTCATCTCTTATCACCCTCACTAATCTCCACATATAGGTTCCGTACATTTCCTAACATGAACCAAGTTCCCATTCTCCCAAATATTTCCACAGTTGTTTCTGCAACTGGAGATTTTGTCAGTACTTGACCATCATATATCCTTCACTTCTCTGAATAACCCCTTCTTTTTCTTCTTCTGACTAAGCCAGGCTATCCTCTGAGGACACTACTTCCCTTGCAGTCTTCTCACTGGATAATGTTTTTTTGTTTACTTGCTCTTGGGGTTTTTTTTGGGGGGGATGTGGGGAACGGTCAAGTACCTCAGGAACACTCCAAACCATTTGTTCTTCTTCAAAAATCCTGGCTCATTTCAAGTTCATCCTGCAAAGCTGTATAACTCACTGTCCTCCTTGTGTTTCCTCCATTGACCTCCCAGTGATCCCTTTCTTTCTCTGAAGAGGTCCGGTCCTGGCTTACTGTTTTCTTTGCCACACTTCTTACTGTCCCCATTCTTCATAATGTCAACATTCTACTGGAGAATCTGTCCTACATCCTGGGCTCTTTGTTGACTGCTTCCAGACCAAAAACCTTTACTCTCATCATTTCCCAGCCACTCATTCTCATGGCCATACCAAAGGTCCTATCTTCCCTGACAACTGCACTACCTTCATAATGTAGATACCAGTCAGTCTTCTCTTATCACACCATCACCTGAAATTCCACTTCACTTTCTTTACTAAAACAATTACCACTAATCTATGGGCCCCAAGAAACATATAATCCATTCATCTTGCCACTTTTTCACTCCCCATCAACAATATTACTTCTTCACATTCACTTTCAACCAGTTAGAGTTCATAATTCATCATA
Source organism: Gorilla gorilla gorilla (assembly GCF_029281585.2). Taxonomy (NCBI): domain Eukaryota; kingdom Metazoa; phylum Chordata; class Mammalia; order Primates; family Hominidae; genus Gorilla; species Gorilla gorilla. Next base: position 151,434,995 of record NC_086017.1, on the reverse strand, counting down.
AAAAATAATTTCATTTCGAACATCTTTAACTTTCTTACACTCCTCTCTCTTTTACCTCAGGCCAAACAGCACCCATGGATAAGCCCTCTCTTGTGCCATGCCTGCCCCTGGGCAGTTGAACATGCTGGGAAAGCCATTGAAAGCCATGCTGACTGGCATCGTATGGGTGGAACAATGTCTTCATTCCTCTGGAAGGCCAGCTTCACCATTCACATGCTGAGCCTGATTGCCAACCACCAGCTACTCTTGCTTCTAGTTTATACTTTTTTTCATATTCTACTGGCTCATTTCCAGCAGCACATAAACATGCTTATAAACACAGTATATATAAACACAAAACCCTGCCAAGGTTCTATTGTAATCTCATTTCCCAAATCAAAAAACTAAGCTTCAGGAAAGTTAAGAAACTAAACTAAGGTCACACAGCTAATTGAGCAGAACAGGACAACTCTAAGATCTGTACTTTTTATGGCATCATACTAATTAGCCTGGGGGTAAGATTGACCTTGAAATAACTCTCAGTATTAATGATAACTGGTAGATCAAGCTCCAAAAACATTTTGGTAGCTAAGATAAGCCATAAAAAAATAGAAGGTGGGCATTAAGTTAATTAATGGTGGGTGTTAGGAACCAGGTCTCCTACTGTTGGAGAGCTTACAGAGAAGCAAGAGAAGGTGGCTACAATGATCCATGTGTTAGTGCATTAGAATAGAAGACATCAGTACAAACTCATGTTTAGCTTATAGACACAGATAGTAACACACACACACACACGTACAATATGTAGATATGTATATAACAGGCTAGTATACATAGTAAACATTTCTCACCTTGTCAATTGAGAGAAAATAGAAGCAATGATTCCCTAGTAGCAACAAGTACGCGTAGCACCCAGCTCTTGGTTTCTAATACCAGTCTCCAATAAAAAGAACCAGGGCTCCTTGGAGAAGCAGTTTATTCTAAGACTTGGGTAGGGAATACAGAAGATGAGCCTGGAGTTATCTTGCGGTGCCAAAAAATAAAGAAGTGTTCAATAAAACCCAAAAACCAAAAGACAGTGATGGGGATATATTAAAGGGAAACAGGAGCCAAATAAAAATGTCTCCCATGGCCATAGCTGTTAACCGTCTAAGCAACAGTGTCAAATAAAGTAGTGCTGAATTATAATCCAAACTATTAAATAAATATCCATGAATCAATACTGACAAAAATAAATGATTAAATATAGAAGGAAATGAAGAACAGACAAATCTCCTGGGCAGAAACATTACAAATAATTTATGTAAATATTCTTCCCTCAAGAAGGTAATGCATAACCCCCAAAAAGGTGTGGGTTATGTATAGTCATTTCCAAAAACTGTATTAAGAAAAGAGGGCAGGGAAAAATGAGTAACTTTATAGCGAGGAGACCTAACAAACACTTCCTGAGCCAGATGACCAAGTTTAACAGCAATGGTAGTAAGTTATGATGATATTACATATCCTTTATTTAACATGATGAAAAGGGGTACCTCACCCCTGTGGTTTTACTCTCATAACCCATAAACCAGTTTTTACCATGAGAAAAACTATCAGATAAATTTCAATAAGGGACACCCTACAAAACACCTGACTGAGCAATACTTCTCAAAACTGTCAGGGTCACCAAAAGAAGGAAAGCCTGAGAAATTACTACAGCCAAGAGAAGCCTAAAGAGATATGGCAACTACATGTGATATGGTAGCCTAAGTGAGACCCTGGAACAGAAAAAGGACATTAGAAAAACATTAATAAAATCTAAATAAACTATAGACGTTAGTTGATAATAGCGTATCATTATTAATTGTAATTAATGCATCATACTACAGTAAGTTATGAATAAAAAAACTGGATATGGGGTATATGAAAACTGTACTGCCTTCTCAATTTTTCTATAACTCTGAAATTGTTCTAAAGTCTAAATCAATGTAATTTACCATATTAACAGACTAAAAAATAAAAACCATATAACGTTTTATATTAGATGTAGAAAAATAATTTGACAAAATCCAGTACCCTCCTTTAGGAGCAGTCGGGCTGTTAGAAAACTCTTAGGAAACTAAAAATAGAAAAAAGATTCCTCAATCTCATAAAGAGCGTCTGGGAAAACCCTACTTCTAATATCATACTTAATGGTGTAAGACACAGTGATACTTCCTAAGATCAGGAAAAAGGTAAGAATGTCTGCCCTCACCATTCCATTTAACCGTTCTCAAGGTCCTGAAGATAGTGTAATATGGCAAGAAAAGAAATAAAATACATTTATTTTAATTTTGTATGGTGTACAGTATTATATATATATATATTTCTTTTTCACCTTTTATTTTAGGTTCAACGGGTACATGGGCAGGTTTGTTACATGGGTAAATTGCATGTCACTGGGATTTGGTGTACGAATGATTTCATCACCCAGGTAGTGAGCATAGTACCAGAAAGTTTTTCAACCCTCATCCCCTTCCCACCCTCCACCCTCAAGTAGGCTCCTGGTGTCTATTGTTCTCCTGTTTCGGTGAAAGATATTTATATTAGAACAAAGTACACAGATCTGTCTTTATTAATACACCACCTCATCTATGAACAAATAATTCAGGCATATCCATACCATGGAATATTACTTATCAATTAAAAAAATGAACTCACCTATCCTAAAACATGGATGAATCCCCAAATTATGATGCTGAGTGAAAGATGCCAGAATATACAGTGTATAATTGCATTTATATAAGATTTTGGAAAATAGAAAATAATCTGTAGGGTCAGAAATCAAATCATTAGTTGCCTGTGGGGTAGATGGGGTTTGAAAAAGAGGGAGGAAAGGCTTACAAAGAGGCAAGGGAAAACTTTTCAGGATATAGGTGTGTCATCTTGATTGTGGTGATAGTTTTATGGATTTGTATAGGAATGTCAAACTTATCAAATTGCATCCTTTAAATATGTGCAGCTTTTTTTGTTTTGTTTTGTTTTATTTTTTGGAGATGGAGTCTCACTCTGTTGCCCAGGTTGGAGTGCAATGGCGCAATCTCAGCTCATTGCAACCTCTGCCTCCTGAGTTCAAGTGATTCTCCTGCCTTAGCCTCCTGAGTAGCTGGGATTACAGGTGCCTGCCACCACACCCGGCTAATTTTTGTATTTTTAGTAGAGACGGGGTTTCATCATGTTGGCCAGGCTGGTCTCGAACCCCTGACCTCAGGTGATCCACCCGCCTTGGCCTCCCAGAGTGCTTAGGATTACAAGTGTGAGCCACCGCACCCAGCCCGTGTGCAGCTTTTTTTTTTCAATCAATTATTCTTGATAAAGATTTAAAGAAAAAAATTAAACTTTTGTCTTTAAAAAAAAATACATGGAGGCTAAGATAAAAGTATAAAAAGGATTGATCCAAATGTGTGAGTCAAGATCATGGTATAGACACCAAACTTGGCATGTTTTACTGCCAAAAATATGTCCATGTATTGCTGTGTCTGCTCCACATAAGCAGTCATGATGTTATATACCTATACATGATTTACATATATGCATATATACATGATTTTCCACACTGGGAAAGTAGATATTGTAAACAGGTTTTGAAAATAAAGATAATTCCACAGATGTCTCTTTTTAAGTACACCCTGTCATCAGAGAGTTTTACAACCATATGGCAAGTCTGATAATTATATGGCCAGTGTCAGAATGATGGAAATTTCCAACATATTGTTAAAACCCGAGGAGGTCTTGTGCCCCATAAAAAATGGTTCAAAGATATTAAGATGAAGTTTCCACAAAAGACACTAAAAGAGGGGGGGATGATTAATAAGAAGGAAGTTATAGAATTTAACTGCAAGTAGAAAATTTATCCTTCCTTCGGCTTTGAGCAAATACATATCACAGCAGCAAATGGGAAATGATACACTTCCTATCAAAAACATGACTTCTCATTCTCATTGTGACACCTTCACAGCTTTTCCAAGCATTTGACTAAGGAGAACCAGAAGATGAAAAAGAGAAAGACCAATGAATTGGAAATGACCTTTTCCATTATCTATGGCCACATGAAGGAAATAATGCCTTCCCAAAGCCCGGCCATGGATTAGCTGTCAAATTAAAAACCTGTGTATAAATATTTGACCCAAGTACAAAGTATTAAAGTAATTTCAGCTACATATGTCTCTAAGAAAGTCAATGCCCATCTGGAATTAGCAAATTGGAAGATGGAAGTTTCCACAAAGGGCTTCCTTTGCTTAATCCTAAGGTCTGTTTAAATAACTTTACTAAAGGGAGGTTAGCACAATAAAAGCGGGCTGAAAAAGCTATGAAGAGAGAATGTGTAAAAAAGAAAATTAAAAATGCCATTAAGCCTTAGGAAAAATGCTCAATCATTAAAGAACAACAAATTAAAACAGAAATGAGATAATTTTGCCACCAAGATAGAAAAAAAATACATAATAACATTTAGTGTTGGCAGGATTTCATGAAAGGAAAGGTAACTGAACACAGTTAGTAGAAATGCAAAATGACAACTCTGAAAAGAATATATGTGAAGACCCTTAACTATGTTTATATCCTTTGACCCAGTTATTTGTCTATTGGGACTTTATCTTAAGGAAAGAATCTGAACTAGAGATTGATCTTTGAGCACAAAAAATCATGACAATGTCATTTTTAATATTTATGTTTATATCAGCAAAGTTTAGAAACAACCTACATGCCCAGCAGCAGAATTGTTAATTAAATTATGACACATCGATGTGTGAGAACAGTTTGCAACCATTAAAAACACATTTTCAAGACATTTTTAATGACCGAGAAATTCTTTAATATTATATGGAAAAATAATTGTGCACATAGAATGTGATCTCATAGCAGACACACACACACACACACACCCAGAAAGAAATAGGCAGGGAATACTAACAGTGCTTACTGCTCTTTCCCAGTGAAAATACTGGTTATTTAAATTTTCTTCTCTATAAATAACTGAACGATAGTCAATTTAAGATAGAAGAAGATGCTGTCATAACACATGTGATCCATAGCCAATTTTTCTCTATCACTTTCTCCAAATACAAGACTTTTTTCATTACATGGGCAGGCTGTGTTACTGTTGCTTATGTCTTGTCCACAGTGTCATGATTTTCCACTTTTCACGTAAATACTTTTACTTATTAAATAAATTTAATCCCCTAAATGATCTCCAGAGACTTTTCCACATGTAGCATGCACCAAGGGCTATTTATGGAGCATACATTTAATTATTGTAGGGGCCTTCATTAGCATAAAGCATATTTGCTTTACAAGTTTGAAGGTGATCCTTAATATCCCTTTTCAGTCACTCTGGTGAACAGTGATTCAGTTTCATGAACAAATTTGTTTTTTTAAAAAATATTAAGTGCCCATTCAAAGTGCTGGGATTACAAGCGTGAGCCATCGCGCCCGGACTATGTATGCCTTTCTATACACACATTGCTCTCCTGTGTTTTAAGTTTGTCTTCCCAGCCAGACTTCCCAGCATGGAGTTAGCATAGAGCAAATAAGTGCCTAGCGTGCACTGGCTTGGAAAGACTGCTATTTCTTGAATCAGAATGTAAATTTAAAAAACAAAAACCAAAAAACCTCAATGCATTACAAATGTTATGCAATGGTCCTGATGATATTTTAGTTAATGATATTTACTGGGCTGTCTTTCTGTTGAACTGAATCAAATAGAAGTCTCAATCAGAAATTTTTTATCCTGGGGACAGCCCAGTTCAAAAAGGAAGTACCATAAAACCTTGAGGAACACTCCTTTCCTAGAATGTCAGGTCCAAATATATTCTTCTGGGATGTAAATTGGGGATGACAGAGAATGGAAATATCAATCTGAAACTAATTCTGAAGGTTGCCAAGGTAAACAACTATTTTTGAGGCCCTACTCTGGGCCAGGCATAGCAATGGCATTTTCTCATTTTATCTCATTAAATCTGCACAAATAACCCAGTGAGGTGGATGTGCTGATATTCCTTTTATAAACCTCAGTGAAGTGAAATATCAGACTTCCACCATAGGTTGGAACAGTCTGCAACCATTCAAAGACATATTTTCCACAGGGGACTAGTTTGATCATGAATGAAAAAACACAGAATTCCATAGGTTGCTTTTTGGGGCAGTGTGACTCAAGAGGTAGTTTAATGTCTAAATGTTAGGCAAACATCAGAGAGAGATGGGCATCTACATTTTGAAAGGAGGGGCCCCAATCTTTAGGAAAGTAGTGGGGTAAAGGATGGGAGAGGAGGCTGCATGGATGTTTTGAAGAAAGGCCTCTCTTGTTCTTCAGCTGCCATACCTAGGACTAACCTTGACCTAGAAATAGCTTTGTTATCTCACACTATCCATGACCCTCACATCAGAAAAATGTGGGAAAAGGGAATATTTGGATTGGCAGAGGCGTGGCTTATACACACAAAAATCAATTTGTTAGATTCAGCATTTGAGGATCGTAGTATTCCAAAATGTCCTGGGTAATGTAGATAAAGCCAATAATTTCTGTCCTCAAAGCTTGTGCTGGAGTTGAAAAAAGTGTCAGCACCCTGGTTATATGTCCAATTTCTAAGGATCAAGAGGCACAGGATCAACAAGCCCTAGACATTTCTATGCCTAAATTTAACAAAATTCCTTTTTAGTAAAATTCTTTTTTTTCCAACTTTTATTTTAGGTTCAAGGGGTATATGTGCAGGTTTGGTACATGGGTAAATTGCATGTCATGGTCATGGGGGTTTGGTGTACAGGTAATTTTGTTACACAGATAATAGCCTAATACCCAAAATGTAGTTTTCATTCCTCACTCTCCTCCCACCCTCCAACCTCAAATAGGTCCCAGGGTCTATTGCTGCCTTCTTTGTGTCTACGTATACTCAATACTTAGCTCCCACTTATAAGTGACAACATGCAGTATTTGGTTTTCTGTTTCTATGTTAAGGACATGATTTGTTGTTTTTTATGTCTGTGTAGTATTCCTCTGTGTATATGTACCACATTTTCTTTATCCAGTCCACTGTTGATGGGCATCTAGGTTGATTCCATGTCTTTGCTGTAGTGAACAGTGCTGCGATGAACATACACTGCATGTGTCTTTATGGTAGAATGATTTCTTTTCTTTTGGGTATATGCCCATATGTGAGATTGTTGGGTCAAATGTTAGTTCTCTTTTAAGTTCATTGAGAAATCTCCAAACTGCTTTCCACGATGGCTGAACTAATTTACATTCCCACTAGCAGCGTATAAGCATTCCCTTCTGTCTACAATCTCACTAGCACCTGTTATTTTTTTGCTTTTTAATCATAGCCATTCTGACTGGTGTGAGATGGTATCTCATTCTGGTTTTGATTTATATTTCCCTAATGATTACTGATATGAAGCAATTTTCATGTGCTTATCAGCCACATGTATGTCTTCTTCTGAGAAGTGTCTGTTCATATCCTTTGCCCATTTTTTAATGGGGTTGTTTTTTGTTTGTTGATTTAAGTTTCTTATAGATTCTGGATATTACACCTTTGTTGGATGCATAGTTTGCAAATATTTTCTCCCATTTTGTAGGTTGTCTGTCTACTTGTGCTGTGCAGAAGTCTTTAGTTTAAGTCCCTCTTGTCAATTTTTGTTTTTGCTGCAATTTCTTTTGGAGTCTTCATTATAAAATTTTTCCAGGACTGAGGTCCTAAATGGTATTCCCTAGGTTTTCTTCTAGGGTTTGTACAGTTTTAGATTTTACATTTAAGTCTTTAATCCATTTTGAGTTGATTTTTATATATGGTAAAAGGAAGGAGTCCAGTTTCAATCTTCTGCATCTGTATGCCTAGATTTTCTCACTGTAAACTGTAGATAATGGTCTCTGTCCTTCCTCATTAACAGAGATGACAGAGATGAGGACCACATAGGATACAAACACAGGCTCTTCATAAATTTAAAATTGTTAAAAATCTCTAAGTTTCTTCAGCTATTTTTAATCCTAGCCTTTGAAATTTCATAAATGACATGGTTCTGCTTCCCATAAAAATGTACAAATGCACATATGCAAATATACACACAATTACTTTAGAGAGTTCATAGAACCCTGAAGTCACCATGAAGCCTAGATTGAGAACCATTCTTATAAATTTGTTTGGGAAACTCTCCTAAAAGTACTTTCTCTGGTACAGGATCCCCTCACTCATATATGTAATGATTTTTTCTTCTTGCAGGAAGCAAAGATTAGTAATTTGACTATTTCTTATAACTCTTAAAGTTTGCAAGGATCTGCATCTCTTCTCAGATTATGTCATGTATGTGCAATGGAAGTCGAGAACATGAGAAGTCTGCAAATATTTTGTAAAGAGTCTCTCCTTCCTATGTTATTATTTCTACAAAAGAACAGAGAGAAATATGACCAAATTAGGTAAGGGACCCACAATTTTTACCCCAAGGAAAATTCCAAAGGAGGCAAAACATGACTTCCTGACTCCTGTGAAATGTCACCCAACTGACCCCAACAAAGGCCTTCTCAGGGCTTTAAGCACAGCCCTAACAGTTCACCCACATCACTAAGCAGCCCTTGGGAGCTCCAGAAGTGTCACTCAATCAAGGAATCCCACAAGTCTTAGAGGACTAAATGGCAAGAACCTATCTGGATGGTACTGTAACTGCAAGAGAAAAAAAAAATAAAAAAGACCGAAACCCTTTGGTGGGTTCCTGTCTCCTGGGATCCTGAACTTTCTATCTGTTTATAATCAACAGAATTAGGCCCAGGTATGTCCCAGAGAAGGGAGCCAGGCCTGTTTTGGCAAATAAAGAAACAGGTCTTCCACTTTACCTTTCTGGCTGTGTTTTCTATCAGTACACCCTTCCGTGTCAGGAAAGGCTGGAATGCTGACATGTCAGGGGCCTGTGCTCATACTTTCCCTGCCTGCACTGTGCTGTTTTTGGATTTTTAAAGTGGATTATAAAAGAGCAATTATACAAATTTGATTACGTAATATCATAAACAAATGTAGTTGCTGCCAACACTAATTAAGGAACATCAGACTCCTCCAGTGCCACATGCACAGTAGATGCAGTTCAGAGGAGCTGACAACAGGTTTTCTGGGGATGGAGAAAGCTCCTGTGGTCCACCTTCGGAGCCATGGAAGAACCTGGCAGTGACTGCAGCAGGACCCAACACGCTGACCTTGACTAGCCCCTACCTTCCTCCTCCTACTCCTGCCTGTGACCACAACTAGCTGACTCAGTCTTTGCAGCTGTAACTTTGTAACCTAGAATCTGTCTCCTACTCTCTATCCCTCTGCCTTGACCTTAGGTAGGGCTCCCACTGTGTTTTGCCTGGTGTACCTGGTCTACACAGGCAGCCAGATTGATCCCAGTGATCGAACTTACACATATTTCAACAGTCTTCTTAGGTACACATGCACATTTGGCTGACTGTGAGGTAGCGTGGTGGGGAGGGGTGGGGATATCCAGAGATTGGCATTAACTTAGCTGTTGGCCTCATCACCCTGGCTTCCACAGAGGCACACTGGCCACACAGAGCTAGCCATCATTGGCTTTCATCAGATGAGCTGGGTCATGGTGGAAGAGCTCACAGGCTTTCTCAGCTGCTCCACCTATCCTTTCAAGCCTCTGAGCTACTTTCCTTGAAGAACGTAATCCACTCAGTAAGATGCATCATGCGCCACACAGCTAACTTGCTCGTACCTTAGGCACCTGCCCTTACAGGGTTGTGCTCCTTTTTCCTATGATCCTCTGCATAACTGTGCTTCTCAACTTTCACATGTGTCCAAATGACCCAGAGAGCTTGTCAACATGCATAACATTTTATAATTGAGAGAATTAAGCCCATATATGTTTCAGAGAAGGGAGCTGAGCCTGATTTTGGCAAAGAAACAGCTCTTTCACTTTACCTTTCTGGCTGTGTTTTTCATCTATACGCCCTTCTGTGTCAGGAAAGGCATAGAGCTTGTTAACGTGCAGGTTCTGATTCAGTAGGCTTAGATAGAGCTGAGATTCTGCATTTCCAGCAAGCACTGGATAAGGCCCATGCTGCTAGTCTGTGGACCACACTTTGAGTACCAAGCATCTCTGAGTGCTAGTTCAGGACCCTCAGCGAGGGAGGGCTGCTCAAAATCTTTATGTAGGATTGGAATGTAAGCCTTGAGTTTCACTGTGGAGTTTGCTCCCTACCCTGACCCTTCTGGCCTCATATGACTAGCCTAATCTCTTCCTTCACTGCTCCCCTTACTTTTGTTTCCAAAAATTTCTTTATAAATAAAGTTCATGCCTTGTTGTGTCACTCTCTTGCTGCTCCCCTCACTTTTGTTTCCAAACATTTCTTTATAAATGAAGTTCATGCCTCATCGTGTCACTCTCTTGCTTAAAATTCTCCAATGCCTCTCCATCATGCTTAGAAAACAAACTTCTTATGGCATTTATGGCTTGTTATACCCTAGGCCCTGTCTCCCCACTGCAGCTGCCACATCAAACCCTGCAATTCCTACGTGTGTCACAGCTGTTGCCTCCAGGCTTTAAGCACATCGCTGTTTTTTGAAACCTCCTCTTTCCAGCCTATTCCTTTCTTTCAGGCTCCACACAGATTCCACTTCCTCAGAGTACTCAACGCATTCTTTTGTGTTGTCTGTTTACTTCTTTGTTCCCCTCACTGACAGAGCCTCATGAAGGCAGAAACCTGTCCTTACTGTCACATACATAATGTACCATTGGCAGCATGAAGCATAGGCTTGGCTCAAAGGAAGCACTAAACAAGGAAGAAAGGGGGGAAGGAAAAAGGGAAGGAGGGGAAGCAAAAAGAGGAAAGGAAAGGAAAGGAAAGGAAAGGAAAGGAAAGGAAGCTAAGAGTTGCCGTTATTGACTTTCTTTTCCTCCTGCCACTCCATCAAACAATCAGGTGTCAAATGCCAGGCTAAAGATAATATCTTCAAAGTTTCTGAAACATTTTTAGCTCTTTCTGCCAAAGATTCAGGAAAAGGAAATTAGCACTTCAGACTCTTAGTCACAAAATATGCGTTTAATACCTAGGCAAATTACCAAAGTATAGAAACAGATACTGAATAAATCATACAGCCCATAGCACTTTTGTAATAGAAGGAGACACTTATGATTATTATTTTGAACACATTTTTACAAATGGCAAACTCAGTGATTGCCTTGCCACAGAAGAGATGCCAAATTTCAGTGCCGAGAACAATGAAGTCACTATCTGGCAACGTCACTCATTCATTCCTCCCTTCTCTCCACAAAGAAAAAGAGATGTCTACAAGGATAGACGCAGAGAAAGCCAGCCAGAGAAGATGTGACTCTGGCCTTCAAAGCGTTCACAGAGGCAACTACTCACTCCCATGTCCCACATGTGGGCGGCCAACATATGCTTGGCATAAATGTCATGGCATGGACACATCCGCCACATGGAAACCAGTCAGTGAGGAAAAGACTCTTCTCAGAATTCTGCTGCTTAAGAAATGCTTTAAAATTCCATGTTGTCACTTCTGGATTTACTAAAGGTCACACAAAAAGCAATATCTTTTCCACCAAAAAAAAGCAACCTTTGAATTAAGGTCTGCCTAAAACTACATTTCACATTAATGAAGACTGTATTATTAAAATGGATTTAATTTTATGTTTTACTCTCGAGTTTGGGGGAAAAAAGTGATTAAAGAGAATGCTCCTCTCCCCTTGGGTAGATTTTCACACCCATTTGGCCTAATTATCCCTGGCAAAGGCTCATCCAATTGCAGCTGAATGCAGCTTGACTCTCCCAGTGTGGAGAAATGTCTGTCTGCTCCTCCAGGAGCTGAGGCACTTGCAAGGACAGCAGCTCTGACACCACTCCAGGGAAGCCCCAAAGGAAGAGCATTACATCAAATGATTATGTAAATTTGACTTCTAACAAGTAATTGAAATAGATTGTTCACATTTTTCCCTATGAAAACTTCATGAAACATTAGTCCCAACCCTGAAAAGAGGCAGAGCCAAATAGTGACTCTCAGCTGTAGCCACCGGACATGGAAATTTTCTCCCAGTTTATTCTCAAGCCATCTGCCCCCATTTCACCATGAAGGTACAGCACATTCTTTGGAAGGCCTTGATGTGTGGATTCCCAAAGACAGGACCATATCTGGTTTACTCTATTCCCAGATCCAAGTACATTGCTCGGCACAGAGTGGGTACCAGTGAACCTGTGCTGAGTGAATCATAACTCACCCATAATCCCTCAGGACACATTTGCTGCACAAAAAGTTTGGTTGCTGAATAATGTCTATCTTCCTAGTACATTGTGTTGTAGTCTTGTTTGGCTTTATCCCTCCAAAAAACAAGTTATTCTTCAAGTTTTTTGCCTAATAAAAAAATTAGGCAAGTATCTCTTGAAAAGGAATATTTGCAATTTCTTAAATTGAAATGACTTGCCTGGCATCCGAGGTCATAATACTTGTCTTTCTGAGCTTTCCCTGCCAGCTGTAAGCCATAAGCCAGGATGTAGAGCTGCATTAATGTTGATGCTGCCTTCCAGCTGTTGCCCTGCGGAGTTGGGGGTTTTTGGTGAGCATTCTAAACTCAGGCCTTTCTAAACCCTTTCTTGACATCCCTAACCTCCTGCACTGTCAAGTTCTCTTGGTTGGGACCCATGAGTTTCAGTAGTTTCCAACAATGGTAGGTGAAATGCCGATAGCTAAAATTCATCACGTAATAGAGGAAAGAAAATAGCCTTGCATATATTAAACAGTCTAAAGTACAAACTAACTTTTTCCTTATCAGTCCCCCAATCCTCCATTTTCTCATCTGTAAAATGGAGATAATAATGCCATAGAGTTGGTAAAAAGGATAAAATGTGCAAACCACCTATCTTGTACCTGGAATTGTGTAGGTGCCCAATATGGAAGCCATTCGCTGCTATGCCCCTAGCTTAGGTCACATCTGCTAGTTAGACAGAGTCTATAACCATGACCTGCCCCAACCTTGTCATTTCCTCCTGAGAGCTCCAGCCCCCAAAGCAACATGGTGCCAGATTAGCCCTCTGCAGAGTGCTGGTCCAAACCACAATGTTGTCAGACTGCTCATACTCTCAGCTGGGCATGGTGATGTGATTTGCAAGGCAATCACTCCAGCCAGAACATCTGCAGGAGTCCATTCATCTTCATCTAGGCTGAGATTTTCAACTGGAGTTGTTGAACAGAGAAATAACTTTAGGGACAGGACGGCCTCTCTCTGGGCCCTGTTTGTTAGAGTAACAGCTTACAGTGGTAGGGCCTGACTTGTACCAAGCTGGCTGGTGTCTCAGACTCTCCATGGCTCCAGGAGTCATAGGGTTGTGCTCAGAAGCAGCAGGGAAGGAATAGGAACTGTGACTGGGAGCAAAAAAACAAAGACCCTACAGGGTCCTCCCTCCATGCTGCATCTCTCTTTAAATAGATAACTGAACTCCCATGAATTTCCAATGTGTCAGTGCTAAGAGATCCCCCAGAAATCATTTAATCCACTTCTATCCTTTTAAAATCAGATAAATGGAAGCCCAATGAGAGAAAGTGATTTATCCAAGGTCATATAGTTACTTAGTGGGAGAATTGAGTTTGAAACCTGACTTGAAAATCTGTAGACTGTAGTTCCGTCTCTCATGTATAGATGAAAATTTTATAATGAAATAATCTTCAAACATATTATGAAAGCACTCAATTGGAGGAATTCTATAAGGACCCTTCATTCATGCAGTGATCCTGCACTAGAGTGAACTGGTAGAGTTGTTGTTACCAGGCCTCCACGCCTGTGGATCTGTTATTAACTAATGAGTCCTTCAGCCCCATCTTCATATCTGCAGGATGTCAGCTGCCCCTCTTCCAACTGCCAACAGATGTCTTCCTAGGTGCACATTGCTGGAAGCTCCCAGAGTGAATCTCACACAAGCAAGTCCATTGAATGCATTCTGGCCTCCACATCCCTGCTAGAGCCTTCTGCCCACAGGCCAATGGAGAAGAAGCCTTAGCCTCCTCTAGTGCTGCCCAAAACTGCTGCCACTTTCTCCTTTGGACTTGAAGCTGCTGCCTCTCTGCAGACCCAGGCATTTACTACCTACAGGAATCAGGAGAAAGCTCCTTGTTCCTGATGGTGGCACTTCCTCATGGGGTCCCTAAGCAGTATGGTTTGTGTCTACACTTCAAAATAGCCCCTTTGGCTTTTCCTATATCCTATTATTCTGTGGGCATTCAAAGCTAATGCTTTGCTCTGCGCAGGAAATGGACACAGCAAAATATTTCACATTGCCCTGCTCCTCCATCAGATACCCACAGACAGGTCTTTGAAGATCCCATCACACATACCCATTAATTCCTGCCCTTGGATGCCTGGGAGGCAGCAGGTCTGAAATGTATTGGCATTTGGAACCACCTAGTACTCATACATCCTGCTGGATTAGAGAGGTGACCTCAACCCTGGGAGCTTTTAAAAAATCCTTGTGCCTGGCCCAACCACAAACCAATTAAATCAGAGTCTATGGGTGTGGCCTGGGAATCCAAATATTTGAAAAGCTCTGGAAGGCAGGGAAAGTGTTTACCTGTGGAGGTATTTATTAACTGGGGTGAGGAATGAGGGAGCCCTCCAGACTGCTAGAGATGTTCCATCTCTTGCCACATAAGGAGACAAAAGCTTTCTCTAGGAGGGACTGTGAGGGATGGAGGTGTCTTTACTGTTGATGAGCCCCCCACACTGCCCTCACACTCTGTTAGATGGCAGCCTTTCTCACTCAAATGTGACCCCCTTCAAAAGTATAAACAAACACACCCAAAGCCATCAGGGGACAGAACTGCAGCAAAGTAAATAAATCATCTCATTTTGTTTTACTTTAGAGATCCAGATGTTCCCTGCTCTCACGCTTGGTTTTTAAATGAAAGAAATCTACCTAGTATGCCAGTTTGACATTGATAATTTTAGGCATCAAATAAAAGTGGCTTCATGTAAATGTACTTCTGGGCACTATAAGGATGCCAGAGCTTTCCAAAGGTCCCCCGGCCCGTAGTGGGGCAAGAGAGGACCAACTCTCCTGTTTGCCTGGAACTAAAGCATTTCCCATGATGCAGGATTTTCAGAACACTAAGAAAATCCCAAGAAAACCTGGAGGAGCTTGTTATTTTACCAAGAATTAGGCCATAATTGCCGCTAGTAGTTAGTTGGGCTCTCAGTATGACCACAAAGAGACACAGAGTTAGAAACTAGAGCCCTGTGGTACAGATAGAACTGATAACCAAGTCAAGACCCTAAGGTCTATGTCAAGGCCCTTTCATGATCTGCAGCTCACTTTTCTGAAAACCAAAGCCCATCTCTCAATGGTGTTCATCCTTAATTAGAAGAGGAGACTTCATAAACCCATCAGGGTGGATGTGTTCTACATTCTGTTTTCTGGAATCAGTCCATAACTATGGCCCCCAGGTATTGAGCACCAGGAATCCCGATTCAGAATCCTCACAATGACTAATAAGAGCATTATTATTTCCAATTTAATAACCCTAGGATTCGGTCCCAAGTCCATCTGAATTCATAGCCCATATCCTTCCTACTGCACTATGCTGCCTCTCAGGAGCAAATGAGGAAGCCCTGACATGTAAGCAGCTCCACAGGGAGCTGCTAAAAAGCCCGACACTTCTGGAATTCCTTCAGACACACCTCCTGCCTTCCTACCTGCCCACATATGCCCCTGTTGCTCTCTTCCCAGCCCTTAGACTGATTAGTTTGACATTTTCCATTTCTGTTGAAACTTTAAGAAAATAACAATATCACCAGTGTTAAACGCACTTACGATGTGCTGGGCATTTTGCTATGTATGTTACATTGTTTCATGAAATCCTCATCCTCTGAAGTCAGTATCATGCCCATTGTGCAGGCAAGAAAACACAGGCCTAGGAACATGAAATAACTGATCAAGTGTGTACAGCTTCTAAGTGGTACTGCAAGGTTTCTGATTCACATATGTCTGATTCCTTCACCTGGCTCAAACAGGAAGGGAAGCAGAAAGGCCTCCAGACTGTTTCTTTGGACCCATGGTAGTAAAAGATCCCCCAGTAGCAACTGGCCACTAAGAACCACAGTTATTTACCAGGAACGCTCTCTGATTGAAGGGGCAGGAGATGCATTCAATTAACATTTCATGCAGATCAAAATTCATGACTCTCCTGGGGAAAATAATAAAACATCACCTTAATCATAATTAAAAATGATACTCAACTTTCATCTGATAGGCATCTAAATCTATTTTAATGTTATTAGTGTGGAAACATTCTCCATCAGTGTCATTCTTGGTTCATAAATAAGCTAAAGTAAAAGCAAAATAAATTTCAAGTTGGAAGGATCAATGTAAACGCATTTTTACAAGTTGTCTTATTTACAGTCACAGATTCACAGTTTATTGAGTGCAAGCTTTAAAAAATCCACACATATCTGTACAGCATAATAATAAGACTTTTAGGAAATATGAATATCAATGATACACGTGTCCTAACTCAGTGCCACCAGCCATGCAGGCTAGAGCATGGGCCACACTCTAAGGCATTCTTCCTCAGTAAGTGCGAGCTCACAAAGTGCAAAGCCACTGTCCAAAGCCACTGCAAGTCCCTGAAGTCAGGAAGACTGGCACCTTTCTGAATCAGAGCAGGGCACTGTCCCAACAGAAATATACTGACTTTAGAGAAGGGAAAGATCTACTTATTGTGATCTAGGACATTCTCAACTCCAACATTTGTCAGTTGTCACATTTTTTTTGTGGGGCGGCGGAGTTAATGGTCTCTGGGGCATGGCAATGTGTTTATACCTCTAAGCTGTTGACCATACTGCACCCTGCCCCATTCTTGTCACCACAGTGAATTCAGTTATCCTTCCACAATTTGTTTTAGTCATCATCTAGGTTAAGGATTGCACACTCCTTTTTCTTTGCACCTTCCAAGCCTTGTAAATTCATTATCTGTTCCATTTGTCCACAATTGGGAAGTGCCTTTATCTGTCTCTCTTTCAAGTCCTTGTATTTCTTGGGGATGGTGCTTGGTCTTCTTCATTTCTGTATTCACCATGCTCAGCACAGAGCCTGGCACAGAAGCAGTCACCTGAACATAGTCATTGAGTTAAATTAGAATTAAATAAAATTTATTCCGCCCTGGAACTTATATCTATTTGTCTTTTTCACAGACCTACTTTGATTTAGTTATTCATTCAGTAGGCATTCCTTCAATACCTACTAAGCCCTGAGGAATAACAGCCGAGTGTAAAACACATTGCCAGCCCTGGAACACGTGTTTATCAAGTTAGAAGACAGATGCCACACATACCAGAATAACTAGATCAGGGTCTCCCGAAGTACCTTCTGAGAAATCAAGACTCTCTGAAGAAGAGGCTCTGTGGTACGAGGGAGGCAAGTTTGGGGTACTGTGCACACCTCCACTTCCCACAGGGGCACCTGCATGTTAGCACAGCTAAGGTCTGAATAGTCCATGGCATGACATGCCATGGCGTTTTCAAACCTTGACATTTCAAACTTTAATAAGCTATAGAACTTTAAAAATATATATAAGGTAAAATTAACATTTTGCTGGAGTGTTACAGAGAATAAACTGCAATAAACATCAAACTGGAACTACAAACTTAATAAGATATTAACACAAATGCAGTATAACACAAATAGGGTATTAACACAAATAAAAAGGGAATCTGTTTGGGAAGGTGTTCAATAGGATGACCTCTCCTTTGGTTAAATGAGGGCTTGGTCTTGGAGAGAGGCCATTTTCTTACTGCAGTTAAGTTTGCATCAATAAACTGTTATTAAGCAGCTATTATGTACGTGCCAGGCATGAACTTAAGGGTCAGGGTTACAAAGATGAACCAGACACTGAATCAAGTATAAAGGCTGAGCCTGGTGCTCTAAGTGCATGAGCATGGTGTGTGTACATACACATACTAAGACAGGGACCCCTCCCACAAACATCGTAGCCACCTAGTTGGATGTAGAGTGGAGGAGAGAAAGGGGCACAGCATTTCCTGATGGTTGTAGGGTGGGTCCCATACTACATAATGCCCTGAATGGCAGTGATGTCAGTTTGGCTTCACACTACAATAATTCCCTTCTAGCTGACTACCACATCACAAAACCCACCCTCATGCGATCAGGTAACCCCTCTCTGCACCCATTCCATTCCTTGCCACATCAGTCAAGTGGTGTAGTCCCAGAGGGCCACATCCAGGTGCAGGCAGTACAAGGAGACCTCTGGCATGTTGCTACATAACCCTGGCTTGACAACTCTGCTCCTGTTAGCCACAACTGAATTCAGATGCAAGCGCTTCTTCCCTTAGCACTCAGCACTGCCAGCCTTCCTCTCTACTTTACCTCAGGCACTTCTGTCAAACAGACACAACTCCTGACAGGAGAGGGACCACGGAATGGGCAGAAGATGTGTGGCTATAGGTCTTGGTTGCACAAAGAGGGGCCAGTTATACTCTGTGTTTTACCAGGCCTGGCTGTAGTCTGACATGCACTGACTGTGGAGCATCTCTCTTGGCCTGTTTTCTCACTTGCGCCATTCAGGGAGATAAACTCTAAGCATGTGCTTCTCAGATATTCATGTGTTTATAAATCACTTGGAGATTACACATCTGATGCAGTAGATCTGGGGACCTGATCTGCATTTCTGGCCAACTTCCAAGTGATGCTGACACTGCTAGCCCATGGACTTCACTTTGAGAAGCAAGACTGTAAGCTCTCCTCGCTCTCTCAGAGTCTAGAGTGTCCAAGTTTTCAGCCTAGTACAGTGGAGATCTTTAACTGTGTGCCTCAGCCATCAAGCCCAAGTGTGGCACTTTCACTATGTATGGACAGCCACAGGGACACCCATATGACATGCACTCTTTGCAGTTGTGCACACATAGGTGCACAAGCATGGGCCCTCCCTCTTCTTTCCCATGTTCCCCCAAACTTCCATTCATTTACTAAACCACAGGCAAAAGACAGCAACGTAACCCAGACGTCTCAGGACACCAAGACCCCTTTATAAAGATCTACTTATGGGGAGGCCCATTACTGACTTATCATTTACCCATCAATGGTTTCCTTTCTGAAGTCTGGATAAAAATATTGAGTTTCAAATTAGCCGTTGGAGAGTGAGTAATCACGTCCTAACTTGGGAAGGGAAGACCAAAGTCTATTTCTGTCCCTTTCCATTAACAGCAGGCTTTACTGTGTGCCCCTCCCGTGTCACTGACCTTGTGCTCCACTCTGCCATGATGGGAGAGGGTGAGCTGTGAAACTTGAGAAGGCCTTTATTCCCAGGGTATGGTTTGGAAAGTGGGACTTGACTTACACAATTAGTAATCATATGCTTCCAAGGTTTAGGGAAGAAGAAAAGTGCTATGGGCTGCAGTAGCTTGGCAAGATTTCGAGCTTAACAATGAGTCAGGAACAAGGAACAGCAGCAGGTGTTGATAAAAGTGAACACATAGGAAGGGCAGTAGCCATGAGCGCATGTGTGGCTCCTGTATGTGAGTCCCAAATGAGGGCAGCGTGGGACAGCTCAGGCCCTTCCTCCAGGGCAAGGCCATAACGGTGCAGTGTTCCTAGGGGATGCAACCTCTTGAGAAGTGAGCACTTTTTCTCCACAGGCCATTGGGCAGCAAGGACTCCGTCAGGCCCCATTGCCTCTGTGAGTGCCAAACACAGGCATCCTGGGGAATGGGAATCATGTCCTCTCATAAAGCGCAGAATCCCATGAGCCCTCGCTTTGGGTAAGTGCCCGCAGGAGAAGGCGATGGCTGAGTGTCAAAACTCTTGAGGTCCATAAAACCCTGTAGTTGCCAACCAAGTGGAAAAAGTAGGGGTACAGGCCATGCCTCTGTCTTATTTTAGAAAATGTTAACTTCCTTGGGCTCTGGGAGGCTGAACTCAGAGAACAGGGGCTCAAGATGAGGCACACCAGGGCTCCAATATGGCTCTTTAAGTAAAAAAATACCCTCAGAAGTTGGTCC